>NC_090271.1:239702545-240025045 GCF_040414725.1 Anabrus simplex
AAAAGAAGTAGGTGAAGTGATATGGATGATAATGAAGTGCTGATGAAGTTGACATATACACTCAGCCCTGTGCCAGCGGAATTAATGAAGGATGGTTAAATTTCGTGACATTGTCGGGAATCGAACCCGGGGCTCCTGTGAGCAAAAGCCAGCACGCTAACCATTTAGCTATGCAGCCGGACAGGGAGGACATTAGGGAAAGACCCTCTTGCGAGGCAGCTCTACTCGGGGAGTGGTGACCCTGAGCATGTGAGTCCCAGAGCACACTGACGCGGTATGTAACATCTGGTAAAGTTTCCAGCTGTCCGCCTCTGTGGTGTAGTGGTTAGCGTGATTAGCTGCCATTCCCGGAGGCCCGGGTTCGATTCCCGGCTCTGCCACGAAATTTGAAAAGTGGTACGAGGGCTGGAACGGGGTCCACTCAGCCTCGGGAGGCCAACTGTGTAGAGGTGGGTTCGATTCCCACCTCAGCCATCCTGGAAGTGGTTTTCCGTGGTTTCCCACTTCTCCTCCAGGCGAATGCCGGGATGATACCTAACTTAAGGCCACGGCCGCTTCCATCCCTCTTCCTTGCCTATCCCTTCCAATCTTCCCATCCCTCCACAAGGCCCCTGTTCAGCATAGCAGGTGAGGCCGCCTGGGTGAGGTACTGGTCATACTCCCCAGTTGTATCCCCCGACCAAGAGTCTGAAGCTCCAGGACACTGCCCTTGAGGCGGTAGAGGTGGAATCCCTCACTAAGTCCGAGGGAAAAACGAACCTGGAGGGTAAACAGATGATGATGATGATGATGAAAGTTTCCAGCTCAGGGTTAAAAGTAGGGATGCCAGGTTTGTGAAATGCCAATAAGGGATAGGTCATGTCGACACGACATACAGACATTTGCTGAAGAAAACGCTGTTCCCTCTTCCTGTTCTACTTACAACTATATTACAGCCGCAAACATTGTTATAGTATTTTGCTGTTTCATTTTCTACACACATACTCTCTCACGCCTCACAATTGTTCGGCTGGGTGGCCTTCCACTTATCTGAAACTCTGTCGGCACAAGAAAAAAAATCGGCAGACGCCTCGTTGGCTGTCGCCTCCCTCCTCAAACATGTATCACAGGCGCCGACATCGCTCTCGGAGAACACTCCATTCTCACCCAACTTCGCCGGTCCGACTCCCCAGTCCACGATGTTACCGGCTCCGGGATCGCTCAACTTCTCTACTTTCAACGCAACTCCTGGCCTACTTTCGAGATCCAGATGCAACGGCAGCCCTCGAAACCTGCGGCGCAACCATCAACGGCAGACTCCATGGTAGGTAAGGATTATTGTGCCCGAAGGCAGGTCCGAACCTCCGCAGAGGCGTTCCTGAGCCGGAGTTTACGTGCGGTAGGGTGGCCAGTTCCTTTCCGCTCCTCCATTCCCTTACCCCCTACCAACAGCTCGTGGCAACCCATCCAACTCCTGACCACGCCTAATGTTGCTTAACTTCGGAGATCTCACGGGATCCGGTGTTTCAACACGGCTACGGCCGTTGGCAGACTCTATGAAATGGTACCTATTCCCCAGTATATCTTACAGCAAATGTTCCATCATCCTTCCACCATTCCCACTATTAACGTACATCAACCTCGCACACCCCGGCAGCCTCCACCGCCCCTCCACCTCCATTTCGTCTACAATCACCACTACTTCTACTTCTACCTTCACTATTTCGGCCCATACTCCCCCCCTTACTACCACGACTAGCTACCCTTCTCCTATCATGTCAACGCCCACCACCTCCCTACCTGTCACACTACCCAATCCCCAACAACCCCCTGCCAACTAAACGGATGCCACCACCGCAGCTCAGCCAGCCTCCCAAGAACACGCAACCGCCACGACACAAGCCTATCAGCATCTTCCATATCCGAGCTGTGTCATTCGAGGCATAGACCCTGCCATCACAGAACGGGACATACTGAGCGACCACCAAACCTCAACGCCAACGGTCCAGCGTTTATGGTACGTCTACAACTCTCCTCTGAAGACGACGTACATCATCTGATCACCACCGGCGTCCGTCTCCACAGTCGAACTTACCGAGTGGAGTACTCTCGCTCCCCACCCCGTGCCGTACGCTCCCCTCCTTACAACTCTCCTCATAGCCCCCAACCAGCCCCGCCACCCACCCCACCCCCACAAGCCGTTTACCTACCTGCTCCACACCCCACCTTCTTCCTACCGCCCCACCCGATACTGGACCTTCTTCGCCTTCTCGCCACCTCTATCACCAATATTACAACTACCCTCAACTACCTTATGTCGCAACACTACCCTAGTCCTCCTTCCTACAACTTTACATCGAACCCGCAAACTGTACCAGCACAATATATGTAAAAACTCTTGTATGTAACACTTCTCTTTTTCGGTATTGCGCGCCCGAGATACGTAAATCAATCTCTTGTAATTCTTACTATGGTGTGTGTGGGGTTCTGATTGGGCGGGGTGCTTTGTGTGTCTTCCCTGGGGCCCGGCTTGTTGTCGCGAGACCCTTGCACCACTCCAGTATCTTCTCTCCTGTTCTTGTATGTACAAGACATACACCCACTTTTTATTTTTATTTTCCATTCTTTTCTTCTTAAGAGGAGTGGGAATGAAATAACCACTTGATTCGATTGGATTCTATTTCTACATAGAAAGTTTAAAACCTTTTTTTTTCTTTTCACTTTTAGCCTTTTTCAACTATGCTGAATCTCCCTTAATTGCACATCACAACAACACTAGTATGAAGTCTCTTACTCTTACTCCACCACAGCACAACACTAACTGCCAGCTTTAACAACTTCTGCTAAAAACATTTGAAATTGAAAGAATGTTTCGTTAATTGTTGCGATGAAACAAACCAGATGCTTCCATGTCATGCTCCCACGAGTCCCATACTTGAGCTATACTGCTAATAATAAGAGTTGGCGTCTGATATTTCTTAGAGGGAGGTCCGTTTACTGCCTGCCGAGGCGGGATAAAGGGAGTGGCTGTGTGGTTGCCATGGAAACAAGGGTGGGGCGACTGCGGTTGCCATGGAGAAAAAACTTCAGGGCAGCTCGTCTTGCTGGCAGTTGCCAAACCTGTCACTGTCACTGATAAGAACCTGATTGTTTGTATAAGAGTGATCGCAAATGGGACGACACCGCCTGGCCAGGTAGTCTATAACAGATCACAGCGGTCAGAATGAAGGAGGGAACAAGTGAGCCGGAAGCGAGGGGTAAGAGTATGTAGAAAGGAATGCTGGAATGTGGCAACATCGTGAAATGGCACGTGCAGTGCTCCTCCCTGCAACCTTACCTGTCAGACGCCAGCTTTAGTTAAGTCTAGTATAGGTGTCGGAGCGGCGGTTCGCTTGCCTCCTACATATCACAGGACAGAATCGCTAGATGAAGAATAATGAAATGGAATGCAGGATCGCTAATGTTTACTGGCAGAACTAAGTTCTTTGAATATAGGGGGAAAAAGGGCGTCCCGAATGCTGTTAAAAAGGGACAGTATTTCAGACATCCAAATACGGGAAATCACGTATAATACGATACACTTGGCAATCCTAGTATCGAGTGAAGACTTCAGCGGTAGGCCTACCTACAACGGAGAAGGAGGCTTCAGTACAGTGTCCGTGGCAACCCAGTGCTCGTTTTAATTGAGTTAAAGGTATCTGTATGCATGTTGGAAGCATATATCAGCCGTAGTGTCTATATTCTACATCAGGGAGGCGGCTACAACAACGACTGTTCCCTATCTTTTGAGGGTGGCTGATTAATACCCTAAAATGACATTGATAAAGGCAACGGGATACCACTTAAATTAGCTTTCCCCCGGAGATCGTGATTGGATCGTAGCCACGATTGGACCTGCCGAAAGGCAGAACAACCTGTGATTATTGTTACTATTACTTTACGCTCGAGGATGGGTTAAGGATGGCAAATAATTTCCATAATCATAAAACAGCAAAAATAGATGCAAATATACCTGAAATATTAATACTTTAGTGGGACAGCAGAGATGAAATGGTTCGTAGAGTAATAAGGTTAAGATGGAATGTTAGTAAGGTACATTCTGATAGGACGAGAACAGTAATTGCATCTACAAACTTTAAACAAGAGAACAGAAAGGATTGCAGCAACTATCGAGGTATTTCATGGATCGGTATACCAAGTAAAGTGAACACCTTCTAAACACTGCCATTTTGGAAAGGAAGGTGTAGGCAATGATCGACAATAAGCTGAATGAAGGCCAGTGTGGTTTCTGACCATAGAGGGGCAGTCACGACCATAGTTTACAGTTTGTAACAAGTATGCTACGAGATGAATAGAAAATTACGCAGATCTGGAGAAGAGATATGGCAGAGTATCGAGGAAAATTACATCGCGCCGTCACAAATAGGTCTTATGGCGACGATGTGGTAGGAAAGAGCTAGGAGTTGGAAGGAAGCGGCCGTGGCCTTAATTAAGGTGCAGACCAGCATTTGCCTGATGTGAAAATGTATAACCACATATATTCAGGGCTACCGACAGTGGGGTTCGAACCCATTATCTACCGAATGCCAGCTTGCAGCCGCGCGCCCCTAACCGCACTGCCAACTTGCTCGGTGGATTATAGGTTAATGGTAGATTATTAAAGAGGATCAGAGACATTTACGTTGACAATTTGGCTGAAATGACCATTAATGGTAGAGTGAATTCTGGATTCAAGTTAGTTACAGGAGTTAGACAAGGCTGCAATTTTTCATCTTTGTTATTCGTAGTTTGCACGGTTCATTTATTCAAGGGTGTAAAAGGCAGGGAGGGATTCAGTTAGCTTGAAGTATAGTAAGCAAATTATTTTGCTATCTGAAGTGTGAACTTTCCTTGGCCATTCCAGTTAAACACTGAAATCCAGACCGTTTACAAGTTGTTAGAAATCATACCGTAATCCCCCCCCAGGAGGCTGAAAGAATTCAGTCCCATACTGTGTATAATCTGCAGGGGAAATGTCCTCTGTATTATGTCTGCCTTGTTTTCTTCAGTCTTTAACCACTACATTCATCCTGCGAGAGATTCGACTTTTAAAAATATATTTTTCTTATTACTGTTAGAAATAATTAATTGATCATGCAGACTAAAATTAATGGATGTAGAAGTCGTGTTTGAAGAAAACATTCTTGGCTGAGAAACTTGCGGGACTGGACAGGAGTAGAGTGATGAGGGCAGCCGAAAACCGTGCAGACTTCGCTGTGATTGTTCTCAACCTCCAGTAATGGAAAAAGATTATAGTAAGTGTAGATATCTCAGTCGTTGTCCGGCTCCATGGCGAAATGGTTAACGTGCTGGCCTTTGGTCAAAGGGGTCCCGGGTTAGATTCCCGGCACCGGTGACTGGGTGTGTGTGTGTGTGTGTCGTATTCATCATTATTTCATCCTCATCATGACGCGCAGGTCGCCTACGGGAGTTAAATCGAAAGACCTCCACCGGGCGAGCCGAACATGTTGTCGGACACTCCCGGCACTAAAAGCCATACGCCATTTCATTTCACTCAGTCGTTTCATGCCTTACAAACAAAATCACTACCACCATCATTCTTAAGTTAGTATAGCAATCTTACATGAAATATTTCCCGAGATTACATAGGACTACAGAGGAGGCAACGTCCGTATCCCCACCCCATGGCACTACAGCCCTTGAAGGGCTTGGGCCTACCAAGCGACCGCTCTCAGCCCGAAGGCTTGCAGATTACGAGGTGTTGTGTGGTCAGCGCGACGAATACTCTCGGCCGTTTTTCTTGGCTTTCTAGACCGGGGCCGCTATCTCACCGCCAGATAGCTCCTCAATTCTAATCACGTAGGCTGAGTGGACCTCGAACCATCCCTCAGGTCCAGGTAAAAATCCCTGACCTGGCCTGGAATCGAACCCGGGGCGTCCGGGTAAGAGGCAGGCACGCTACCCCTACACCACGGGGCCGGCCCTATCACTGCGCCTATTTTCAAGTTCCAAGATATTAGATTGTATTCTTTCTGCACATTATGTCATTAAGACCCCGCGGAAGACCATTAATGTGGTGGACTAATAACATTCAGGCTAAAACCTGAAGATCTCAGCAACAGACCGAAATTCATTTAATTTCGTATGGCTATTTCTAGCCGAGTGCAGCCCTTGTAAGGCAGACCCTCCGATGAGGGTGGGCGGCATCTGCCATGTGTAGGTAACTGCGTGTTATTGTGGTGGAGGATAGTGTTATGTGTGGTGTGTGAGTTGCAGGGATGTTGGGGACAGCACAAACACCCAGCCACTGGAATTAACCAATGAAGGTTAAAATCCCCGACCCGGCCGGGATCGAACCCGGGATCCTCTGAACCAAAGGCCAGTACGCTGACCATTCAGCCAACGAGTCGGACACAGACCGAAATGGAAGAGACACATTAAAACAGCGGATTCCGTATGTGTGAATGAACGCTAGGAAAGATATATTTATTCCACGTGTAACTAAATTCAAAAATTGAACTTCAAAAGATCGGTGGAAGACATTTCTTTAAATAACCCTAGGTGAAAACCGATTCTTGTTTATTATGACATGACTGAGAACGGAATGGTTACATTTCAATTTAATTGTAGTCCTTTGCGAGAAATTTTTAAAAGTAAGATCTCCAGTTGGGAATATCAATCTCAGAATTATGTAGCTCCGTGCTCGGGTGCTTGTAGCTTTTTATTCTCCAAATCACGTAACCTTACGTGAAGCAAGGCACCCAGTACTCTATTATTTACATTTTTGGGCTCGAAGCTTTCATTTGCAACTAACCACTAATGTTGGTTTCTGTTTCCTGATACGTGGTCGGAGACGAGGTGACATGAAATTAACTGGCATGTTTTTACGGCCGGATATCCTTTCTGATGCCAACCTCAGACGAGGAGCTAATGAAGATGAAATCAGTGATGATGAATTAAACTGGGTAAAGAGGTGGAAGGAATCGTTCCCCCCGAGCTCATAGTCGTAGTCCGCTCTGTTCTGATATTGAAATAAATTGGTTAGATAACTGCACTCGCCGGCCCCGCGGTGTAGGGGTAGCGTGCCTGCCTCTTACACGCAAGATCCGGGATCGATTTGCGCCCAAGTCAGACAATTTTCATTCGAGGTCCACTCAGCCTCCGTGAATACAATTAAGGATCTATTTGATGGTGATATGGCGGAATTGATCTTGGAAGCCAAGAATAACAGCCAAGAGGTTTGTCGTACTAACCACACTGCACCTTACAATCTGCAGGCCTTCGGGCTAAGCAGTGGTCGCTTGATAGGCTCGGCTCTTGGGGGCTGTCGCACCACGGGGTTTGGGTTTTGGTTATAGATGATTGCACTTATTTAACTACAGTTCAACTACACTATCCAGAGCATCATCATACCAAGTGTCATTCCATAGTTCCAAACAGGCAGTCTGGTCTGAGGACGAAGAGATGTGTGGAGCATGCTATATGGTTTATCACAGGTTGTTGAGTTGAAGCAGCAGCGCACAAACTAGTTCTTCATTCCCTAATGACGCTGCGAGTAGAGCTGTCTTTTGAGCAATTCTGTAAACGCTTTGCAAAATTGAATTCTTGTCTCTTATACACCTATCCTTTTTTTTCTCCTTTTTCCCTTACAAGTCGCTTTACGTCGCACCGACGCTGATAGGTCGTTGGTAACAATGGGACAGGAAAGGCTTAAGAGTGGGAAGGTAGCGGCCGCGGCCTTAATAAAGGTACAGCCGCAGTATTCGTCTGGTGTGAAAATGGGAAACCACGGAAAAACCATCTTTAGGGCTGCCGACTTGAACCCACTATCTCCCGGATGCAAGCTCAAAGCTACGCGACCCTACCCGCACGGTCAACGCGCCCAGTAGATCATACTCAGAGATATATGCTTTCAGTAACATTCAATGTTGATACCCTCCATACTTCCCCTGTAGACGTTTTTCTTATTATACTAGACTTAACTAAAATTGGTGTCTGACAGGTAAGGTTGGAGGGAGGAGCACTGCACGTGCCATTTCACGATGTTGCCACATTCCAGCATTCCTTTCTACATGCTCTTACCCCTCGCTTCCTGCTCACTTGTTCCCTCCTTCATTCTGACTGCTGTGATCTGTTGTAGACTACCTGGCCAGGCGGTGTCGTCCCATTTGCGATCACTCTTCTACAAACAATCAGGTTCTTATCAGTGACACTGACGGGTTTGGCAACTCCCAGCAAGACGAGCTGCCCTGAAGTTTTATCTCCATGGCAACCGCAGTCGCCCCACCCTCGTTTCCATGGTAACCACACAGCCACTCCCTTTATCCCGCGTCGGCAGGCAGTAAACGGACCTCCCTCTAAGAAATGTCAGACGCCAACTCTTATTATTATTAGCAGTATAAGTAAAATTCCGTTACGAGGCGCATTGGCTGCTACAACAAGCAAGCAAGCAAGCAAGCAAGCAAGCAAGCAAGCAAGCATGTAGCTCTCTTGATAACGTCACTACAGTCACTATGCATCCGAACAACATGGATGTGACTTCTCATTTTACAGATTCCCAGATGACCTGCGTGGGCTTATAAATGGTCACTTTGATTAGAACCCAGCGACGATGTCACCTGGCTATCACAGCCCTCATTTAGAAGATTATTGTCCTATCCGACGTAAAAGCCAGACGGTCTCCTCGTAAAACACTCTATTAAATTCGCACGTGGATGAAAGTGCACGGCCAAGCGATCGTTCTTTGGTGAGTGTTTCCCAGTGTGTTTAAAGTAAGACTCGCCAGCAGTCACTACGGAAATGGCTCTCATAGCGAGAGAGGGGAGAGTTAATCTACGGAGAGTGGATTCCTTTAATAACAAACAAATTCTTGTAATGACGTACCTTGTCCGAGACAGCATCAATCACATTTCACTCAATACTGAACATGGCATGGCTGAGCGTCATTGAAGTAGTAAGTATGGAGTTCTACGTGATTGTTCGTACTAGAAAAATATTGCATCATTTCAAAACACCCACGTGAGTTTTTAATGAATTAAAACTACTGAAATATTGGTGAGTAGGCAGTGCCTTTAGCCTACAATGCAATATATCTGTGAAACGAAGATGTTGCAATATTAGTGCAGTCCTTTAGAATTGGTATGTCAGCTCAACGTGTGTCACGTTGGATTCTGAATGAACTGATGAAAATTTTCTCGCTTTTACAGACAGCTCCTGGATGTCGCAGCCAGCTGTTCACATAGGTTGAGCTAGAAAACTTACCAATGGCAGCCTAGTAGCAACACCTGGCTGCTTACACAAATCCTGATAAAAGTATTTCATATCATGCTATCAAATCGTCTCAATAGTACAGGAAAAATCTTACATTTCTTGAAAAGTCAACGGAAATATAGTTTCTTCTTCTTTTTCTACCATTTCTACCACACCTATGGGGTCGCGGGTGCGAACTGTGTAGAATATGTGGATTAGTTCCTGTTTTACGGCCGGATGCCCTTCCTGACGCCAAACCTATATGAAGGGATATAATCACTATTGCGTGTTTCCGTGGTGGTTGGTAGTGTAGTGTGTTGTATGAATATGAAGAGGAAATGGTTTGGACAAACACAAACACCCAGTCCCCGGGCCAGAAGAAGTAATCAGAGGTGATTAAAATCCCAGACCCAGCCGGGAATCAAACTCGATACACTCTGAACAGAAGGCCTCAACGCTGGCCATTCAGCCAATGAGTCGGAATGAAGGGAAATATATTTATTTCATGCAATTTATTTAATTACAAAGCCATGCGCTCCCCAAGGGCTCTGAACATTGGAGCGTGGGTTGGTGACCACGGGGCCCTTAGCTGAGTCCTGGCATTGTTTCCAGTTTCTTTTGCCAGGCTCCTCTCTTTCATCTATCCCATCCCACCTCCCTTGGTCAACTCTTGTCCTCTTCCAACCCCGACGGTATTACGTATGGAGGTCTACGGAATTTTTCATTTTCACGCCCTTCGTGGCCTTTGCCTTCCTTTGCGATATCTTCATTTTTCGAAGTGTCGGATCCCTTCCATTTTTCCTATGATTTGTGTCATATAGAGGATAGTTGCCTAGTTGTATTTCCTCTTAAATCAACAATCACCACCACCACCACCACCACCACCACCACCACCACCACCACCACCACCAAAGCCGCGCGAAGAATTGTATCGAACTTTATGGATAGATTGTTGTTAGGCGATAGCGACTTACTCTGCATCATGATAGTTCAGTAAGTAATGCTATATATAGGACGATGGGAACACGCCGCCATGTTTTATGAAGTACCTTTATTGCTAGGAGGTTCATGACCGTGGCTCTATATAGGAGGATGGGAACAGGCCGCCATGTATTATGAAGTACCTTTTTTGGTAGGTGGTTCATGTAACTAGGCAACCCATTGCCTGTTATTTGGAAATAGCAATCTAACATGTAGTGTTCGAGAGGTACTTCCATGTAACCTAGAAACACATTGAAGAGGAATCTATTCATTTTCACTCCAGATGGAAAACCACAGAATGTCTTGTATCCACTCGCGTTGTAATGAACATCATGCATCATGCAAATAAATCACCATTTATGTAAGCATATAGAAGTATTTTGATCAAAGTAATAGACATAGGAATATAAAAAACTAGAGCATACTTATAGTATTATTTGTTTTGTAAGATGAAATTATAAATAAATGTAATAAGAAATATATGAAAAACAACCAAAGTAATTAAGAAACATTGTAATAAAAATTGCATAAAGTAGAATTAATTAAAAACATCTTGTATTTACTGAAGCGTAGTAGTGTACACCGGATATCAACTAGTTTATTTTAAACTTCGTCAATAAAATTGTGTAGTTCTGTTAAGAAAGTATCAGGTAATGATAAGGCCAATTTGTAGAAAATATTCCGTGTAGCAATATAACTGGAACTCCAAAATTCCTCCCGAGATGCATAACTATACAATTATATAAGTAATGATAGTAAAAATGTATAAATACAAAACAGATTAGATACACCGTTATTCATAAACTATAGCAAGAACAAAACTTGTAGCAGAGAACAACATTTTAAATTCAAATTCTTTGGGCGCCAGTCTCCCAATATATAGGTTGCCGGCTTCATCGCAATAACTTTTACGTCGTGTTGATTGTGCGGTCTTTAGTCAGATATGTTTCGTTGTGGTATTGTAATTACTTTTTGGTGAAATACAAGTGCATGTAGGTGCGATTATATATTTTTATAAAATTGACTTTAGGCCTACGTACCACCGACACAGGTAGGTCTTATGGCGATGAAGGGAAGGGCTAGGAGTTGGAAGGAAGCAGCCGTGGCCTTAATTAAGGTGTAACCTCAGCATTTGCCCGGCGTGAAGATGGGAAACCACGGAAAACCATCTTCAGGGCTGCCCAACATAGGTTACTTACAACCTGTAGATTTTTCGTTGCTCTTACTTATTAAATATTCCTCAAACATGCCGTGAGTTAGTAGTCTATCCACCGTCATGTGATGCAAATTAATTGGTTTACATCGCATTAACGTCTGTTGTGTTTTTTTCGAACACATCGAGGAACTGGAATTTTGTCCCCTAAAATTTATTGTACGTGTTCATGTATCTGGTGAGATATAGTGTTTTTGGTATGGGCTAGAAATGTCAAAGATGCCATCCTTGGCTTTGAAAATACAAAACATATTAATGTACGGACACGAGGCTGTCGTATTTGAGTCCATTCAAATACTACTGGACTGAACGGAACATCAGCTCAGAAACCTACTCAGATATCTGTACGTGAGAACCTTTAATCAGATCTCCAATTCAGTCTGTTCCACTGTCTCAGTGTTTTCAGATTCCAACCAAATTCAACTTGATTCTCGAATTATACAATTTATTCATTACTACTGTGATACGGCATATCGAACATTGTCAAACAACATTCCCTCCCACATACACCCACTCACGCTTCTCAGTCTTTTTTGATTCATCCCCTTTCTGCAGATAGTGCGGTGGCTCGTAGCACAAGTGAGAAGGCTGCTGTGAAATATAACTCAATGGTGCTATGAATCAGGGGCGTAAGGTAAAGGCTTGCAGGGCCTGAAATGCAATGCGGGCCCGGACGTTTAAGGGACCCCGCAGACTCGTTGCAAAATAATATATACACTGAGTGGACAACACGTCGCAAACTAACCGACTTTGAATGTGGGATGGTCATCGGCGCACGGCGCATTACACGTGAATTCGGATTTTCGAGGTCAACAGTGTCAAGAGTAGATCTTCAATATAGCAGAGATAATATTACCATCCGCTTAAACCGCCATACTGGAAGACCACAAGTGTTTAACGAACGGATATCACATCGCCTCCGCAGAATCATCCTGGGCGCCCGATGGGTTACTGTGAGTCAGATCACAGTCCAGTTGAATGTTGGCAGACTGTAAGGAGGCAACTATACCGCAAAAGGCTTCACCACCCGACGAACAACTCGTGTCCCTTTGCTGACACCTCAACGACGTACATGGGCCCGCGAACATCGGCAGTGGACCATGGAACAGTGACAGTGTGTGGTATGGCCCGACGAATCCGGTTCCAGTTGTATCGAGCTGATACGCACGTGACAGTGTGGCGTACGCTCCATAAAGCTATGGTTCCTGAGTGTCAATGACGTTGTGTCCAAGCTGGACGTGGCTTGGTTCTAGTCTGGGCGACATTCTCATGGTCGCAATTAAGACCCGCTGTTCGGCTGCAGGGAGCGCTGACAGATGCACGTTATGTGGACATTCTTTCAGACCATCTGCATACCTTTACGGCCCTAGAGTAACCTGACGGAGATACCATGTTCCAACAGGACAATGCGCCATGTAACCGCTCTGTGGTGGCACGCAGGTAGTTGGAGGAGTTCTTCAGTGAAGTTACGACTATGGATTGGCCCTCCAGATCCCTCGATCTTAATTCAACGAGCATTTATGGGGTGCTGTCAATTCTGGTGTAAAGGTCCATGAACCCTCCACCAACTACACAAGACCAATTTTGGGTAGCAATGCAAGGTGCGTGGGTCGAGATCCCTCCAGAAAGACTCCAGCACCTTGTAGATTCGATGCCTCGTCATACTGCTGCCGTTTTTAATGTTCGGTAAGGAGCAACTCATTATTAATATCACTTTCAACGTCTTCCCATGACTTTTGATTGATTGATTTATGTTTGTTTAAAGGGGCCTAACATCGAGGTCATCGGTCCCTAATGGTACGAAATGAGACGAAATGATATTACAAATCTAAAATCCTCCACTGACCAGAATTCAAAGCGTGAGGACGAAGAATGAATGGATGGATTGATATGAAGTTAAAACGATCAGTGGATCCGACCCACAGTGCCTTACATGCACAGAAGCTGGCACAAAACAATAGTAGTACGGACCAAGGGACTGCCTCCATAGCACGATGCTGAATCGATTAGAATATGCTCGTTCTCGAAACGGGTCCAAAATCCAGGTCATCGGCCCTCATAATGGTATTTATCGCTGGAAAAGTAGAACCATGGTATTTCCCATGTTGCGGTACTAATCAAGAGTAGCGTAGACTCGCGGTGTTCCATACATTATGGTACGACTCACAGGTAATGAAATTCGCACATGTATTACAGACCTAATGTGTTTCGCACTTTGCGGCGCCCTTGACAGGCAACGCAAACCTATGGTGTTCATCACCTAAGTGTACTAACCACAGGGACTCGTAGTATCTCGTGGTGTTCCTCATATAGGGGGTACTAATCATAGGCAAGCCAGAACCATGGGTTCCCTCATCCCATGGTGTTGCTCATATAGTGCTACTAATCACAGGCACTGTAAAAGCCGTCGTGCCCACGTTTGCTACTAATCACAAACCTATTTGGTACCCAACATGGTGGTACTACGCGCAAGTAAATGCGACCCATTGTGTTCCTTGCGTGGTGCTACTAATCACAAAGAGTTTCATGTTTCTAATTTGATCATCACTTGGTCGCCCCTTTTAGTCGCCTCTTCCGGCAGGCATAGGATACCGTGGGTGTAGTCTTCGTCTGCGTCCCCCACCCACAGGTGGCCCATGATTTTTGGCCACTCAGTGTATCACACTGGACGGAAATGGTCAGTGCGGGTTTGTAAAAATCAGTTGAAATAAATTCGTTTTAATAATTTGTACGTAGAGGAATTGTCATTTTGTTGCATTTAGCAGCTGTTATTATTACTGTGTTGAGTATAACACAGCACAGGTCATAACACGCTCCGCACAAATACCTGCACCAAATTATTTAATTATAGCAATTAAAATTGGTACCAAAGTACAATATTTTAGTTCTAAAAATTATACTTTCTTGAAGTGTAGAACACCAGAGATCTTTATTATCCACAAATTTTCTTGAACATTTAATTATTATCACACTTTTTCGACAACAATATATAATTTCAATAAGAATTTGATTTAATAACAATCAATCAACTCATTTGCAAGCGGGATATTTTTGCACGAAGTTATCAGTTGTGCGGTTTGATATTTTTCAAACTGTGTTTGAAAAGTTTTTGATTCACTTTTGTTCATATAGTTTTGGTGTTGTAATCGAATAAATTATTATTATTGAGACTTCCGTATTGGCTACATATTATAGCTCTGTAGTTACTGGAAAATAAAACCAATGAAAGTGCTATGAGTCGAAGCAGCTGGTCCGTGAGGGTGACAATATTGGGCGGTTGAGATTTTCAATAATTTGTATAACTTGATTATATATTGCATTATTTCTACCTGCTTTAATTAAACGCACATTAGTTATTTACAGATTTTACATTTTATATGAATAGACCGGAATATTTTTTTGGCAGACAGATGATATACGTTACTCCCCTACTATGAATCATATTTCAGTCCAGGATTAAAGTACTTGAACTGGTCGGTGATGAAATCCGCGACCTTCTTGTAAGAGACAGGTACACTAAGGGGCTGGACCAAAGAGCAATATAGTGACTGAGTAAATTATACGGACAAGCTCAAATTCAATTACTTATATCATGAAGCATTACTGAACGTACCATGCCCGATTCTCCAGACACAGTGACAGTGGCACTCACCTGTAAAGAAAGAGAAAAATATCAGGAAGGAGATACAGTTAGGTGAACTAAATATACATTTAAGCTTAGGGTTGAGTATTTGTATACCTCGTACGCCAAGATCAATGAAATCTTTCAGATGTTTACGTTTATTGGTCACGTTCTGAAACCTCAGGGGGTCTCTGAAATTGGAAGCGCCATTTCGTGACCACAGAGCATATAGCTGAGTCTGATATTGCTTCCAAATACCTCTATAAGCCCACCCACAGTCATATTCGTTTTTCTGACTTCCTTTGGTTTATTTTCTTCCGACTACGAATGTATCACGTTTGCCAGGCCAGGATAGTCTGTCTTTCTTAAGCACTACGCGGTCCCTTCGTCGTATCTGACGATACTTAACACCTTAAAATTTCCCTGATTAGTGTTAAAAGGGAAAGGCTGCTTAAATTAAAAAAAATAATCACTACCATCAGGTTGGGGAATCCATCTCACCAATTCTCCCTTCATACAAAACTGTTAAGAGAAGTCACCATTCGTAACATACGTTATCCTGCGACGTCATTTTCCTATGGATATAGATTGTGTTTCCACTGACTGGTAAAATAACCAACACGTCTCACATAGTCTCAAGACGCCTCATCAGTATTGTTCCATTCCATTTTATAAAAATAGCCTGTTTTTCAGTGTCTAGTATTTCATATTCCATGTTACATATCTTTAATAAGTGAACATATACCACTTGACGTAGACAGTTGTGGTGAAAGCCAAAAAAAAATAAGAAAAAAACGTAAATTACCGTACATAACCAAAGGAGCAAGCTATTTTGTTTGCAAGAAAATGAAGCTGAAATTCCGTCTATATAACTTTGTGGAATAGAAAAGCTATAGTTCATTTTTCACGTGACAGGAAAGAAATAAAATGTGAAAGATATGTATAAAAATAAGGCAAGGATAAGTTAATGTTGGAAGGATACGAACCAAAAAAGACAGATCGATTAGATCGTTATTACTACTTGGCCTCTATGAAAAATTACGGCTTGAAAGCGGAAGATTTCCAGAAATAGAACAAACAAAGCCGTTGGGTCATGTTACTCAGACAGCAATGAAACAAATAGGGAGACATTAATAGTGAAGAAATGATTGAATGGTGGTAATGGGAATTATTGTTTTAAGTATTACTAGGCAACTATGCTCTATTAACATTAATCAGAGAGATAAAAGTGGAGGGAAAAATGAACGTATTGTCCAAAAAACACAAGGGCCACGAAGAGCGTGAGAATGAAAGATTCCCTAGGCCTCGTGAACTAATATCGTCGGGGTCGGAAAAGAACAAGAGTTTACCAAGGGATAAGATGGACGAAAGTGTGGAGCCTGGCACAAGTAAGTGGAAAAACTAAATTATTCAAAACGCAGTTAGGTTTATGCATGGGTATCGAGTGTATGCTAATTCGACAGTGCACTGATGACCTTTGCAAGGTAAGGGTCGTAAGGCCCAGTGGAAGGGTCAGTTAATGACCAATAGTTGGTGAACGAGACACCAGCACTGGTACAACAGTGACTTAAATACAGGTGCGATAATATTTTCTGGTTGAGAAACTACAAACGTGGCCCATGGACCAATTAATAATAATACAATACATTGCATGGTCTCAGCTACCATGTTGCAGTCATCTTAATTTGGTGCAATATTATGATGCATGCGCTTCAGTTTCGACATTTAATGTTAATCTGCTAGATGGCAAAGTAAACCAGGTGTCTATTGGGCGGTATGAGGCAGAGTTATAAATTGTTATTTTCGACTAAACACCAAATGTTGTGAAGATTAGATTAGATATGTAATATTGTTTCTTTCTCCTTTTAAATATAATATTAGAATAGTTCAGACATTAGGCTATTAGACTAGTTTAGATGGGAAATTAATTAGGATAAGATATCCTGTAGTGCGCTGTAAATAACTAACTAACTAACTAACTAACTAAATAAATAAATAAATAAATAAATAAATAAATAAATAAATAAATAAATAAATAAATAAATAAATAAATAAATAAATAAATAAATAAATAAATAAATAAATAAATAAATATTTTTAAATGTGTCCCTAGAGATCTTTTATACCGATATCGTACGGTATTGAGTACTGAACGCACTTCTTCACTCTTGAGAAATCCAACTAGGCTACTTCTGACAAGTTTGAACCCGCAATCTGCAGGTTCGAAGGCCGGATGGTTAGGCAGAAATCTTTCTCAAAGTTACAACAGTGGCAGTGGAGAACTTCAGGATTTATATTTCCTCTCTCTTGTTCACAACACCACCAATTTATTATTAATGGCAGGTTTACGCAACGTAAACAACATTGTATTTATGTATCAACGGTTGAAACTGATTTGATAGAATTTGAGGATGTCCTTGTAAAAGGAAACTTGTCATAATTTGTTTATTAGTGCATGCATGTTTACATGTACGTAAAAGACCTCGGACTATTATTAGAACTGAAGGATAATAAATATGAAGCTATTTAAAAACATAAAAATGTGTTTTTAAGTTGTAAAACCCTCTTGGTCAGGCCAGTACTGGAATACAAAAGTGTGATGGGGAGTGTAATAATATAGGTAGATATAACATGTTCGCATTAATATAATACAGGGAGATTTAGAAATACATAAGTTTATACGCAGTACTCCGTAATCATCCAGCTACGACCAATGAGTGATGAGAGGCCGTGGAGGTGAAGATAATAGGAGTAGCCATAGAAATAGCAGACTCGCCCCATACAAAAAAGGGAGAGGAAAATATGGCGCAGTGGAAACCAATGCAAGTAAGCCTCCGAATAGCCGAGAGTGTCAAGATTAGTGAGGAATTCGTTAAGTTGAGATTACAAGAAAATTGAAAACCACAGTAAATTTTGATTACAAATATATTCAAGAGAGAATTAAACCAGTAAATCCAAAATTTTACAAAATTACAGTCTCAAAAAGAAAAGAGAAAACACACATTACAATACAAAAGGTTTCCGGCAGTGAAGTCCATAAGAAAGTTGATTTTAAATGGGAACTGCATATATGGACAGTGTATCCCCATGAAGATGATGTTTGAATAGATCAATGACCTATGAAAATTACGGTCATCCGAGAAGGCTGTTTAAATACAGTCTGATTCAGCCAAAGAAAATGACAACATAAATTCGAAGCACCGGTCATAGGTAGCCACGCATGGGACTCGCAAGGTCACAAACCTAGAACACGCACAGCTCAAAAGAGAATGGCAGCAGAGTCCATAGTTTACAATAGTTCATAGATAGAGAAAGAGGGTGACGTTATGGTTTAGAAATGCCATGCTCCCAGATTAAATTTATAAAAAGGAAAGTTGTTCCTGCAAGGCTGCAAGTTTTAAAGAATGAATAAAAATATTTGTCATACCTCCTCCTCTCGATGTTCATTGCACTCGAACAAAAAGGCAATGAAGTGCACAGCTTCACAATAAGGGAGAGGACATTCCATGTTCCACCTTCTACGCAGACAAAATCCATCTCAATTAAGTTAGAGCAAAGCTTGGTTTATATATGAGTGTGCAGAGAGGGAGAATTGAGGAGAAGCAAGTCGAGTTGGTTCTACATGTTACGGGAGCGTGTAGTAGAAAAACAAAACAGTATCGGGTGACTTCATCAGGAGTGTAAGCAAGCCTGCCGGGAGTCAGTTGACAGAGAACGGCGAAGACGAATAGAGCTGACGTCCATGCAGGGCATTGCTCTTGAATGAATATTAACGATGAGGTTATTCACTATCAGTTGCAACGAAGAATACGGCGTGTTGTCGTAAAAAAAAGGTGAGTCCATAGCAATAACAAAATGATGAAGATTAGTGCGTGGCGAATTTCCTTGGAAGTAGATGCCGGTGATGTGACGAGTCCGTTACAAGAGCCTTAGATGCAAAATTCATGTGTATCTATTTGAACGGGTGCAAAATAAATACTTGAAATATTTACATTTTAAAATAACACTTCACTATCCATAAATTCTTTCGTACAACGAGCTTTTGTTAAATTGAGAATTGGAGAGTTTAGAGCACAGCCTCTCAGAGTGCATGCACCGGTGCATTGCGCGGCGCAAGGTACAAAAGACGACTTCGCTAGGTCGATCAGAGTGTAGGTCCCCCACTCCTCAATTTTCAGAAATAGCTCTGCCTCTCTCTTTCCCTACGTCTGTCTCCCTCACCTCACCCATTTCCCCCTTCCTCACTCGCTCTGCAGCGCTCCACCATCAGACCCGAGCTTAGCCGAGACGCCCTGAGACAAAACGCTGGTCCAAACCGAGCCGAGTCGGACCGATGCACGGTGCACACAACCTCGGGGCCTCGTTTCGCACACGTGATATTTTGGGCGTTTGAGAGGCCCTGGTTTAGGGGATCGAAGGCAAAAATATAAGGAAGAGTTCATTTATCAAATAATGAAACCTTTCCCTCACGAATTTCAATTTGCCGCGACCAACTTCAAGACTTAATTTTCAAATAAAAAATGTCGCAACATACGCCCATCAAAATTAACTAATTTAAAGACTATGCAGTATATGAGTGTATCTTGAAAAAATAATATTATTGACTTCAGGGCAAACAAGACGGTATTTTAAAAAGAATTCACGGCGAGCATTAAGAGATAACAATTCTGATAAAACAGTGCATGCAATGAATTATAACCCCATGCCTATAATAAAAGGATAAATCGGATCAAATTAACTACATTATATTCGTCGAGATTAGATTTAATATTATGTTCGGCTAGGTAATATTGTAATTATTTGTAATTTCATTTTTATCACAAAGAATACTGCTGTAATTGGGATTAAAATCATGTTGCAAGCAATAAATTAATTTAAACATGTGTTATATTTGACGTTTCGGCAGAATGGAAGCTTTAACGCAGCACTACTAGAGATAAAGGGCACTCGAATGGTAATCATTTATGGTAATATGATTTATCGCTTTGCTTTATTGATTTGTAACTTGCTTCTCAATAAATATATTTCTGAGTTTTCCATGTTACCCTGGCTACAGTCTGTCGTGGAGAGTACGCAAACTTCTACCGATCTCACTGATATAGGGACAAGCATTGAAAAATTGCTCATGGACTGATTGATAAAAAGGGAAATGATGTCCACTCACACACTACGGAAAATATTTATGTACTTGAGATAACTGGATGTGATTGAGAAGCGATGATAATCCTAATGAGGATCATCTGTCAGGCCATTGTCAGAAGGCCCTCAGAGAAGGTGCAACCATAATGACCTCAGTAATGATGTTCGGTGGATATCTAGCACTAAGATCATTACCATTAAGTACGAGATGTCTTTATTGATCACTCTAGCAAGCTTCATTAGAATTGGTCAGCCGTAAGCCAAACAGTTCCCTTGTAAACCCACCATTCTCCTTTAAAATATTGCTTGGTTTTCATTTAGCTGCCCTCATATCCGACGGTTATTCATTTCAGCAATGCATTTTTCATATACTTTGAAGGTTAGCGGACCGTAACGGATGTCGTGGCTCTTCATTTCTTTGATAAGACTAGCAGTGGTGTCAGGGAGAATTAGACACACACGTCTCTCTTCTTCTCACGAGGCTTCTGGTAAGAAATTCTTCTAACATCGCTCTAATATATGACGTTTTTGGCAAAGAGATGGAGAGAGATGGGCATGCAGGGGCCTTGGCTTGAACTAAGGCACATCTCTTGAATTTGAATAACGTGAAGTATGACATCTGTCTTCAGAACAGCATAAAGTGAGGATGGGACTCATTGTTCAATGATAATTATTAACATAACGTGTACCTAAGTGTAAGTACACAACACATTTGACGTGTACTGAAAAGTGTGGAACATCTACGGGTTTATTTCAAACAAACATTTAATTTCTTCTCAAAAGGGGTATTTGCTATTCTAGCTGGTAGTAATCTTTCCAGGGGCATAACCAAATAAACCTGTAGCACGTATATGACCTTGGGCTTTCAGAGCAGCTGCTGCCCAGAAAGATGGCCTGCAGATTTTGGAGTTTTGCCATATTGCTTCGTTTCGTGAGCGAACCGTTGCCTCTCTTACCAGACAGCCCCTCGTTTTTTTTTAAAGAGGCAGAGTGAAAACGTTCCAGTTCAATTTACAGATTAAAACTCCCTGGACTTACCGAAAATCGAATCTAGTACCTCAGGTTAATAGAGAGGGAACGCTACCATTCCAATGTCTATCAGACGTATAAGTGCTGGAAATTTCTCTCACGGGAGTATTTGAATGTGACCGAAGTAAACGACATCCTCAGAAGTATCAAACTCAACTGGGATCCAACAGAGACCAGAAGACTTGCCGATTCTACCACCGATAATATTGCATTCATGATATATTCATAATGCATTCTTCTTTTCAATGGATTCTCAATTGTTATCAGATAGTAGTTCATCCGTCGTAAGTGACCATAGAAGCGATCTCAGCGTTAGTGCATTGTATCCGTGATTTTCTCTATCTTAGAATGGATTTCTTGTCTTGATTTTCTTTGGTATTTAGAGAATGAAGTGAATTCAAACTGTGCCCTGTAGTTCTCCATCTACTCGCAACTAATTAAGGAGCTAAAAATAATTTTATTTCCATGCACCGGTACCTTGAGAGTAACATTCTTATCGAGTGTTCATCTTATGAGATCATCTTTGACTTAGAGTCTCAATCGACGAGTAACGTGCAAATTATGTTCGTGACACAATACGATTAATCATGCCAAACTTCCAACATTCACAACGAGGATTCTAAATTTGTTAAGACAGCATATATGCAAGACAGCTAATCCCGTCTTTCGCCGAACGTAAATATTCCTGATTTAATAATAAAGTCATCTGTGAGTGGAAGAAGACATTCAAAGACATGGGATACTGGCGCCCCATACGACTAGGACGACCCAAAGACGGTATTGAGCTATCATGCCTCGCTTTTGCAGATGACCTTGCCATACTGACAGATGATGTAGTCACAGCTGTTAAACAAATTGAAACCCTTAGTGAATGTGCTGGAAAGGTTGGTCTACAAATTTCCTTCGAAAAGACCAAGTTCTTCTGTTCAAAACTTGACATCCAAAATTTGAACACGGCATATGGGCAAATTAACCGAGTACCACACTTCAAGTACTTGGGAG
Organism: Anabrus simplex; assembly: GCF_040414725.1. Classification (NCBI taxonomy): domain Eukaryota; kingdom Metazoa; phylum Arthropoda; class Insecta; order Orthoptera; family Tettigoniidae; genus Anabrus; species Anabrus simplex. Next base: position 239,724,760 of record NC_090271.1, read on the forward strand.
AAATACTTGAACCAACGGGAGGCCAGAAGGCTGCCCAGAAAATTCGCCTTCAAAAATTTCGGAAAGCCTACGGTAGGGTTCACAACATATACAATAAAAAGTGCTCGTCCCGCCATGCAAAGATCAGACACTATAATACATTAACCAAGCCCGAAGTCTTATATGCCAGTGAGACCCTTACACTAAATGGGAAAAGTGACCTAGAAATCATTTTAAGAAAGAAGAATCCTGAGGAAAATTCTCGGCCCCCGAAAAACAGAAGATGGATATAGACTGAGGTCACGCAAAGTGACAGAAGAGCTTTCCAACATTGCAGCAGACATCCGCAGAAGACGTCTGAAATTTTATTGGCACGTTCGCAGACTGCCGGCAAGTAGACTGACACACTATATTCTCACCTACATAGAAAATATAAAAAATATTCCATGGGTACTGGAAGTGAAGAAGGATCTGGAAAAAGCCCATATGGACTCCACTGACACCGCGGACAGAAATCTCTACAGGAAAAAATTAATGGATGGAAAGTGCAACCAGAGAAGGAAGTGAAAAAGAAGACTGGAGCCAAGTGGACAGAAGAACGAAAAAGGATCCACGGAGAAGGGATGAGAGTTGTTTGGCAACTCAGAGAACAGAATCGTTAGAGCTTTGCGTGATCCATTGGGTCCATACGCACATAACAATAATAATAATAATAATAATAATAATAATAATAATAATAATAATAATAATAATAATAATAATAATAATAATAATAATAATAATACGAAAACTGCATCTCCTTAAGAAAATCAAGACAAGAAATCCATTCTAAGATAGAGAAGATCACGGTTGCAATGCACAAACGCTGAGCTCGCTTTTACGGTCACTTACGACGGATGAACGACTCTCGATGGACAAAACGCACTTTTAACAATTTCGACTCAAAACGAAAAACAGCAACAATTCCCTGCTACGTTAAGTCAAAAAAGATCTCGAAGAAATAGGGCTACGACCAAGTGGCACGTACAAACGAGACATTTACAGAACAAGCATTGGGACTTCTGAGGCTTTCCGAGATAATAAATGGACAACTGGTGCAAAGTGGTGGATGGAAGCCGTGTTCGACAAAGCGAGCTAATGAAAAACTACTGGATCAAACTGCACCATGAGTTTACTATCTCCCCTTGCTTATGTTGCTGGAAGATATGCAGTATTCTGATAAATCATATTTGCTACGTCTTAATTAGTGAGGTAAACCCTCGTAAATTATGCCTTATTTTTTGTATAATGTAAAGTTTTACTATATGTTCCTGCTCCCCTCATCCCCAATTCAAGGGTTTTGTGTACGATGTCTGTTTACTTATTCTGTATGGTGGTGCACCAAGTTTGACCTTCATGACACACTGGTTACCTGCCTCCATGGCAACGAGCCCTGCCTTCCTCGCTGACCAATCGGGACTTTCTGCTCCCGCCTTATATGTTACGCTCCTCGCCTCGCCGAGGTCTTTGATCGTCGTGCTAACTGGTCTGAGTCTGCTCTGAGTAACAGCGGGCTGGCCCCGCTCGAGCTGTGAACTCCTCACTGCCAGGGGCACGGAAGTAAGGACTTGAATTGAAAGACTCATACATATTTAAGGGGATGAAGGGAGGCTAACATTAGGATTGTTATGTGAAGTTCCCAGAGAATGTAAATGAGGTACGCGAGTACCCTTGGAAAATACTTCGTTCTGGTCTGTAGTGACTGTTTCAAAATTGGATATCGCCCTTCAGGCAATTACATTTATCAGTCACTTGTAGTATGGCTTATCCATTGTTTAATCGGCCTTTGGCCTAGTAGTTTTTATTCGGCCAATTCCGTTTGGATAGTCGATCTTTAGCTGTATCCGGTCTCTTATCGTTGTTACCTCACGAAAATGTACTTGAAATATTTAATCTAAAGCCGTTTCGAGTCAGCGAGCACCCTTGTTGGTTCTGATCAAGGAAAGGTATTATATTTGACTGCGGCCAGTCATTACTGTAAATACCCAGTGCATTTCGAAACGATTATGGTATATATTTCTCCTGAACTAGCTGGTGTTAAATGAGTTGTGTAAGTGTCTGAGACGAGTTTCATGTAATGTAATGATACTAAGCTTTCGAGGCTTAATTGTAAAACATTTCTACTGAAGTTACAGGGGATTTTATCCCTTTGCACCAACCTCCAGTTTTATGTAAACTTTTCTAGCCCAAGGCTCCTTCTCAAATACTGGTAAATCTTCTTCCTCGGCATTAATTATATTAATTAACTATATCGCTTGTAAACAGAAAGGAAAACCTAAGAAGGGGAAAACAGAATTTAAATAAAGATGATGTGCTTCCCCGAAGTTGTGCTCTATATGCCCAGGTCCCGGCTCGGACGCTTCTTTCCTCCTCTCCGTACAGCACGGTACACAAACGAAAATTGAATAAACGCCAGAATGTATAATGAAACTTATAGTGATCCCTAATTGGCCTATAAATAAATAAATAAATAAATAAATAAATAAATAAATAAATAAATAAATAAATAAATAAATAAATAAATAATATTACTAATTAAAACTCCATCGATTTTCGCATCCCCGGCGAAATATGACTTACTGACTCTGTCCCACATAAGGAATTGGCTCTGTTTTACTGCTAGATGCCCTCCATGACGCCAAACCTCTGTGGAGGAATGTATTCACTTCTTAGAGTTTCTGTAGTGGTTGGTAGAGTTCTGTGAAGACGCTAGGTTGTGTAGGTTTTTACCCCAAGTACTTCCCTTACGTGGCAGAAACCCATGAATTTTCAAACTCTCACAGAAACCTCCGACCTCAGGGAAGATAATACCCCCTACCATGGGAATAGAATAACTAACCGCCTCTACCAATGAAGTCGGTGACAATTTTCCGAGACAAGTTAAGATGGGCTTAATAAGAAGATTTTTGTTTCTTTTTTTTTCTTTTTTTTTTACAATTTTCTTTACGTCACACGGACACAGACAGGTCTTAGGGCGACGATGGTATAGGAATAGGCTAGGAGTGAGAAGGAAGCGGCCTTGGCCTTAACCAAGATGCAGCCCCAGTATTTGCATGGGAAACAACGGAAAACCAACTTCAGGGCTGCGTACAGTAGGGTTCATACTCACCATCTCCCGAATGCAAGGTCACAACTGTGCGCCTTAATAGGAAGTAAATACATCACAAGATAACAAGAATTGACCTCCATTCAAACTTTGTCCCAAGGAAGTGTGTCATAATGGAAAATGTTATAGCTAACTGGCAACGTTACAAAGTTGTAGCACCTACGGAAAGTTTATTTATTTCTCCCGAAAGACCAATAACGTTGCATATAACCGCTGTGAGCCTCAATCACTCCCCGGTGGGGGTGCTCGAGATGTTAGCGGAGTAGTTTATTATAGACGAGCGGTATTTGTAGTCATGAGAGAACTCCTCATTCTTCTCTATCCCTTTCTCTCTCTCTCTCTCTCTCTCTCTCTCTCACACACACACATACTCCGATCTCATGATGCAGCATTAAATTCTAAAGGGATCGTTCAATTTTCCTTTCTTGGACATCACATTTATATTAAAAGCAAAGCAAATATTTGAAATGTGTTCGGAATTGATCCTGAAGTACCTAATAATAGTTTAATGGGTACAGTGTGGCGTAGTTTGTACGCTAGATGTCGCGAAAATGGACTCTGACATGCCCAATTGGTATTGAACGATAAGATGACCCGTATCGAGCTGTAACGAGAAGTTAAAGGCGACGCTGTAAAGGAGAGACCTCTCCCTCAGACGAAACATAAAGCCGCATTTCATTTACAGTCAGTTCATGCAAGCTATTGTATATCATCATATAAATTAATAAATACTATTTAAATAAATAAATAATTCATAAGTAAATAGACAAATCAATACATCAGTCAATCAGTCAGGCAATTCATAGTAACGACATAAATAGACAATTACGCTTACTTATCGATTATTGTTAATCACTTACTGTTTAAGTACATTTAAATAAGGAAATAAAATTGAACGAATTGACTGAGAATTATAGGTAATGTAGCTGCAACCTTCTATTTGACGAGATTTTGGGTTCTAAGCGCACCTTCAGCAGCCCTGAAGGCAGTTTTCTGTGTCTTCCAATTTTTCACAGACGGCTAGTGCCGGAACTTTATCTATATTAAAGCCATAGTCGATCCCTTACGAGCCGGGCTGAGTGGCTCAGGCCTTCTAACCCCAACTTGGCAGGTTCGATCCTGGCTCAGTCCGGTGGTATTTGAAGGTGCTCAAATACGACAGCCTCGTGTCGGTAGATTTACTGGCACGTAAAAAGAACTCCTGCGGGACTAAATTCCGGCACCTCGGCGTCTCCGAAGACCGTAAAAGTAGTTAGTAGGACATAAAGCTAATAACATTATTATCATTATTATTAGATCCCTTAGGAAATACAATAAATAAATAAATAAATAAATAAATAAATAAATAAATAAATAAATAAATAAATAAATAAATAAATAAATAAATAAATAAATAAATAGATAAATAAATAAATAAATAAATAAATAAAAAACCTCGAACTGGCCCTTGGATTGAGTAAAAACACCTACAACTTGCGATGTCCGTCACGAAATCGAAAGCTGAAACACAACACAACAGTTACCCATCCAGGAGCCCTGTTCGCCGTGGAGTGTCTGTCACTAAATAGAAAAGGCTTGATTAGAAAACTTGAAGTCAGAGTGAGAAGATTTCTCAGAAAGATCCTTGATCCAGTACTGGAATATGGGGACTGCCCGAAACGTCATAATTCCATGAGAGGGACGTTCGCTGAATTTGCCAAGGTATTCTAGTCCCCAAGTGACAATTGCTTCGTACATTGTGAATGAAAAACCTAAACGTAATCTCATCATGTTTTCAACCCAACACACAGGAGAAAAGGTACGTGGCGATGACAGACACAAGCCTGATATGATCTCCTTTTACAACAGCACCAAATGAGGGATTGACAAAGTTGACCAGATGGCTAGGAACTACTCCGAGAAAAGGGGAACAAGAAGATGGCTGGACGCTGTCTATTTTCACGATAATTGACATTGTTTGCATAAACACCTTCACACTGTTCATTCTGAAAAGAGTGAAAAGGGAAACATTCTAATCGCAAGCCTCAATCGTTTTGACAGATATCACTGGATCCATTAAAACCTCAGATTGAAGAACGATCAAAGAACATTACAGGCATCAGTAAAACAGTTATTAGTGATGTGGAGGATGTATTAGGCAGGAAGCTGGAAAGTGCACCAAAAGTTATGGCCGCTCTGCCAAGCGATATCAACCGAGGCAGATGCTAATACTGTGCCCAAGTTGTGAACAAAAAAGTGAAAGGTGGTAAATTAGGGAAGTCCAAGCTTGTTTGTGTAAAGTGTTTGAAACATGTTTGTGGCAAACAGAGCAAGAAAACTGTGATCTGTTTACAGTGCGAGCTTGGAAATGACACTGACACTAACTAGAAAGATGTTTGTGTTTTATTTGCGTTCGTAATTAATATTTGGGTGAATGTAATTTCAATTTAATATTTTATACTGAAGTTTTCCTTAAAATTATTCATGGAGTGGTGTTTCATAATTTATTTCAGTATAATCCCCAACTATGACATATTTCATATTTTTTTAGAATAGGCCTCACATCCCCCCCCCCCCCCAAAAAAAAATTGGTTCTCTGTATAACAACCAAACCTTGGCTCTTGTAGAGTTAAATCACTTATGATGCTGCAGATTTGAAGAAATTCCAGTGTGTTGGAAATTTGTTACTCTAGATCTCTTTCAAGTGCTCGACAAAATGACACGGAGTCGCTGCATTTGAATGTCCATCCACGTTCCCTTTTCTCTACGGGTTCGGGTAGGAGGTGAGATGAAATTTCGTAGTGAGTTTTACGACCAGTTGCCCTTCCTGACGTCAGCCTCATCAGACGAGTTCATGAGATGAAATGAATAACATGATATATAAAATTAGGATGAGCAAGGGTACTCGTTTCCAGTAAATGCAAAGAGTCTGTTTAACGTCCCCATCCGACGGATGAATCACCATCAACAGCGTCATACGCTCTTACTCCATTTGAACACTGCGAAGAATTTTGCAAATGAACACAGGCTTTTGACTTGCAGTCTAGCGATTAGAAATTGGATACCACCACCTCTCCTACCCTGTCGGCCAACGTTTTGATGGTGAAAAGTTTTTCGACGAATGGGACTCGAACCGGCTAACCGCGGTGTCAGGCCGTATAGATTTCACGCCTAAAAGATCATGACCACCAGTACATACTGAGTTGCTGGATTTATGAACTAGTGAAAACCACCGAGTTCAGACGGAATAGAAAATACTTTCTGAGTACAGGAGGAGAATAAGTGACTAACTCCACCCCTCTGGTAGGAACTAAATCCAAATATTCTGTTTTATTTTCTTACAAGTCGCTTTATGTCGCACCAACACAGATAGCTCTTATGGACACGATGGGGTAGGAAAAGGCTAGGATTGGGAAGGAAGCGGTCGTGGTCTTAAATAAGATACAGCCCCAGCATTTCTCAGGTGAAATGGGAAACCGCGGAAAAACGTTTTTCCAGGCTGCCGACAGTGAGGTTCAAACCCACTATGTTCCGAATGCTAGCTCACAGCTGCACGCCCATAACAGCACGACCAACTCCAAATTATTGCATTCATTTACATGTCTACGGACACTATAATGCTCGACTGATAATTCGGGCGTTAATAAAACGAGGGTATCAACTTATTTTTTCAATGTAGGGGCCATTCAGTTCCGTAATCATTTGTTTTCATTGCAGTTCTTTCGCCATAAGACATCTGCATAAAATCCTTTTATTTCCACCTTTCTCTTTTGATATAATTCCGAGCCTGGATGCCTTTTATTTTTTTTTATTTTTTTTTTTTTTGCTATTTGTTTTACGTCGCACCGACACAGATAGGTCTTATGGCGACGATGGTACAGGAAAGGCCTAGGAATGGTAAGGAAGCGGCCATGGCCTTAATTAATGTACAGCCCCAACATTTACCCGGTGTGAAAATGGGAAACGACGGAAAACCATCTTCATGTAAATAATTTAAATAATTTAAATAATGTAAATAATTTATTTATATTTCTTCCAAGTGGATATTTTCCCCGAAGAATTCGCCTACCGAATTTCTCGTTCAGTTGGAGTGGTGAATTGTGTGATCCCACTATGCGAGGCGCTATGATGAATTGATCTACCTCGCCTCACAGTGTTCAAAATACTTGTCTCTTCACACCACATTTATAATCTTAAGGCAGCACCATATTTCGAAAGCTGCAAAACGATTCTTTTCATTTCATTTTTGTATCGTTTTCATGCGCATACTGACAATAAATGCACACGTATTCAAGGTAAACTTCTTCGTTCGGAAATCTATCTGGTCACTTAGAGCTTTCAACTGAATTCACATCACAAAGGATTTAAGTGCTGCCACCTGGCAAAGAGTTCAACAATATTCTGCAATGCTACAGCTTTTTAGGTCAAATAAATAGCATTCCTGGAACAAAAGATTAAGTTAAAACTAAAACATATTGTATACTACGAAATTACGTTACTAAGATAGAAAATTAAGACTGAGACTTTAAAAAAAGGTGTGTGATACAAGTAAACGGATATCATATTCGGCATCAGGACATGCATATTACTTTAAAATGACTCAAAAATTAAAAACAGCAAAATCACTGTAGACTTGTGATTACCTTTTTCCGTTACCGTATATTGCTGCGTGGATGCTACGGTACCACGCCCAATCGTTCCAAAATAATTTATTCTTATTTGGCTTATATAAAATTCAGGCCGCATACGTACAAAACATCTGTGCTTTCGTTCCAAAGGGGCAGATTCTCTCACTCACTTGCAAGATGAACCTGCAAATTGAAGCTGTGCATTCCTACAAACATGTCTTCCAAAGGTAGGATTGGAACGATGCATCTATTTTCCAATTTCAAATACCACAGGTATCTAACTGATTCTGTCATAAGGACAATATAGTCTTGACTGCGGGAAGTGTTCTGCTGAGGCAGAGCGTTCATTTAGCGTTCTGTCACAACAGATCACTTCGCAGAATGTCTTAAGTTGATCGCATTAACGTTTTGTGTATTCTGGCAGAAAGCAATGAACAACATGTCTGTGCAATGGTTTGTTCCTTGAGGATTGCTTATAATTCCATCTCCTGTGCAGAGCAGGCTCCTTTTAAGTTGCTGACACAGAAAACAGAGTAATACCGACCCACTTCACGAACGGGCTGACGGACCACCTCAGTAGTGAAATATGTGCATCTATTTAACAAACAATAGTGCGTGTGGTGTTAAATATCCCTAATTATGTACCTTTATCTACTTCCAGAACAAGAATAGGTGTTTTCTAAACTGTTTTGCCTTTGGAATTTAGGCATCTTCAGGGCAATGTAAAATAAATTAATTTTTGACATAAAATGACTCAGACGGGAGCGTCGGCCTCTCACCGCAGGATATCTTGGTTCAAATCCCGGTCACTCCATGTGATATTTTTGCTGGACAAAGCGGAGGCGGAACAGGATTTTCTCCGGGTACTACGGTTTTCCCTGTCATCTTCCATTCCAGCAGTACCCTTCATTACCATTTCAAAGCATTTATCACTCATTAATAAATCACTTGGAACTGGTGACCCCATTGTAATAATAGCCTATATATGGTTCATTCATTACATCCCTGACCCGACCAAAGACTGGAAAACAGGTTGTAGGTTTTCATTTTCATTTCTTATGGCTGGGGTTCATCCGAAAATGTGTGTAACGCAATGCGACAAAATGTGTGACGGGAGTGTAACCATAGCAACCGTGCAAGCGGTAATGTAAAGAATGGATGGATGGTCAGGCAATGTTACCTAGCAACCGTGCAGGCAGTGATGTAAGGTACGGATATATGGTCAGGCAATGATACCTAGCAACCGTTCAGGCAGTGATGTAAGGTACGGTTATATGGTCAGACAATGTTACCTAGCAACCGTGCAGGGAGTGATGTAAGGTACGGAAATATGGTCAGACAATGTTACCTAGCAACCGTGCAGGCGGTGATGTAAGGTACGGACATATGGTCAGGCAATGTTACCTAGCAACCGTTCAGGTAGTGATGTAAGGTACGGATATATGGTCAGGTAATGATACCTAGCAACCGTTCAGGTAGTGATGTAAGGTACGGATATATGGTCAGACAATGTTACCTAGCAACCGTGCAGGGAGTGATGTAAGGTACGGAAATATGGTCAGACAATGTTACCTAGCAACCGTGCAGGGAGTGATGTAAGGTACGGAAATATGGTCAGACAATGTTACCTAGCAACCGCACAGGCGGTGATGTAAGGTACGGATAAATGGTCAGGCAATGTTACCTAGCAACCGTGCAGGGAGTGATGTAAGGTACGGATATATGGTCAGGCAATGTTACCTAGCAACCGCGCAGGCGGTGATGTAAGGTACGGATAAGTGGTCAGGCAATGTTACCTAGCAACCGTGCAGGGAGTGATGTAAGGTACGGATAAGTGGTCAGGCAATGTTACCTAGCAACCGTACACGCTGTAATAATACAACTCAGCGGCCGCTGAAAGTATGAATTCGACGCTGATATCCGTCGTTTTCGATTATTCTTGTATGCCATTCTCTCCGCTATGATTGCTAGAGATTTCTTACCCCTCTAGTATCTTTTCGAGACAGTAATTCGTATTTGTACGAAGTTTCTTTTTTTTTTTTTTTTTTTGCTATTGGCTTTACGTCGCACCGACACAGATATGTCTTATGGCGACGAAGGGGCAGGAAAGGGCTAGGACTGGGAAGGAAGCGGCCGTGGCCTTAATTAAGGTACAGCCCCAGCATCTGCCTGGTGTGAAAATAGGAAACCACGGAAAACCATCTGCAGAGCTGCCGACAGTGGGGTTCGAACCTACTATCTCCCGAATACTGGATACTGGTCGCACTTAAGCGACTGCAGCTATCGAGCTCGGTATTTGTACAAAGTTTGGTTGAGAGGTATTCTGGAAGATACTGCACACACATACATGTACAATCTCTGTCATTGTGGTAAGTTTCTCTTTCACATCTTTTACTTTTAGGATTAATATTACCAGTCTGAAGCAATATTTTATGTTTTGTTACTTGTGACATTGATTGATAGTTTATAAACACTCTTGTAGATTTACAAATTTTTTATGTGCATAATTATACGTTTTAGTTCAACATTATTTAGTTTCGCATTAAAGTATTGTATGGGAAGTAGGCGATCCTTTCAAACAAATAATAAAAATAATATTTAACGTGATGTACTTACACGTCGCATTATAGATATTATTTACACGATTCCAGTTGTCACTGCGACTTTCAGCGATCAGTCGAGGGACCCCGAATACTGTATAATCAACATTAATCTTCGTCAATTTGGACTATTTTCCACCCCTTCTGAATCACCGTGCCGATGGGTGCTGAACTTGGAATTAAACGACATCCGGAATGTCACTATTCATCTCAATAACCCCGAAAACTATGACCTTCAACATAAAGCTATCCGGAGTGACATTATTCATCCAAGTGACCCCAGAAACTATGGATTCGACAGTAATATTCGTTGTTTTCGATTATTTTTAATGCCATCTCCTCCGCTAGGAGTGTGCTACCCAACAAAGTTTTTCCAGATAATACAGTAAGTCATACGTTCACCAAGTTTAATTGACGGCCATGCTGGAATATAACACATCTATAATATCGACCATTTGGGACATTCCTTTTCATCACTTCTCAACCTCCATTTCAACTGGGCCGGAACTATCCAGAGTTTCACGGTGTTACGGGAGTCCTGCCTCCCACAGTAACTTTTTTCAAGTAGTATGCCATATTTATGTGTACTATGTTTGGTTGAGAGTTATGATGGAACATAAGCACATTCATCCGTAATCTCGGTTATTTTCTTTTCCACCGCTGTCGATGTGACTGAACTTGGTCTTAAACACCATCTAGAGTGTCACTATTTATCTCAGCGGCCCCGAAACCTATGAATTCGACACTATTTTCGATTATTTTTATATGCCACACTCACCACCTTCACCTCCAGGGGTGGCTTACCCCCACAGTGCTTTATATCAGACAGTCATAAGTGTAGCAGAATCTCCCCTTGGGCTAGCCTACATTTACGCAAGTGACTACTTTGAACACCAGGCCCGTACTCTACTGTAGAATCCGTGAGCGGGCGTTGCCTGTAGCGAGGTAGTGTGATGCCAATATCTCCATAACAGTTGGATTTAGGCCCTTAAAACATGGTTTTCGGCACCCGTTGCGCCTTACCAAGCAATGTTCTTCGCGTCGTGAGACTTTCAGCTTTGTCTCGTCCTTGTACGATAAATTAGATATTTCGCCTGTATTAACACATGTTAATAAGTAAAAGAGCCTACATCTAGGTAATGGAGAAGGATGTTAAAATTTATTGTGCATGGGGTCATCAGCAGGGTCCTAAAAGGTAATGGGATTGAATCAGGAGGACATCTCTAACCGATCAAAATTCACATCAGTGATCAGTGATCAATAACTTTAAGGGCTTCCACGATGAGCAAAATACGAACAGCGGCTGGAATGAAGAGAGCATATACAGGCGGTCAGAGAAAAATGCAGGGCTTTTGGGCTGCAAGAAATCTTCCAGAAATATCTTAGAGTTACTTGACGTGGTCTTTAGTGACCCTAAACGAGAGAAAAAAAGAACATTCATTTTCATCAAGTTCTGAAAGTAAAGTAAAATCTACATCTAAAGAAATACAATTGGCTATTACTCTAAGTAAGTAACCTGTAGGGATGTGTCAAATATGAGTTTTTCTACTTGGCCTCCTTTAATACGTTTGCGGCTGCTCGGATATATGTAACCGTTACCGCGGTAACGTAATAATTTCTTTTTTGCTTAACCGAGTATATTTCTATGTCCTTATCCACTTCAGATCACCATTTGTTCAATAATCTATCTTTACATCGGTCTGTTTTCAGACCAACTTTGCTTTACGGGAGCGAACGCTGGGTGGACTCAGGATATCTTATTCATAAGTTAGAAGTAACAGACATGAGAGTAGAGAGAATGATTGCTGGTACAAGCAAGTGGGAACAATGGCAATGGCAACAATATAGGCTAAGAATGAACTCGATGGATGAAGCTGTACGCATAAAACGGCTTCGGTTACGGGGCCATGTGAGGCGAATGGAGGAGGATAGATTATGTAGGAGAATAATGGTCTCTGTTATGGAGGGTAAGAGAAGTAGAGGGAAACCAAAACGGCGATGGTTTGACTAAGTTTATAACAATTTAAAGATAACAGGTATAGAAATAAATGAGGCTACAGCACTAGTTGCAAATAGAGGATTGTGGCGACATTTAGTCATTTCACAGAGGCTTGCAGACTGAACGCTGAAAGGCATAACGGTCTATAATGATCAACACTGACTTAGCAAATGTCATAGGATAGTCACCTAATAACGTGTGGGGCCTCCTCTGGCCCTGCGAACTGCAGTGAGACGCCGTGGAAGTGAGTCGACAAGTCCCTGGTAGTCCTCTGGACGCAGCTGACGCCAAATCGTTTGCAGAGCGGCCTTCAATGCTGGTCTGTTCGTGGGTGCAGGATCCATGGCACGAAACCTGCGTTCCAGGACATCTCAGATATGCTCGATACGGTTCATATCGGGCCTCCTGTGTGGCTATGGCAGTCGTTGGACATCCGCTGCATGTTCCTGGAACTATTCCCGGGCGATGTGGGAGCGAAGTGGCGGTGCGTTATCATCTTGAAACATCACAGAACCGTCTGGGCGCTGGAAGGCCAAAAATAGGTGGAGATGGTCTCCGAGCAGCTCAACATACCGCGTACCATTCAAAGTCTCTTCCAGAACAACTAGGGGGCCCATTCCATACCAGAAAAATGCACCCCTTGACCATAACAGAAACACCAGCGCCCTGGACCACACCTTCGAGGCTGGTGGGATCCATCGCTTTATGTGGTCTGCGCCAAACACGGTGCTTCCCATCGGCATGGTGCAGTTGAAATCGTGATTCGTCCGACCATATCACGTTACGCCATTGTTCCAGTGTCCATCCCTGGTGACTGGCGACAAATGCGCGCCATTGTGCCAGATGACGTTGGGTTAACAGTGGCACCCGTGTGCGGTGCCGGCTCCCATACCTCATAGAACCCATGTTCCTACGGATTGTCCATTGAGAGACGTGTCTAGCACGGCCTGGGTTGAATTGAGCCGTGTTTTGTTGCACGGTTGCCCGTCTGTCACTATTGACAATCCGTCTTAGATGTCGCCGGTCACTGTAATCGAGGGTGGCTGGACGGCCGGTCGTTCGTCTGTTGTGGACAGTGGCCATTCAGGATACACCCTGGACACGGTTGATCGTGTGAAGCCGAATTCCCGCACCACTTCCGAAATCGCACTTCCCATCCGTCGGACACCAACCACCATATCCCGTTCGAACTGTGTCAGCTCACGACGACGTTCCATGTTACGAATGTCACATGCACAGCCACTGCTCACAAGGTCTCCTATACAACTGCCGCTGGCACAGGGGGCGTGTGGTGCGCAGACAAGATACCTGCGCATCAGTGCTCCGCTATCCCATGACATTTGCTCAGTCAGTGTATGTATGTATGTATATATGTATGTATGTATGTATGTATGTATGTATGTATGTATGTATGTATGTAATAGTTCTGTGCATGGGAGCCATGACGCACACGGTGCGCCAGCGGCACTATCGATGAACTTTTTGTGTGCAGTGCCGTCTGACACAGCGTATGCTTCCTGACAGGTAATGATTTTAAATCGGGGAAAGAATGTTTTGTTCGGTCATAGTATTGAATAACATTGCTATAACAGATAAACCCTTTTTTAACATTTCTCGCAAAAATGTTGCGTGGTAAAATCAGTGTTATTGCTGTGTGAACAGTCGCTGTACAACAGACCTAGTCAATACAGTACCATTTAATAGTGCGCTGCAACAAACACCAGTAGATATGGCATGGTTTGGAGTCAATTACTTCTTTCTTTTGCGGAATTTCACGAAATATTGCTCAAGCCTGGCTGTACTGGACACTCTCTACAGTAGAGCATGCAGCCCAACACCGCCGCCCCCTTCTAACTCTGTCAGCATTTCTCCCGCTATCTACGCTCATTCTCCTTAGTCACACATTTACTGTCAAAATGCGACAGTGCGTTCCTGTAGGCGATATGATAGAGGGAGCCAATGATGCAGTGTTTCTTCCGCTGAGAAGGCCCTGCAACCACAATATTCTCTGTTGACATCACAGAAAATTATGCCGAATTGTAACCACTACAACTATGGTAACTAATAGTCACCTGGTGCTAAGTTGGAGGATATGTATTACAACATCTTAATAATGCACAGATAAGAGGTCCGCTTGTTTAGATATGTACTAGCGGAAATACGAGCAGGAAATTTGGAGCAGTGTGTGACGTACGTTGTCGTCATCGGCCACGAACGTGTTAACGTATGGCCATCAATTCCACCAGCATCAACTGCATTTTTCGAAAAGTATTCTTTCCTGTGAATTTTGTAAGAAATATATTAATATTGGTTTACAAGACCAGTATTTTAATTAAACTACAAAAACAATTTATTTCTGTCTTACTTTCTCATTTTCTATGGCGTCAGCGTAGCTCAGTACATACTTGCTTGATGATAGTCTATAAGACCATTCCTCTCTCAAAGCGGTCGTACTATTGCCAATCACCTCTGAACCCAGGTCACTCAAACTAGGAGTCGAATAGCTAGATTACTGTTTCCAGTTTGCAGTATGTGGTTATTATGCAGGGAAATTGGGAACACATTCGCAGCAAACAGAGTGTTTTATTTAATGGACGTAACTAATATATGAGGATGTATAATCTCTGGTAACGCACTACGATAATGTCCTCAGTAAAGTTAATAACGACATGATGCTTTTCCAACGTGGATATTTAGCTGCGCAGCATTAATCTAAGCTTTTACTGTACGAGAGAGAAGTAGTGGCAATGAGGAAAATAGCGTGTAAACAATATTATCAAAATGTGTATAATACTCCTCCATTTAGATACAACTGGTGCGTTACATATAAGCAGTGTTTGTATCGCTGTTTTGTATATGATAGCGAGCATTTATTCCATCTAGTTTCCAAAATAATACCCCGTATCAAATCAATTTCCTGTTCGAACTTCTCACTGCCAATAGTCTGTTTGGAATGTTGATGGATCCCTTCCATTGGATATTTAAATTATAATTTTTGCTAATTCTTTAACACACGCTAACTTATATACGCCTTTGACCACCCGGAGAAAAGAAATAGCTAAGACTGTGAAGGTAGTGTTGTAATCTTAAAGAGCGAATGCGCAGAAGACCAACCGCACTGTATGTCAGCAGACCTTTTAGCTAGAATCCACCACCTCCGAATTCAACTTTGCAGTGAAACGGCCCTTATCGCCTAGACAACTCGCCGGGCAGTTGAAGGTGGACAGAAGAAGGAGTTGAGGCTAGTCATTGTCCGTAGAGAGCTACGGAATGGGACGTTGAGTCATTTGAGTCGTTAGTGGAAAAGTCCTTGCATTCAGTCCTGGTTGTGTTTCTACTTCTCTCAGCATCCAGCGAGCAGTTCTGCTTAATCCTCTGTTGTACCATTAGCAGGGTCGCCGCCAGATGTTCCAGGGAAGGTATCTTGTTCATCTGGTTCCTTCTGGAACGCAGCAAAACACCACTCGGGGTACTTGAGGGATAGCGCAGCCTGTAACAAAGCCTCTACGCTACATTACTTCCTCATTTGAAACGTAATCGTTGTACTGTGTTCAGAAGATTTGCCATCTTTCAAGTTTAATTCGCATGAATTGAAATAGCGAGGAACAATAGTGTATGGTCGCAGCTGGAGATTTCATGGTTTGGAAGGTGTCTTACATAGGCCTGGAATTCGTGGAACATTCCTGTGGTTTTGAAATACGGGTGTGAGATTCTGCCTCAGCGTCGCCGCTGTGAGCTCTCTTTCTGCCGAAATAAGTGATGAGATCGACTTCCCTCAGGTAAGTGATGCCTGCGTTGATCTCCTCTTTCAATATTCAAAACCTTCCATTCTTAGAGACTGATCTGTATGCAAAACGTGTTAACTTTTCAGTACTGATGAGTCAGTCAAGTGTCATAACGAGTCGTACTATGCACTCGAAAATTTAGCCTCTCGTCGTCTCAGCAAGAATAACAACGAGCTTAAAAGAATACTTTTCGTGGTTTCCTTACCATTGCTGGGTGTTTCAAAATGAATATCTGGGTTTTAAGACTCTGTAGTACTTATTACATTGAGCTTACAGTTATAAATAATACATCAAACGAAAGAGCAACTCAAACAGCTTGTTCTACAAGTGTTCGTTCCTGTGCGCATACAGTGGTTCCCCTGTCCTCCATTCCTGTGTCTAGTAGCTAGTAAAGATGGCGACAGAGGAACAGAAAGCTTTTTGTGTTTTACAGATTGTAAGGACTGAATATGTAGTTACAGTGCAACGTGCGTTCAGTATTAAATTACATTGTGATCGTCCATGTGATAATAACATTCGTACAGGGTATCATAAGTTGGAAGACACCGGCTATCTTTGGAAAAGGCGAAGTACCGGATGACCAGCAAGGAAAGCACGTGTGGATCGAGTGAATAAGCCCTTCACGTGTGTCCCCAAGAAACGAATTCGGAGCGTTATTCTTGAATTAGCAGTTCCGGTGACGTCAGCAACAAATACAGTATTGATAAACTGAAACCACTTATTCCTTTGCAACATTCAAATGATGATAAATATGTCTCTCTGTCAAGGCATCCATCAACGGCTGGTAACTTCAGATGCAACCAGCCATATGACGCAGCCTGTATGTTTGCTAGGTAACATTTTCTGACGATAATTTCGTAACGCAATTTTTTACTTGACCCCCATTCATAAGACATATTTATTTCAAAATTCGGATGTGGACTCTAAAAGCTCGCAGGCTACTGTATATATAACAAAATATATTCGAGCAATGACGCAATACCACGACGAGAACAGTGGCTGATTTATATCAAAGATGATCGCACTAATTATTACCACAAACACTGTCGGTGTAGGCCACGGGAATATAAATTATTTAATGAGTTTTAGCTATGGTATACCTACAATCTGGGTAAATAAACCTGTTAACACAAAGATCGCCACGTGTTAACACAACGATCAGTCATAATTCCGCTGCCATAAGGAAGAATTAAGAATAAAAATAGTGAAACGTTGTAGAAGATATCAATATCAATTCACCGGATGAACGAATCGCACGAGTCGATGAACACTGCCATTGAAGTGAATTGAATCGGCTATTAACACTCGCACCAGATATGACTCTATCAGAAGCTCCAGACCGGTAATTGGACATATTCTTTATTATAGTAGACTAGACATTCATCATCGACAGTTAAATAACATGGATATCTGAGATTAAAACATAATACATGCAGGTATTTACCACGAGATCACATAATTCTTCAAAAATAAGGTACTGGACAACTTTTGAACGACTGTTAACCTACGGGATTTCAACACGTGAATGTGTGGTTTGTGACGAAGAAACACTAAAAGTTTTGTAATTTACCAATCCAACTTCTTTGATAGTGGTTTAATGTCACCCAAATACATGACAGTGGAATAATGGATAAGGATAAGGACTGGGATGAAAATAGTCATGGCTTTCATTAATGTACTGCCCCAGCATTTGCCTGGTGTTAAAATGATGAACCACGGAAAAACATTTGCCGACGGTAGGGTTCGAATCTACCACCTCCCGAACGCAAGTTCACAGCTACGAGACCCCGAAATCGCTGATTGTGTATCATCCTTCCTTACATCGACGTCGTTCGGTGAGCTCTGATTCTCCTCTCTCCCCGATTATATTAGGTTTAAGAGTCCTAGCAAACCTTTCCACATTTTTCACTGCTTTACCCATTATCGTCCTCATTCTTCGAACGTTCAAATGTCCCTTCCACTTCTCTGTGAATTTGAGATAAGATACATTAAGATAATAATCACAACCCCATCAATCAACTACAAATACAGTTTCTCAAATTACATTCTCCAGAGTTACTGTATGATAGATGATGGTCTAAAGTAAATATGCAGGGAGTTTCAAAAATGCACGGAATAAACTTTTCTGAAAATTGTAGAAGAAATAGCTTAGTTAAATTAACTTACATGGCTTAAAATGTAATAACTAAATGGTATGTGGGACAGTTCTTAGCTGTAATTCATTTGATTTAAGGTCATTATATTATCGAGAGGCAGTCACAGCAAGTGACTTACTGCACATTACCGCTGGAAACTTAGAAAATTGGAGAGTGTTTATGAATAATAGATTGATCCGATCAGGCACTTGACTGATGTGAACAAAGGATATTAACTTTTCAGTGTGTCAAAACTAATACAAAATAAGAATTGTGGGAAGTACTCGGAGAAGATTGTTATTAATTAAATAATATAGTGTGTAAGAAATGTCTGGTAAACGAAATATTTTATTAATAACAGAATCTCTTCATATAATACTTGTCTAAATATAATTTCATATTTATGTAGATCACTCATGCATATCATTTTAAAAAGTCATCACGTGCTCCGACCAATATCCGAAATTATTTAATTATAAAGAAACAAAAGTTCAAAATGTTGGCATTAAAACAAATTTTTTTACTTTGTTACGCCAACGACTTCCAGCGTAACAAATGAAAAGGTGTTAGAATGAAATTCATTACAGAATTGTGTAATAAATTCGCACGGTTTCACAAGTCTGGTCCAAATGTTTGTATTCCTCTCTGTTTCCAGAGCAGCGAGACCTTTTCTGGGTACAAATTATTGGCTGTAAGATGCACTCACTTTGATCTGGGAATGCTTTGTGATATGGATTTAATGAAAGTTGGCGCACTTCTCCAGTGAGCAGTTGTAGGCGCTATTGTGCCGTAAGCTAATATATTGTAAGCTCTTAGCACAGAGGGGAAAGTATTAAGCTAGGTTCCGTATCAACTTAATTGTAAAATTATCATTAACAGTGACGTTTTATAAGCGCTTATCTCTATTTCGAACTTGTTTCAGCAAGTGTTGCCGGTCTTTAAGACGCTAATTTCAATATTTTATGCAGAAAGTATACGATAATTACCTATGTACACGCTATCAAAAGGAACAATTTGTTAGGACGCCTGAGTTACTGCAATGTAAACTTTCCCCCGCCAGTCTCTTATCTATTTGTGAAAAGGTGTTACACTTCGCCACTTATCTGTTTCTTAGAAAGAGTTTTTAACACATTGTAATATTCTTTGTAGTATTTTGTTTTACGAATGCATTAATAACATTTAATATTTTATGTTATAAACTATAGCCCTAACATACCTTCCTTGGGGAAGATATAATAATAATAATAATAATAATAATAATAATAATAATAATAATAATAATAATAATAATAATAATAATAATAATAATAATACCGGGCAAGTTGACCGTGCGGTTAAAAGCGCGTGGCTGTGAGCTCTCATCCGGGAGATAGTGGTTTTGAATCCCACTGTCGGCAGCCCTGAAGATGGTTTTCCGTGGTTTCCCATTTTCACACCAGGCAAATGCTGGGGCTGTACCGTAATTAAGGCCACGGCCACTTCCTTTCAACTCCTAGGCCTTGCCTATCCCATCGTCGCCATAAGACCTATATGTGTCGATGCGATGCAAAAACACTAGCAATAATAATAATAATAATAATAATAATAATAATAATAATAATAATAATAATAATAATAATAATAATAATACCATATCGTTATTACGGACTGTTATGCCTTTCAGAGATCGCCTGCAAGCCGTTGTTTCCACAGTGCAATCTATGCTACTAACTCTATACCCAAGTTTACTTCTTCGCCTGTTATCATTATTAAGAACTGCGTCTCGCCATCTTCGGCCTGGTCTTCCGCAACTTATCTCACCCTCTCTGGCCTACTCTGGTAAGGTAATTTCCACACTTGAATTTTCTACCAAAGTCGGTTTACCTGCACAGCTTCATCCATTATATAATTTCGTGTGGCTATTTCTAGCCGAGTGCAGTCCTTGTAAGGCAGACCCTCCGATGAGGGTGGGCGGCATCTGCCATGTGTAGGTAACTGCGTGTTATTGTGGTGGAGGATAGTGTTATGTGTGGTGTGTGAGTTGCAGGGATGTTGGGGACAGCACAAACACCCAGCCCCCGGGCCATTGGAATTAACCAATGAAGGTTAAAATCCCCGACCCGGCCGGGAATCGTACCCGGGACCCTCTGAACCGAAGGCCAGTACGCTGACCATTCAGCCAACGAGTCGAACAGCTTCATCCATTGAGTTCATTACCAACTTAGCTTCTGTCTCCTCCTTCCAAGAATCTTTTTCCAATTGTCTTCACTTACGTCTATGAGCAATCATTGTCACTAAAATCATGTTTATTATCTTGAACATATGAATAAGGTATAATTAGTCCATTCAGATTTCACTTCCGTACAAAAAACTCGGTCTGGAAGCAGCCCGATGTAAAGATAATTTGCTCTGAGATTTGACTGTTGTCTTAAAGAATATCGTTTATCACAGCTTCGAATTCACTGCATTAGCTTTGTTGCACCTCAATTCGGTTTGATTCAATTCACTACCATATTGGGAGAACACAAGTCTAAATACTTGAAGCCAGGCTGAGCGGCTCAGACGGTCAAGGCGCTGGCCTTCTCACCCCAACTCGGCAGGTTCGATCCTGGCTCAGTCCGGTGGTAAAACAAGGTGCTCAAATACGTCAGCCTCGTGTAAGTAGATTTACTGACACGTAAAGGAACTTCTGCAGAACCAAAATTTCGGCACCTCGGCGTCTCCGAAAACCATCAAAGTACTTAGCGGAACATAAAATTATTATTATTATTATTATTATTATTATTATTATTATTATTATTATTATTATTATAATAATTATTATTATTATTATTACCGGTATTATTATTATGAAGTAGGTACTTGAAATCATCCACCTGCTCGAATTTTGATATTGAGTTATTTGAGCTTTCGTTCTATAATTAGCCTACTTAATCTTGAAAATGATAACTTGAATGTTAAACTAGCCGCACCTAGTTAACAATGTTGTTATTTGGGTCATCAGTACATAGAGTGGTTTGATGTAGCCTTCCAAGTCACCCTAGACTGTGCTACCATTTTCATTCCTACGAAACTACAGCATTCTACATCTGCTGTAATCTGTTTGTCATATTCATACCTTGGTCTGCCCTTCCGTTTTTTACAGCCTACAATTTCCTCGAAAACCAACTGAGCAAGTCCTGTGTCTCTTAAGATGTATCCTATCATAATACCACTTCTTCTCGTCAAATTTCGCCAAATCGTTCTCGTCTAACCAATTCAATCCGTGATCTATTCATTCGTGATTAGATCTAGCCATCACTTCCTCAAAATTCTTATATAACACCATATTTCAATTCTTTTCGGCTAGTTATCGTCCATGTTTCTCGTCTATACAATACCGCGCCTCAAACGAAAGTCTTCAAAATATATTTATAGTACTTATATAGATGTTCGATTTGAGCAGATATCTTAAGAAAGGCCTCCCTTCCTTGTGCTAGTCTGAATTTTTGTCGTCCTTAATTCTGCCGTCATTAGTTATTATACTACCCAAGTAACAATATCCGTCTACTTCTTTTAAGACTTCATTTCCTAATCTAATTTTTTCTGGATCTCCTTATTTCATTCGACTGCACTCCATTAATTTTTGTTTAGATTTATTTTCAGCTTGTATCCCTTTTACAAGAAATAAATAATAACACAGAAGTAATAGCACAAAAACACGTGAACTCAAAATGCGGAAAGCATATGGAAAAACTGCGACCATCTAAAACAAAAAATGCATGAGCATTAACCAGAAAATTCGATATTAAACGACGGTCGTCAAACCTGAAACACTCTATGCCAGTGTGACTTTGAACCTCAGTTATAAACGGGATCTCGAAAATATCAAGGAAGCTGAAAGGGAAATCATCCGAAATATCCTTGGCCCAAAACTTACAGATGAAAGATATCATCTACAATCGCACAAGATCACAGAAAAATACTCAAACATTGAAACATATTTCCGTAAACGACGATTGAAATTTTATGGACACATTATGAGATTAGATGGTAACCGAATAACTAAGAAAATATTGATGTACTCACAAACATTAAAGACGACAACGGTTTGAATAAAACAAGTCCAACGTCGACATCACATCTACAGATATTGAAGACCGAAAAACTTTCAGACGTAAGATCTACACTTGGAAAGTTGCTTCAGAAGATAAGCTCATCAGATCAAGGAGAAAATGGACTGATGAACATCGAGCTAAATACAGCGACATGATGAAAGAATTGTGGAAGAACAAGAAAAATGACAACAACAAGTCATAATTTGCTTTATGTGTCGAAACAAACTAAATATATATATATTTTTTTCAAATTACTTGGAGTCTGCACAGAATGTGGACGAACACATAGACATCTGGCTACTAGAAGGATGAAGACTTTACCCGAAGTTGCACGAATCGCCCGGGATAAAAATGAATAGAGAAAATTATTTCTTTTTTTACTATTTGCTTTAGGTCACACCGACACATATAGATGTTAAGGCGACGGCGGCATAAGAAAGGGCTAGGAGTAGGAAGGAAGCGACCATGGCCTTAATTAAGGTACAGCCTCGTCATATGCCTGGTGTAACCATGGGAAACCACGGACTGCTGACAGTGGGCTTCAAACATACAAGCTGATACTGAAAATTACTGAAGGACCCCAACGCTAAAGGAGGGGCAAGAAGAAGGAGAAGAAGAAGAGAAATAAATAAATAAATAAATAAATAAATAAATAATAATAATAATAATAATAATAATAATAATAATAATAATAATAATAATAATAATAATAATAATAATAATAATACAGCCTTATTTTCCGTGTTCTGGCACTTTGATTTGACGACATCTAGCCTACTGTGGGTCCACTTCATTCCAACAGAAGGCGAAGAAAAAGATCTTTGTTGGGTCATCCATGGCTGAAGTTTAATTCTTTTTGTCGGCTAAACACCAGAGATCTGTAATATGCTGACATCGTACTACATGGAGTGTCTAATGGGCTCCTTCCGCCGTTCAAATATCCGACTACCGAGTTTGAACACGTGACCTCGGCATCGGGAGCCCGACACACTACCACTCACATCTTGTCTCAATCCTCAGACTAGGATATGTTAAACAGATCGATCACACTGAGCACACTTCTTCAACTCTAACATCCAACAGATTGTCTGTTCTGTTCCCGCCTCAATGACGTAAAGCTAAGCAGTGTGTCAGTATCACGTTTCCTCCGATGAACGGTGGTCATTGACGAACAATTCGTTGTCCGATTTTGACCGGGAAACATTTGCAGTCTAAAATTAGACTTTGCCATTTAATTACTAGAAAGCAAGGGCGCTGCAGTGTTGTTTACCAAATATGAGAACAAACATGACGTTAACACTTTGTCAATTTACATAAATGTTCAGCTGCCGCTACGAAATACAATTACCAGCACAAGCTCGATTTTGTACAGAATTACGCTCTGAATGCCACCAGATGCGAGAGTAAAATGTAGCTCCAAGCTTTTCAGCGGAGGTGTGATGGTCTGTTACCCCCGGGTGTCGCCTGCTGGCAGCTCCTCGTTCAACTGGGTGGTTGAATGGTGAACTTGCTGAGGCGTTCGATTCCAAATTTCAATAGAGCGGGATCAAAACCGGTGCGTTATTGAAGAGAATCTAAACGTGAGAGACTCAGCGCAGGAGACGAAGAAAACGTTTACTCTATCTGGAGAGCAAACAATAAAATTCATATGCAACCATTTTACAACAGAGGAACTGTTTATATTTTTCAGTCTTCCCTTTTTTTAGTAGTTACAAAGCCCATATTTTCTTTTTGTACATTTTCCTACACCTAACTTGAATTAAAGAAACATGAATCTTACCGTACCTGTCTGTAGGAATTTTTGTTTGAATGACGTATTTTGACACTAGTACAATGTTATCTAATTAAGATTACAATGAGTTGAGAGAAAGATTCAGCCTAATCAATACATGTTCATTATGTCTGGTTATTTATACATCACAATGTGGGACTAGTTTCGACCAATTGTTGGTCATCTTCAAACACTTATGTAAAAACTGACAAAATATTTAACTTATTATATAAATAAGACAATGACGAAACTTATACTTAAAATTAGATAATACGCTCATTGAACCATATGGTAGTATTTGATGAATATAAGTTTAAATCTTAAAAAGTAAAAATTTTTGCGTCCTGATGGTGTCACATCAAGTGTAATGATATTAAAATTGAGTTCTTGTAATGACGTCACAGTAAATATTACGATATTTGATGAATGTCAGATTCATCCCATTGATCCCATTGATTGTGTCTTGATAAATTATAACTTTAGGAGTTTGAATATTCACAGTACAATCTTGAACGACATATGAGTACTGCCTGTCGAAACCTACATTTCCCTCTGTGGGTGGTACAATAACATCCACGGTAACCCCTGCCTGTCGTAATAGGAGACTAATTGAAGCCGCAGGGGCTCTAAACTTGGGAGAGTGGATTGGTGACCATGGGGCCCTCAGCTGAGTCCTGGCATTGCTTCCACTTTCTTGTGCCAGGCTCCTCACTTTTATCTACCCTGTCCTACCTGCCTTGGTCAACTCTTGCTCTTTTCCGACCCCGACGGTTTTAGAGCACTCGAGGCCTAGGGAGTCTTTCATTTTCATGCTCTTCGTGGCCTTGTCTTACTTTGACCGACATCTTCATTTTTCGAAGTGTCGGATCCCTTCCACTTTTCTCCCTAGATTAGTGTTATATAGAGGATGGTTGCTTAGTTGTACTTCCTCTTAAAACAATAATCACCACCACTACCACCACCACCACCACTCGAAAGTGGTGTAATAGGACTTTTGTTGGGGTAATGCTAAAAAGAAGACGCATGTTGTCCTTTAGAGATTCAATAGTGCTGATTGTCTGCATTTAATTTTATAATCTTATGATGACGTTCATGAGATCTTGAAATCGAAATTTTAGTATGGTATGATTAATTAACATTTGTAGGATTTCATAAACTGTTGACATTAAAATTGTTATTGTGGTAATACGGCTCTGTTGAGAATTGTATCTGATAGGGAAAACAAGGAATCTGCTATGAGAGTTTTGGGCAACTGTTTGGTCGAAAATGTATGAGTAGTACGTTTAAGGGACTCACCTCAGCTAGCAGTAACACCTGATGGCTATACACAGACAAACACACGATTGACTTATCTTTGTCCAGTCATTGTAATTGTACCAACACGGATCAAAATTAAGATAATTACATATGATTATGTAATTAAGGTTCATTTTCCTTTGCACATGAGCATACGAAAATGAACTCAACGAAATTGTTCTGATGGGCTGCATATCTACAGTATATCTTTCTGGAAGGCGCGACCAGTCCGGAGAATAATGAATAGGAAGAAAATTATTTCCCGTTACGAAGTCGAAAAGTTTAAGAAACTAGATTTCCACTTCCGGAGGTGCATATGGTCCTGAGGTTCACTCAGTCTACGCCAAAAATGGGTACCAAGTTAATTCCTGGAAGCAATGGCAGCCGGGCGTAGACCTAACCTCTCTACCCCATCAAGTGCCGAGGTTCCGAATAGTGGAAGCCTTTAACTTCCACCCCTCCAAGGGCCTTCATGGCCTGTACGGAGATCACTAAATATAAAAAAAAAAATGCTGTAGATGCTTAGGAGTTGTTTAATGTTATAGACGAGAGTACATGGAAATATCTTCTTCGTTTATACCGAGTACCTAGTTACATTTAAAGCATTGTACACGCAGATTAACATTACAGTTTTATCAGGAATTAAAGCTAGGGTCCACATGCGACAAAAGCATTTAAATACTGAATAAAATATTTCCCTCGTGGAGCACAAAGCGTACTCAATGCTCAACATCAAAGGAACATTAATGAATGTTTACCTAATGCTGAAGCTCTAAATGATATCTCCTGGTGATCAACAAACCAAACTCATCTAGAATATGCTATAGCCTAAAGTGGGAAACTGTCCGCTGTCCTGATACAGATTAGAAAAATACATACGTAATGTTAGCCGAAATGCTCAGGTCAATATTTCTTGATGTTTGCGAGACACATAAACTGGTGAGCTCTAGAGCTGTAGTGGTCACGATGACTCACCTGAAAGATGAAATGTTTGATATCTAGTGAACTGGCTGCACGTCTTGGGCCGAGTGACAGTAAGGTTGCACTCGGTAGTCATGACAATGATTATTCTTTTTAACTCTATGGAATTGTTACCGCTGCATCTTAATTAAAGCCTCCATCGCTTCCTTTCCAGTACTAGTACCCTCTCATCCCATAGTCGATGAGCTGATGCAACGTTCAGCCACCAGTCGTACAAAGGACATATTCGTAGTTCCAGGCACACAATGACACTGTCATCCTAAAGTTCCATACCTAATGAATAAAGTCCGGATTATCATGCGGTAATATGTTAGATTGCAAACTAATTTGGTTAGTAGGAAATGTTGGCCACCCGCTCTTCCATAGTGTAGAAAAAGTAACATAATTTATAGGAGTTCTGGTGGGCCGTACCCCTAATGTTTATGCAAACCCCATAGCATAGTCGTTGTGAAGGTAGACTATACTTGCTTCTCGCTTCAGTAAGTTTGCATTCTAACCTATTAATGCATAAAATTCCGGGCTCTAGTAATGAATAACTGTGCAAGTTTTCAACATATAATTTAAGGGGTATTTGTGAAGTTCCTATCTACCATTCAAGTGTTTTTTCGTTGTACTTCCACCCCTGCTACAACATTAAACAAAAGCTGTGAGCATTCGCCAGCTCCCCACAAATTCTAACAGAATCCGAGAGCCGAGTCAGCAGTCGGATGTTCCCTCGGGATACCCCGATGATCATCACGAAGGTGGAGATGGGAAGGTAGAGTGGGTTCAGATAGCAACACTGTTGGTCATTGGTTGCGATATAACGTGCATTACCAGCGAGTGTTTGAATTGTTTGACAGCTGTCACGACCACGTTCTCGTG
Organism: Anabrus simplex; assembly: GCF_040414725.1. Classification (NCBI taxonomy): domain Eukaryota; kingdom Metazoa; phylum Arthropoda; class Insecta; order Orthoptera; family Tettigoniidae; genus Anabrus; species Anabrus simplex. The sequence continues at coordinate 239,751,998 of NC_090271.1, forward strand.
TTTGCCAAAAGAATATAGTAACACTAATACGAGATAGCGCATTTTAGTACATAGTTTGAATTTTTACAGCAGTCTATAGAAAAGTATATGACACACTTCAGTATTACTTGATGAGAGAAGTGGAGAAGATACAAAGGAAAGCACCACGATTTGTTCTCTGAGACTTCGTATAAAAGAATAGTGTTACGAAAATTTTGCAAAGATTGTGCAAGGAAGATTTGGGAGTAAGGAGACAACCTGCTCGACTGAGCGAAATATTCCGAACTGTTGGTGGAGAGATGGCGTGAATGATATTAGTAGACGCGTAAGTTTGAGTGGAGATTTCAAAGGTAGGAAATATCATGACACAAACATAAATTCGGAATTCAAGAGTACAAAGTGGGGAAATAATCGGTTTATAGGAAGAGAAATTAGGATTTGGAATAGTCATTTATTAAAAGTAGTGTGGGATGAATTTCCAAGTTACTTGAAATAATGTAAGAAAGGTCTGAGTATACTATTTAATTGAGAATCGGCCACCTGGACGACAGTGATCAGTGATGCCTGATTCTTGTTTTTTAGTACTTCTTCATCTTGATGGAGAATACAGTTCGTGGTTCGTTGCACCAGGTCGTCTTGTCGCCCTTGATACTTTATCCCTGTATCCATGTCCTCGACTTACGCACTTTCTAACCAGTATCTCAGAGATAACAGTCATATCCTCAAATGCTCTTAGAGTAGTAGAGTCTCGGGTGAGTCAAAAATTCTGGGTGAAATTCTTGTGTTAGCCATCCGATAGACATGATCACAAAACATGAGACAGCGCTTCCTCATTATAAGTGAGAGTTTTCAAATTTGGAGTACAGTTCTCCTTTGTACCCAGGTGATATTTGCCCTCGGAATTTCAAAGTGTCCGGAAGATTTTTGGTACGAATTTCCTCTCTTTTATTTAGATCCCATCTATCTCGCCGTAGCAGTGTGGGCCGAACACTAAGAAGAATATAGGACTTCAAGGCATACTGCAATGGTGTAATGCCGGTACTTTGTTCCCCTTGAGATCGATGTTGATTGACGAGGTTTGCATAGGTGAAAATCTGTTTCCGTACATGTAGCTTCATACGAGTATTTCACGCCTGCAATGTTACGAATGCAATGCAAGATTTTCCTACATTTAATATCAACAAATGTGGTAGTACCATCGCGGTCATCCATAATTGCTTCAGTCTTCTCAAATTAAATCTGCACACCTGCAGCTCTGCAACTTCATGCAAGGTTTTAAATTGGAAGCAGGCATTATTATTACCATTATTATTTTTATTAATATTTTCTTTCTTTTTTCCTTTCTTCGTTATTCCCGCCTAAGGAGTGCAATTGAACTTATTTACCTGATGTCGTTGCCTTTTTCTTCTCCCAAAATCTCTTCATCTTCTCGCTGTGGCTTTTCTTGCGATCTTCTGACCAGGTTTCGTTGGTGGTAGTACTTGGATGCGTGGTTTATCATTTTTGCACCAGGAAAATACTGGGGCTGTACCTTAATTAAGGCCACGGCCGCTTCCTTCCCACTCCTAGCTATTTCCAGTCCCATCGTCGCCATAAGACCTATCTGTGTCGGTGCGACGTAAAGCAACTAGCAAGAAAAAAGTACTTGGATGATGTTTAAAGCGGTGAATGTCGACTAATTTTCTGAACTTAGATCTGTCTAACACAATGTCATTAGTGATGCCTATTTCCTGAAGATCTTTTCCAACTTCGAGTACCCAATTCTTTTTAAATTTCATTGATAGGGCAAGTTCAGAATTCTTTTGTTCAATATCTGATTACTCGTTCTGAGAATATGTCCAAAAAATTTCAAACGTCTTTTCGTAAATTTGTCTGAGTTTTTCTCTGAGTGTTGGTACATGTCATAAAATTTCCTTATCATTCAAATTCCTCCTGTACAGACTGGTCCAAAAATATCCTTAAGATGTTTCATTCTTGCTTTCGTACGTTTTTAATCAAGTTTCAGATTAATATAGTGCTTCAGGTTTGATGTCTTGATTTTACATTTCGGCATATAGATTTTTTTATTGTATCTGCTCCAAGTGAGTTTGTATGGTCTTCCTTTCTTTCTTCGTTTGCTTCACGATCGAGTTTTGAAGGTGGACGACTTCTCCCAGGTATTTGAATTAAGACACTTGCGTTACTATATTATATTATATTATATTATATTATATTATATTATATTATATTATATTATATTATATTATATTATATTATATTATATTATATTATATTATATTATATTATTGTGGATGGTATAACTAAAATGTCCGACTTAATGGCCTTTGGCCCAAGGTGTCCGGCATTTAGACCTTCATTTGTTAATTCGATGGCCGCATCGCCACAGACGTGCAGATCGCCTAGCAGGTGTCAACTTGAAAGTCCCCGGATTTCGCACGCCATTATTATTATTATTATTATTATTATTATTATTATTATTATTATTATTATTATTATTATTATTATTATTAAAATACGCAAAACATCGTGAAAAGACGAATCCACTGAGAGGAACAGACGAACTCATTCTCCTTTTCTTAAACAATATCTGCCCAAGTTTGAATGAACAGGACTACTCTCATTTATTATGCCACGCACTCTTCCAGGAAAGTTCTGGAGAACTGAAACCACTTAAATATATATTACACGCCCAAGAAAAAGTTAATTCCAAATTCCAAACTTTCGGGGCTGCTTAAGTTCTTGGTACTTAATATTTCAGCTGATTAGCTAAGGTAGCTTCACACTCCCTAAACCCCTTAGTTTAATAATAAAGTCCCTTGTGTACGTCATTGCTCTTGAGTAAGATTTACCTTAGAAATGAGCAGACTGTCTTATATTTCAGAATGCCTGAGCATCCCTTGGGAATCTTGTTATTCTTTTCATTCTGTCGTCTCTTTCCAGAAGGTTGACGACCTATTGTTTGTTCCCCGTATCGTGCCGTAAGTTCTACGCACAGTATAATCACTTCCAACCACGTCCCGGCATCCTTTCTACCTTGCCTTCTTGCATTAGCCTGTGTGCGGCATTTCGAAAGACGTCACCTTTACTGCGCTTAGTGAGGATTAAGACTTCAAATGATTTCCCAGCACGGCGTGCCCCTTTTCTTATTTTTTGGTAGTTTAACGTCGCACTAACGAATCGAAGATTTCGGTGACAGAAGGATAGGAAAGGACTAGGCTTGGGAAGGAAGTGGTCATGCCCTTGTTTAAGGTATGGTGAGAAAATGGAAAACCACAAAAAGCCATCTTCAGGGCTACCAATGGTGGGATTCGAACCCACCATCTCCCAAATGCAACCTCATAGCTGCTCGTCTGTAATCGCATTGCCGATTCGGGGACGACGGGGTTTATATGACGGGTCTTCAACATTTTGAAATACGTCCACATTTCAATGGACTGCAATCAGCGCAGTGCTTTTTCGGCTCAGAGGGCCCCGGGTCCTATTCCTGGTCGAGTCGGAGATTTTAACTTTAAAAAGGTTAATCCCATCGCGCCGGGGACTGGGTGTTTGCATTGTCCCGAGAAACCCTGCAACTCACACACCCACAAATAACACTATTATCCACGAAAATCACACGCAGTATCCTGTACAAGGTGACCCTCCATCCCCGTACGAAGTACTTACAGGTGTCCCGCATGCACTAATGATGAATGGGATGCCTAATCGCTGGTTTACAAAAGAGCACCCCAACGTATTTCGGATGTTAAACAAATAGCACTCATTTTACTACACACGTTCAGTAACAGAATGCTCTTGTAAATACGCCAAAGATGCAGCAAAAGTATAACTCATTAATACTTGTATATACACGTAAAGACATTCCACTCTATCAAATGTCTGCTTGTATGTGGTATATGCCTTGAGCGATCCATTAGCTCGTAATTGCAAATTTGTTTGACAAAATACGCGCACAGAAGTCAGGCGGCTGTTTGGAAACTTCTCCAAATATCGTACGCGAGATTCGGCTGCATTCGACGAGATTCTTCATAGATTAAATTCATGTCTGTTCGTCCACACTATAAGGCAGCACAGATAACTCCGGTGAGCTTGAATTTGGAGATCACTGTAGCACATGAGGAACATTCTTCTTTCAGTGCCGGTTATGATTTAGTATAGCTATGATGACCCTTTACGCTGTCAGACGATATTTCGTCTCCGATCTACTGTGACCACCAATTGAACGTTCAGAGGAAACTCAAGCAAGGTGCACATAGCGAGTTGACGGAAAGGAGAAGCCGTATTCCCCTAATCAAGGCCGAACAAGGCGCTACTTGGCGGGAGAAAACAGCTTGTTTATCACATCCTCTGGCCTGTAAATCTCGGTCGTCATTTAAGAGCTCTGTACTTATGATAGTGAGTCACTTGATTTATTTGAAGCCCGCAGTGACTGTGATTGTAAAGTACACGGTAGCAATCCATTACGGAAAAGTGCACCATTCCATCAACGAGTGTGTATCGTTGAAAGGTATCTTTAGAAAAATAAATCGTTTTTGCAGACGGTTTCCAGAAAGTTCTATACCACCAAAACCGTATGCTCGTGATTTATTTGAAAAAGGTCTCGCTACTGGGCTCAACTTAAATAGATAATGGCATTATAAAAACCTGAGGTCTGACTCGAAAATATGCGAGCCAGACCTCATGTTGGCCGTCGTAAACCATCTACCCGTTTAGCAGGGTAGTGTGACGTTTTCCTTCCTTAAAACATGAGAAAGGAGATTTACTTGATTCGCTCAGTTATTGTGGTTATAAAATACACGATAGAAATTATTATCAATTATGTTTAAATGCACCATTCGATAACGAGTGTGTGTTGTTGAAATGTTCCTTTCAAGACACAAATCATATCACAGGTATGAGCAAAAGTTTTGCAAACGATTTCCAGAAAGTTCTACACCATCGAAACCGTATGTACATGATTTATTTGTAATAAGGCGTTGTAAAATATTGGTATTCATTGACGAAATGCTTGAAGATATGCCAACCAGACCTCAGGCTGGCCCTCGTAAACCATCCAGGAGTGTGACGTCTTGCCCGCCACAATGACGAGATGGCATCACATTCTTCTGAATGTTCCTACTTAAACCGTTTGGATAGTATACATATTAAATGTCACAGATCCACTTCAGACGATGGCTGCCACAATCCGTGCATGACGGAGATTTTGATCCTTTGAGTTTGATCATCTTTGATAAACTTTGGTTCCACTTCAGTGAGTACATTATTTCTCGGACTCCACATGATACACGTGGTACCTCTTACCTCTTCACAATATGAAAGTAAATGTATGGACGAAGAATAATTGGATCCATGACTTATTATGAAAATATGGCCTCTAAACCATAACTGGATGCTATTTTGCACCTAGAAAGCACAACAGTAACTTCTCTATGAAATAAAAGCAAAATTGGGACACAGGCATATTTATCTCCCACATTTATCTCTGCGTGGGATCCACCACTATAACTTCTGATCGTTTGACATTTAGATCGGCAACGCTGCTGTAACACAAATACTATGACAAAAACTGACCCTGTTATGTGTAGCATATTTACAACGCGTAAGTATCCGCTCATTTCCTTCCATTGTTGAACGCTTCGACGTATAATTCCATTCACATCCATTCGTTGTGTGGTATTTGTCGGACTTGTGGGTTTGGCCCTGTTCGACGGTCGGATACTCTTTCTGACGCCAACTCTTTGTGGGGGGATGTTATCGCTATTGCGTGTTTCTATGGTTTTTGGTAGTGTGGTGGGTTGTGTGATTTTGACGAGGAGAGTGTTGCGACAAACACAAACACCCACTCCCCGAGCTAGAAGAAATAATCAGACGTGGTTAAAATCCCAGATCCAGCCAGGAATCAAACTCGGCACCCTCTATACCGGAGGTCTCAACACTGGCCATTCATCTAAGGAGTCGGACTGCCAATGGAAATCGGCTGTCTTCGGTAATTTAGTCTCACTGTAAGATTCTCAGTTGTATGTATGTTGATTTCTCAGGTCGAAAGCTGGTTGGAACCTCAATATTTCTATCACCGACTGTCATAGATTGCCTAGGTGTCACTGAAAAGCCTTACTAGAAAATGAAGAGTGACAAAGTTTTCCGTTGCTTTCCCATGCTGTTACATATCAGTCTGCTGACTCCACTGAAATCCCCACACTAATTGACCCTGTGAGTGACATTTCGACAACATTCATAAAAGGGTCTGCCTGCATAAGGATATGGCATTACTAGCATAGCTCATACCTAAGTCACTTTCACATCGTCAAAGTGAAGGATGAGACTCGGACAGAAGAATGAATGCGCATGTGTAAGGTGAAATCAACCTTAACGTACCATGCTCTAGGAATATATGTTTGCATGACGTATTTACGAACTCCTACAGGATAATGCATTTAAGACACATTGAGATCTTGCTCAATTTCATACATTTTATCCTCCGGACTGGTCATTTTTCACTAATTTCGGATTTTAAAGTTTAATACTGGTTTTGAACTTATGTATTATTTCACTATATTTCAGTTTATAACTTTTACTTCATAGCCGTAAAAACTGCAATACTGCTAATAGATCCTTACGACTGAAATAGTGGATTGGAATTAGTAGGTTTCTCAAGTTTTAAAGTTCATCTTATAAACTTAACTATTAAAATAAGGCTGATGTTGAGTTTATTTGATTCTTAGCCCGTTCAGATATGTTGGTACAAGAGATAGATCTATTTAATAATTAGTACATGAATATTTGTGTAACCTGTTAGGTCTGTTCAGTTGGCATAAATCACTGTCGTTCAGTCTATGTTCGCGCGTGGCCGCCATTGCTGTAGGGTCGACACAGCTCTAACATGATTTGGAAGAAAGAATATGACGTGTAGAGCTGTAGTTTGCTGGCATATACATTCTTTTCGACAACTGTATGAACAAAATCTTATACTGCAGGGTCGGTCAACGCACGAAGTATGCTTGCTTCGTAGAAACAATGACAAAACCTGGAGAACGTCCGCCGTACGGATTCATTCTCAGCAATAAATGGCACAGACCGTACAGTGTACTACCTTCGACTGCAATGTGTTAAGGTTCATATTCCTTCACACATTAGGATAGGGAAATAAGCACAATGAAAATTGTTGTGAGGGACTGCATATTTGTATGTGGCTGGAAGGCGTGACCATTCTTAAGTAAAATACTATCTAGGAAGAGTATTGTGGGATACGAGGTTTTGTTTTTAAGCGACGATGTAACTGACTCAGAGCACAGTAGAGCTCCAGTCACATAACTCGTAGTCGCCTTAGAGATAGATGCCATCAAAGTAGGTCATCCTTGTGGCAAAACGTCGAACAACGAACGTCTGTGGCGTGAGGTGATTACAATAACATGCATGAGAGTGTCGAAGTAATTCGTGACCATGAATACATTTCAGAAAAAATGTTTTAAAAACATAACTATACAAGTGGCATGATGCAGCGAAGTTTTGAAGTTAAAACGATGATATCTTATTACCAGGAAGTTTATTTCTGAAATGCCTTCTCTCTTGAAATAAATATGTGGATTTCTCTGTTGATACTCAAAACGCTACTTGTTATGGCGTTTGCCCATTCATTTGAAGCTAAAATTAACTCGTGAACCTTAGGGCCAAATAAGGACCTCGACCAGCAATGAAGAATACTGCTCAGCTAGATAGTGTAGTGTCATAATATGACCAGCTTGAATGTCTCTTCTCAGCAAACCTCATGAGGTTGAACAACACAAATTCGTGTGCAAATCCCAGGAACGTTCTAGAACCGAACCTTGGACCACTGAGTAAGATAAAGGAGGTCTACCATCATGCGATTGAATCATGGATATTTGAAAGAAATAATATGTTACTAGGCGTGAATGAGTCATTATGGTTTGCTGTGTGTCTATAAAATCTACATGCTTCGTACAAGATTCTTGTTAAATATAACCATGGATGTAATATAGCTATTTGCTAATGAGATTCTCTCTCATACGTAGTAGGTAGGCGTTCATATTCTAATGACTACTCGGCGTAGGTAAATTACTAACTCCTTTCCCCAGAATAAAATACACAAGTTGACGTTAAACGCGCGTGTTCCAATCTTGACTTTGGTGCTGCTGTGGTAACGCCCACACGACCTTTGCTGAGTAACTTCCTGCCACGGATATGATAACGACACTTTCCAAGTTACCTAGCAGACGATTAACTCGCCTGTCAAGATACAAGCAAACATCCTAAATTACTTAAACTCGTACGAACGTCAATTATGTGACGCTGGGTCTGTGCGTTTGTGTCTGTGATACGAAAGAAGAGACAAGCTAAATATAGCTTCCACTTTGCTCATTAATGGTTCTTGTTCAAAGTTTGTGAAGAACTCTTCACAAAGCTCTATACTAAAAGTGAACATCAATACATGCAAATCTCAACAGATTATTTTCTCTCTTCAAAATTGCAGTCGTAGGACTTACTGATTAGACAGAAATTAATTGAAGAATTGACATTCTGTATCGAATCTCACTGCAGTTGCCTGGGATTTCAGAGCACTTTTCCATGTCTATAAATTTACTGTCACATCAAACAAACCCATTTCAAGACTACTTTTTTTTCTTTTTTTCACGCCGACACAGGTAGGTCCTATGGCGACGATGGGGTAGGAAAGGCCTAGGAGTGGGAAGTACCTTATTTAAGGTACAGTACAGCCCAACATTTGTCAGGTGTAAAACCATCTTCAGGGCTGCCTACAGTGGAGCTCACAGCTGCGCACCCCTAACAGCATGGCTTACTCGCCCGGTCTAGACAACGTTGGGGAGGATTAGCAGGTACGTTCTACTGTATTTCCCCAGAATACTGAATTAATTTCAACATATTTATTTAAATAACACACATCTTCATTACTGACTGTTACATATTATTTCAGTGTACTTCTGTAAATTACTCAGCGTCCCCATAACCCACATCACTCTGACATCTTACTCTGAAATCACAAAAAAAAATGTATCCACCCTTAAACCATTGTAACCTATATCACACTTTTCTCTTCTTAACGCCTCTAACTGAGACCATTCACACATCTTCATCGGTGGTCTACATCCACGCTGTGAGATTATCCACATTTGGTAACATCTAACGGTTCATTATATATTTATTTAGCGTATGGCTACATCACTAAAAATTAATAGTTACAATTATCATAAATTACGAACTCCCAAACTTTGCAACATTTTCGTAACCTTAGTCTTTTGTCGGATATTACCCAGAACAATCAACCTCCTTTTCTTTGGATTTTTTTCCATTTCTCGCAACAAGTAATTCTGGTGATGGTTCCATACACTAGAATCATGCCCCCTCCTTTACATCCTTCCTAAAACCCCTAAAAACACTCATAACCATGTGCAGAGATCTGTACCCATTATTTACAATACCGTTTATGTGATTACTCAATGACGATCTTTCCTTATATTAACACCTAGGTACTTAGAGTGATTCCCATAAGTAAATTTCACCCCATCAACGCAGTAATTAAAACTGAGACGACTTTTCCTATTTGTGAAACTCACAACCTGATTTTTAATCCCGTTTATCATCATACTATTACCTGATGTCCATCTCACAACATTGTCGAGGCCTTTATGCACTTGCTCATAATCATGTAACTTGTTTGAAGTAGACATCATAGCTAATTTACACTGTGAATTTATGAGTATGTATTTGACATACAAATTTTGGGCTCTATTCGTAACGACACACAGGTGAATCTGGATGCGATATACGGCCAAACCGGGATCAGACTGGACTCTTACACAGCCAACCACCGAATGATTGTTTCATCCCGTTCTGTTAAATCAGCATCTGTCAATAATTTGACGAGCAAGCTAAAAATCCCAAAAACATTTTTGCGGTGAATTGGTTGCTTATTTAAATTCATTGTTTTCCCAGCCACGTGCAAATTCACCGTAATTAAATAAAACAACGAACAATTAGTAATCAGTTTGTGACGGACAATCGCGGGTAACGAGTCAAATGTGTGGGTTATTAAATAGTAGAGGCCAATAATGGGGAGCCTAAATTACGTTCCTCTGAACATGGCGAGGGGTGCCCACAGCGCTCCTGTCTCACAAGGGGGGAGAGCGAGCGTCCCGGGTTCCAAAATTGTAGGCCCCAAGCCTATAATTATTACTTCATTTTAGTCTACTATCTCTTCAATTCACTTAAAATGTATTAATTTTTTCAACAAAACATTCTATATGATATTCCACTAATTGTATGTGTAACGGGAGGTACATCTCTACGCCACACATTTAAATCTTGCGCCAAGTAAAACTCCTCTACAGGAGAAACACTGAACTTGAAACTAGACCTATTTAAACGTTTCGTCTGAAGATCTCACTACCGTAATTTTGTGATTATGAAGTTGCCAGTACTGTGTGAATTTCAACTTGTTTTTATTTTCCGTTCATCAAGAAATTTGGACATTCTCTCAGAGTGGTCACTACAAAAACTATGATCATGCACCCTGGTGCGAAGTGAAGGAACTTTATTTGAAGTAATATTGTATTCATAAGTTTTCTCTTTACTAAATTTCGTTCATTCATTTTTGGGTTGGCAATATTTATATTTTCTTTCCGCCTGTTTTGAATTTAACCAATCAATATTTTTTAAAATTAATTTCCAACCAATCACGTTTTTCTTCTTTGATTTTGAGTGTAAACTTTGTATCCTCCAATAAAATTCTGTGGGTGTGTCTTGATTATTCATGAAAGGTCTCGAACTTTCTCCGAGGGTTTATAAACTGCGGATTTTCACGGCTCTTGGCCACTTGATCAACGTCTAACTAAGTGTGTGTATGTAATGCAGGAGGCGGGAGGTGGCTCTACTATCAGGCAGAAGGTCTTCAGAAAGGTAATGGCCGTTTAACTTTATTTCTTGCTAGCTCCGCAGTTTAACCCGAGGCATAGGTCCGAAACTTTAACGATGTAACCTACTTTTCTGTAATGTAATTTTCTGCCAGCTTATTTAAATATCTTTAACTGTAAATCGGGGATAGAGAGTGCTGTACCCTCTCGAGCTCTCCTTCACACTGGTTTGAGGTGACTACGTTTGTAACTGGTCTTTTCCTTTTCCGTAATGTCTTAAATTATTCTTATACGAGTTACCTCCATAGTTTGGGAATAGCCCCTGTGTCATCGGCCTAGTGCCTTTTAGGTTTTAGAATGAGTATTTAGGAGTGCAAGTACACGCTTCCATTCATTTTGGTATTCCGGCCCATTTACATAACCTGTTCTTTTTCTGCTAAGGCCCATTAGGTTGGGTACAAGATAACCCCGTGTCATTTTTGTAAGTTGTGCCTTGATGACATTTAATTGTAACGTCTGGTTTTGCCTTTAAGAGACTTGAAAAACTGAGAGCGTGTCAGCTCTTTCCAAGTGTTGTAAAGGTGCCTCTGGGAGGCTTGACATTGACATTTTGGGAGCATGTGACAGGGAACGTTTCTCGCTCTTTTTGCTAATGTTTTAAGTCGCAATAACATACCGAATGTATTTGGCGACGCAAGGATGGCGCAGGGTAGGATTTGGAAGGTAGTGGCCATGGTCTTAATTCGGGTACAGACCGATCATTTACCTCATGTGAAGTGGGAAACCACGGAAAGTAAGGTTATTAGGTTGAGCGTGTAGCTCAGGGAGTGTAAAATGAGGGCTTGCAGCCCAAGTTCTGTTTATACCACCAATCTTGTCTTTCCTAGGCTCGTTTTCTTTACCTTGTTACTTGTTTTTTTTAAGAGAGAGAGAAAAAATATAACCTTGTTACAGTTTTAAATTAACTTTGATTTGGTAGTTAGACCCATTCACCCCGGCACCTTCTTTCACCTCTGCTGATCCACGAACCACGGTAACAGTATGAATAAAAAATGTGTCAGCGTTCTAATATGTTATGTCCAATTCATAACGTACGTCTCTGAAGACGATTCAGAGGGACGCTGTATCAAGCAATATTTTATTCCCTTTTATTCTACGTAAAGTGAAAGAGATTTATAAACTTGCCAAGAAAATATTTTCATAACGTATACAATCAACATTGTAACAATTCATGGCATGAGTGCTTCGCCCTTACATTTGCACATTCTTTGTGGTAAAGAGTTTCTCTCTGTCCATGTCTTATCATAACTGCAGCTGTGGCCATACAAATTGACAGAGAACGTTTCTCGCTCTTTTTGCTAATGTTTTAAAGTCGCAATAACATACCGAATGTATTTGGCGACGCAAGGATGGCGCAGGGTAGGATTTGGAAGTTAGTGGCCATGGTCTTAATTCAGGTACAGACCGATCATTTACCTCATGTGAAGTGGGAAACCACGGAAAACCATATCCGGGGCTGTCGACGGAGGGGTTGGAACCATCATCCCCCGAGTGCAGGCGTACAGCAAATCGCGCGCCAAATCGCACAGTGAGAGGGAAAGAGAAGATTTGTCAAACTGTGAGTAAACAGGACATTAGTAAACAAGTACATTCCGGCTTCTACGCTCTGATCACAACTTGTTGGTCATGAAATGCCGTCTGAAGTTGAAGAAACTGAAGACGAGAAGGAATCCAGTGAGATGGAATCTAGACAAATTGAAAGAAAAGAGTGTGAAGGATTGTTTCAAGGAAATCGTTGCACGAGGAATAAATGGGAAGGCTGAAGGATACTCAGTGGAGTAAGAATGGTGAGTCATAAAGAATGAAGTCAGTAAGGCTGCTGAAGGGATGTTAGGAAGAAAGGGAAGTTAAACTAAGAATCAACTGATAACTCAAGAGATACTAGATCTGATCGATGAACGACGTAAACACAAGAATGCAAAAAGTGAAGAGGGCAGAAAATAATATTAAAAATGAAGTGGATAGGAAGTGCAGGGCAGCTAAGGAAGAATGGCTGAAGGAGAAGTGCAAGGATGTTGAAAGTAGTATGGTCCTAGGAAAGGCAGATGCTGCATACAGGAAGATCAAGGAAAGCTCTGGAGAAAGGAAAACAAGGTGTATGAATATTAAGAATTCAGATGAAAAACCACTTCTAGGGAATGAAGACAAGGCATAAAGTTGGCAGGAGCCTATCCAAGAGTTGTATCAAGGTAAGGACGTAGATGATATGGTTCTGGAGCAAGAAGAGGCTGTTGATGCTGATGAAATGGGTGACCCAATTTTGAGGTCAAATTCGACAGAGCTTTGAGAGTCCTAAATAGGAACAAAGCACCTGGAATTGATGACATTCCACCTGAATTGCTGACTGCTTTTGGAGAAACCAGCATGGCTAGGTTATTCCATTTAGCGTGCAAGATGTATGAGATAGTTGAAGTGCCATCCGATTTTCGGCAGCATGTTTTTATACCTATTCCCAAGAAAGCCAGTGCTGACAAGTAAGAAAACTACCGCACCATTAGTTTAGTATCTCACGCCTGCAAAATTCTAATACGTACGATGGAAATACGAGTTGAAACTGAGTTGGGAGAAGATCAATTTGGCTTCAGAAGAAATGTAGGAACACGTGAAGCAATCTTGACTTCACGTCCTATTTTAGAGGATCGAATTAAGAAGGGCAAACCAACATACATGGCGTTCTCAGACATATAGAAGGCATTCGATAATGTTGATTGGACCAAACTATTTGAGATTCTGAAGGTGACCGGGATCAGGTACATAGATAGATGATTTATCTACAATGTATATAAAAATCAGTCTGCAGTGATAAGAATCGAGAGTTATGAAAAAGGCGCAGCAATCCAGAAAGGGATGAGGAGAAGCTGCAGTTTGTCAACCCTCCTTTTCAATGTTTATATAGAACAGGCAGTAAAGGAAATCAATGAAGAATTTGGAAAAGGAATCACAATCCAAAGAGAGGAAATCAAAACACTGAGATTTGCCGATGATATTGTTATTTTGTCTGAGACTGCAGAAGATCTGGAGAAGTTGCTGAATGGTATGGGCAGAGTCATGGGTGAGGAGTAAAAGATGAAAATAAATAAGTCCAAAACAAAAGTAATGGAATGCAGTCGTACGAAGTCAGGTGATGCTGGAAATATTAAATTTTTTGCTAGTTGTTTTACGTCGCACCGACACAGATAGGTCTTACGGCGACGATGGGACAGGAAGGGGATAGGAGTGGGAAGGAAGCGGCCGTGGCCTTAATTAAGGTACAGCCCCAGCATTTTCCTGGTGTGAAAATGGGAAACCACGGAAAACCATAAATATTAAATTAGGAAATGAAGTCATAAAGGAAGTGGATGAATATTGTTACTTGGGTAGTAAAATAACTAACGATGGCAGAAGTAAGGAGAACATAAAATGCAGACTAGCACACGCAAGGAAGACCTTTCTTAAGTAAAAAAATGTTCTCTCTTCGAACATTGATATAGGAATTAGAAAAAAAATTTGAAGGCTTTCGTCTGGAGCTCGGCGTTGTATGGAAGTGAAACATGGACGATAACTCGCTCAGAAGGAAAGCGAATATAAACTTTTCAAATGTGGTGTTACAGAAGAATGCTGAAGGTGAAATGGATAGACCAAATCACGAATGAAGGGATACTGATTCGAATTGGTGAGAGGAGATCGTTGTAGCTAAATTTGACGAGAAGAAGAGATAGAACGAGAGGAAACATATTAAGATATCCAGGACTTGTGCAGTTGGTTTTTGAGGGAAGTGTCGGGGGTATGAACGGTAGGGGTAGACCAAGGTATGACTATGACGAGCAGATTGGAGTAGATGTAGGATGCAGCAGTTATGTAGAAATGAAAAGGTTAGCACAGGATAGGGTGGCATGGAAGCTGCATCAAACCAGTCTATGTACTGATAACTCAAAAACAACATAGACACTCTGCACATTTCCTACTCCTCATGGACAAAGAAAATATGAAATAAAAAATTAAGAAAATCGAAAATAAACGTAAAACTAAAAGTAAAAAACAGAAGCAGGTGCGCTTCGAACCAGACACACCTGTGTGGACCTGACCACTAGACCAGACAAGCAATTAGCAAACACGTATGCAGGCTGTTATTTACGAAGAAACATTTTCTCGTTAGATATGGGTCAGTGACAGGAAGTCTTCGAACACAATATATTTGTTTATCAGTCTCTCGAAGTCTGAACTAGTCTCTCCTGACATTGTTTCCTTTACTTATGCAAAACCTCTCATTTTCATTATTTCTCTTATTTTACCTCACTTCAGGGTAACGTTCTGGGCTTCTGAATCCAAGGTGTAGGTTCTATTCCAGCTCAAACCTTTTTTACCGACACGTAAACTTCAGCAAAGGAAACTTTGTGGCACTTTAATGTCTTTGAAAACCATAAAATTATATCTTCCTGTTCTATTTGACAGGTCTTTCCAGTCCTTCCTTACGTCCCGAGTGCGAACTGCCTTGGATATGTAAAATGTGCACTGTTTTACTGCCGGAAAACCTTCCGGACTCCAACTCGAGTATGTTTATAGAGACCTGCAATAAATTGAGCTATTTGCTAGATTTTTTTTCTCGTAGCATAAACATTCATTAAACACAGTGTACATATTTTTTGACGAAAGCTTAACCACTTGCATTGTAGTTTCTATGGGATGATGAAGGTCATCTTGTGTGTAGGAACCTGAACATAGTCGACATTGAAATATATGTTGAATAGACTAGTCTTCTCTACAATCACACTGAATACCATTCTGTTCAATGTAGCCCTCACCCAACTAATCTCGCCAAATTAATCCTCGATACGCCCACATCTGATCACAGACTATTCAGGAACTTGTAAGTTAGCCAATCCTTGTCATGACCGGGAGTAAAGTTTCAGGAGCTTGTTTCCAACCAGGAAGGAGGGAGGGAGGCCTTAGCCCTCCACAGTTGCAACCTGGATTTTTCAGCAGTGAATCTAAGTAACTTCTATGTTCTAAGGAAACTCTTCCTTGACTTCAGTCATTGTGGTTGCAGTTCTTGCCCATATAGGGGATGGGTTCCTTCTTACCTTATTCGCAGCTATTTTCCGTAGTGATCATCCTTTGTCCAAGAGAGAATCATGACAGTTCCAACTGGTGTATTCATACACTGCGCTGAGAAGAGTGAAAAATAACATGTAATAATCCATTTTACTGCTGTTGCATGCGGATTATCATTAATTTTCCGAAAGTCCATAATACACTCAGCTTTTTGTAGTGGTTGTAAACTTTCATTATTTGAAGCTGTCTGGCATTTCAGTTGTCATTTCAAATTAAATTCAATTACTCCCTAGACTATAATACCTAGTATTGATTCTGTGACCGAGTGCGTTGGCCGCACGGATATAGTTACGTAGCTGTATGCTTGCATTCGGGAGAAGGTGAATTCGGTTCCCACCGTTGGCAGCCCTGAAGATAGTTTCACGTTGTTTCCCATTTTCACACCAGTTAAATACCGGGGATGTACCAATTAAGGCCACGGCCGCTACCTTCCCAACCTATCCCTTTCTCATAGATGCGTCGCCATACATCTTCGATGTATTAGTGCAGCGTTAAACCACAAATAAATAAATAAATAAATAAATAAATAAATAAATAAATAAATAAATAAATAAATAAATAAATAAATAAATAAATAAATAAATAAATAAATAAATAAATAAATAAATAAATAAATAAATAAATAAATAAGGTGGATCCTATGTTCCCATCGACAGTCAGATCAGCTTTAACCCTATACCGCCGTGCATTGTCGATAACGAATGTGTCGATCTACGTCACGAAGGTCGGATTGACTACTAAAAACAACATTATAATATTTGTTGACTTTCTGTGACATTTTTAGTCATCTGCCGAGCCGTACACATCACATGAGTGAACTTAATGTATATTTTAAAACTGCACAATTTTTACAGACGTGTGCACAGTAGAATGAGTTTCCGGAAGGAGCTGTACTCAGTCCACCCTTCTTCGTCAATATGACGGAGGCGCTGATCAAAGCAAGAGCTTACATCAGTACCTAAACTCTAATTTTGCTCAGGAAGAAGTGAAAATTTGCTTGCTGGAGAATATTTAACCGTTTGTGGACCATAGTTCTTATCAGTTTCAACCTTTGCCTCCAGAACAATAACCGGTAAAAGATCACAACAAGGCACTTTACATAGACTTGTAAAAGAGTAGAGAAGACGGTTACAATTCCTTTCCTTTCCTGTGGTGCCTTTTAATAGATGAAAATGAGAAGAAGTGTTTGCTGAGGCAGCATATGAGTGTTCAACGTGGACGTTGATTTGACTGATTAACATTGGTGTGAAGTGTGAAGGTGATATCTTGTGTTCAGCGAGATACGCTCAGGAAAGTCCAATAATGTGTCTGAGGATGTCATTGCGCTAAGTGACTATGTGACTCCAAGTTTTGCGAACCACCTATTGTGCAGCAGTCGCTTTGGCAGGAAAATAATATACATGAGATGAATTAGCCAAAATATTACGTTTTAATATCCACAGACCTACGGAAAATACTGCAGGTTGTTTCGGAGGTGGGGGAGGGGAGTGTATGCAGACATTTCAAGCAGTGCTTTTGTCCAGTTTTAATAGCGAACATAACTGTTTAAAACTCAATGCAAGAGGGCTTTGTAAGTGTTTTGAGGTTAAACATTATTGTTTGAGAGGTTTAACAATGGAATTGCCAGCTCTTCTTATCACCAATGGTAAATTTCACTTCCGAGGTGTAGCTGCCGCCCTGTGGACCCGAGTTCTATTCCCTGTACGGCCGGATGTTTGCCCGAAAATAGCTTTGTCTTATTCCGCCTCCGTAGCGTTACAGCACTATTAGCTGCCATAATAGGTAGCCCGGGTTCGATTCAGGTACCGCCAGAGATTTAGGAACGGCAGGAGGGCTGGTATGAGGTTAAAATTGTACCGGTCACCTCCATTACAGATGTGGGTTAAAAGAGCTTTACCACTTAAGGGCGAAGTCACAAATTTACTTTAGCAATCGCAAAAGATACATATCCTGGAAGAAAAGGGTATCATTTAATGAAGGGTTGTTAAAATGTGGTAGACTGAAAAATATACCAGCCTCGCTCACCGAAAAATATCAAGATAGGAAGAGAACAGGATTTGAGGAATACTTGGGTAGAAAAGAATATAATTCAAAGAACATGAAAGTACAAGGCAACCTAGTTGACATTCTTCACGGAAGGCAGGATGGTTGACACATTCATATCCCGAGAGGTCACCTGACTTGTTGGCAAGCAAAAGGAACAAAACAAACTTAAATTAACAGTTATATACACCTCAAAAGCAGAGGTTATCAAGAAATAATTATTTCAAGGACAGTGTTTTATTTTCGGTTGGTTGGCCACTTGGTTTCGTTGTCTAAAGTTGCATGAAGGAATTCCAGCATAGTCCATTGGAACATCAAAAGAACCCTGACGGTAGATTAATAGTCCCCGATAATCCGTTGTCCATTAAACGCCAGTAGTAGTTGAAGTGGCATCCAATGCGCGATATTAGCTAATATCTCAGTCTTTACAATCTGATAAAAGAACAGCGGAAGCATGCAGAAATATACTGAAATGAGTGGCTAAGACGATAGAGTGATAATCTTGTGATCTGGCTTGGAACGTGTTCAAATACGCCCGTTTCTTGTACGTAGAACACCTGAGGAACAAAATTTCAGCACCTCATTGTTAGTGTATCCAGAAATCGTAGGTGTGGATAGTGGGAGGTAAAATGGTTTATTATGATATATAATCTACCCCAAATTTATTGGAGGAAACGGGACTTTTGTAGAAAATAATGATGCTAATATAACTCCTTTATTCACGGTAAGGTCGATGTAGACGTCTGAGGAGGAAAAGCAGTTAGAGGCGCTAATTATACACTATTGTGCCAGATGATCTCTCTTAACGCAATGCAGGTGGTGTGCGTACCATGTGGTCCTCACCCAGTAACAAACTTCATCAAGACAGCACCTGCTATAATGGTGAGTGGCGAATTTTTTCCTTACCTTATCAGCCACCTCTAGAACTGTGAAAACATTGTACAAACAATGTGTCTCTCAGCAAGAAGGTCTTCCATAACCAACACCTGAGTACAAATATACATATAGACAAGGTCTCTTATATAAATCCAGACCGAATGCACGTAATTTGTACTCCGTGCTACGGCAGCTGCAGTATGGGTGACCTTGCAAGCAGCCTGCACATGTTCGACCTGGCACGCATGAGTCGCCAGTCCAAATCTCAGTTGTTAAGGGGAGTACGTATGGTGAAATTGGTCCAAAAGTGACGTTTTCGTATTATTATCTCTCAATAATATTTGATATCTCCTCAATAATGTGATGCATTATTTGTCGAATAATTACAATTGGAAGTGTACTTTCGATCATTCCAAAGTTAACAGTGCAAGTGTAAAAAAGTCCAGTCGTTCTGCACTGATTTGTTCTCTGGAACTATTCGATCTACAAGGCTGTGGTTTACAGCTATGTATTACTTGAATTCATGTTAATGTTCGTGTTAAGAGGTTTGATCCACTGAGTAAACAGAAATGGCGGTATTACACATGCACTTTGTGGTTTTACTTTATGATTCTGGTGTTTTAGAGGTGTCGAACAGTAAACATAGTGGTTTGGTGTGTTATTACATGTTCTCATAGCGCTTTACAACATGTCGAAAATAAAGAGTTTTTTAAGAAGCGAAGTTTGCTTGGAAATCAGCATTCGAAGGGATTCGAATCCAGTGCTGATCCTGAAGTAGATGTTTCACAGACACGTGATAAGGACACGCCCACTAGTGCTTCGAGGAGGAAACTTGGAAACCATCAGGATTTACTTATTGACAAAGAAGATCTTCTAAATATTTTATGGTATGTTTTATTAGATTTGAGTGTGTTAGAACAAGTTTTATAAGATATTCTGTGGAGGGCAAATTAGCATCTCTGAGGACCCATCTGCAAGGACTGGACTTGGTAATAAACTTGTTATTCATTGAAAAGTTTGCAGGTTCTCTACGTAGGTTTGGACTTCTCAAAAGTACAAGAATGACTTGTTTGAGAGCAGTGTTAGATGGTTGTATGGAATGAGGTGCAATGAGGTACATAGTGAAAGGATTGACTGCAGCTCAAGTATTATGTGCGACGCTGAACTTGTCACACTCATAACCAGATCAAGTAAGTACACCGAAGTAATTGGTGAATGTGTTAAATCTGTTGCTGTTGCTTCTATGAAAGCTGCTGTTAAAGAAGAAGTAGAATTAAAGAACACAACAGACTTATCTGTGACAGTTGATGGTAAATAGTAGAAGAGAGGCCACACGTTCAGTATTGCAGTTGTAACTGTCACTAGTGTAAAAACAGATAAAATTTTAGTCACCGAAGTGCTAACTAAATACTGCTATCAGTGTAAATCATTTGACGATGAAACAAGTGAAAGTCATAAAACAAATTGTGATAAGAAATATGAGGGAACTAGTTGGGATATGGAGGCTGCTGGAGTAGATTCTATGTTCGGACACTTACAGCAGGAGGGAGGTGCGTGCTACACTGAGTACTTAGGGGATGGTGATTGGAAAGCTTTCAAATCAGTAAGGGAAAGCAAATCTTAGGGTGAAAAGCAGATTTTAAAGATTGAATGTGTGGGTCACGTTCAAAAACGCACGGGAATACGGCTTCGGAAATTGAAGCAGACAAAAGGAAAACAAAGTTATCAGACGGAAAGAGTCTAAATAGCTAAGGAAGACTTACAGAAAGAAACATTGATGGACTTCAGCATTATTACGGAATGGTTAAAAAAACAATCCATATGACCTAAAGGGATGAAAAGAACAGTGTGGACTACATTCTTCCACAAATCATCCCCTGATGATACACCTGTACATGGTGTTGATTCATGGTGCAAGTACCGCAAAGCTCAGGCAGCGGGTACAGTGGAACAATTTAGGCACAAAAACAACATACCATCTACAGTACAGTGACGGGAGCTATTAAACCAGTAAGTAGAGATTTAGCTCATCCTGACCTTCTTTCAAAATATCTCCATGGCTGAACGCAAAGCCCGAATGAGTCTTTCAATACTGTAACATGGACAAGCATACCAAAAATGTCTTTGTAGGAATGAAAATTCTGTGCTTGGGTGTTTGTGACGCTGTGATAACGTTTAATGTTCGTAGTAAGGGAATATTTATAGTATTGGAGCAACTTAGTATCACAACACACCGCAAACCTTCCAGCGAATGGATCGACCTATGATCATGAAAGCCCAACGTGCATCAGAGGAAATGAATAAAGAAGCGAGAGAAAGGAAGCAAAAGAAGGAATATTCTAGGTTTGCAGATTGATCCAGAACGAGATCCAGATAATGCTGATTATGGGGCTAGCTGTTTCTAGGAGCTGGCATGCTTCCATATGTGAGTTAATATCAAATGAAACTTTACACTTGATTTCCTTAAAAATAACCTTTTCAAAATATTTCACCAATTATCTCAGAAACGATTGCAGATACAAAATATATAATTTTACACTATGTTACCTCTTAGTGTACAGCAGCTACTAAACCATCAAAACATTTCTGCCTCTAATGGTTTCTTACTTACAGAAGAAAAAGTGGACTTTTTAAAGAAGAAAATGTACATAATTAAAAATATCAAAATTAATTATGTGTCTGTATATTTTGATTCTGGTTCAGTAATCAGAAAATGAGTGATACTATAAATCCAAAAAAAATCTTTATCTGTCAAAGGTTCTCAGATAATGGGTCATCAATATTGCAAATTTAACACTGTAGGTAAAGGACATGCGTACTCCCCTTGAGACCGAGCCAGTATTATAGCGTCAAATGTATTTACAATTACGTTAATCTGTGCTTTTGGAGGTGGCACCCCCCAGGAAATTGTTGAACAAATGCATCGCGTACCCGTCGAGCTGACCCGTACCTAACTCTTACATACGAAGATACGGTGTTTCAATTACATCTGTGTCCGACTCGTTGGCTGAGTGGTCAGCGTACTGGCTTTCGGTTCAGAGGGTCCGGGGTTCTATTCCCGATCGGGTCGGGGACTTTAACCTTCATTGGTTAATTCAAATGGCCCGGGGGCTGGTTGTTTGTACTGTCCCCAAAATCACTGCAACTCAGACACCACACATAACACTATCCTCCACCATAATAACACGCAGTTACCAACACATGGCAGATGCCGCCCACCCTCATCGGAGGGTCTGCCTTACAAGGACTGCACTCGGCTAGAAATAGCCACACGAAATAAAATAAATTATAACTGTCTCGCCATGTTAAAAAGCATGCACACATGAACAGTTTTAACAGAGGAAAAGGTAGATGACGTCGGTGCGAATCTTGAACGGTCACTGACTAAATCACTCACAAAGTTAGCACAACAAGTAGGGGGTTTCGGTTCCTTCTGCACACAGAGCTACAAAGCTTTTGCACATCAAACCATACAGGTTTACACAGGCTCATTGTTTAAAACCTGGTGATCCAACCACAAGGGTGAGATATTGTGAGTGGTATCTTGCATCATTGAATGGTCGTTTATTCGATCCACAGTTTGCGTTCTTTTCGGATGAGGCCTGGTTTCACCTTCATTGTCGTGTGAGCAGTCATAACTCTTACCATTGGTGAGCAGAAAATCCTGATTTTGACACCGTTCTTCCAACAGTTAACGGAAGAAGATTTACCACTAGAAATCACACACACTCCCAACAATTATCCATCTGACGTTGATTTCATCGATATTGTTGAGGAAGAAATCGATAATCTTGGTGAGCACCACCTTTCACCTGACTTCAAATTCATCACCTCCTCCCAACTGATCACTGCTATACGCAAATTCAAAAACAGGAAAACTCCCGGTATTGACAATATTTCGACTACCTTTTCGAAAAAGCGTCCAAGAAAAGCCTTAACATTTATCACCAAACTTTTCAACGCTATCTTCAGATTTGCCTGTTTTCCTACCTCCTTGAAGTTCGCCAAAGTTATTATGATCCCCAAAGCACTCTCCAGCTCCACCTACCCACAAAATTATAGATCCATCTCCCTCCTATCCATCCTCTCCAGACTTTTCGTGTCCAAGTCATCTTTGATGAGCAACACCTCCTCAACGACAAGCAGTTAGGATTCAGAAATGATCACTCTACTACCCATCAACTAATGAGGATCACTGCTCATACCCCACAAGATACCCCTTGAGACGAGCTCGCGTTCCCCTTATGGTACGCGTACAACTGGGCTAGAAGACACTTCCTAATAATCAAATCAGTTTGAATTCTAGCGTATTACTGGCAAAATAATCCGGCGTCTGCACATAAGACACACCGAAACGTCACTCGTAAAACAAACAAGTAGTACCATGTGAGGTGAACTAAGTAGTATAGACTGAGTGTGCTAGGTAAGTGAGAGGCAGTTTACTTACTCGTTAAAAGGTAATCAGGCCCTTTGGAAAGATTCAAAATCACCATTTCCCAAACACAATCCTATATCTACCTGAAAGTCCGTTAAAAGTTGGCTAGGCAATACACCAGGGAATATTGGAGGTAGGGAGTTAATAATTGACACACATGATTGGTATGACATGGGGTTCTATTGACATCAAAATAAAGTACGCAAAATGACAAACAGATGGCGATGGACAGCAACACGCCCGTGATGCCGCATGTGACCCGTGTACGGTATAACAGAAGCTGTCGTGAGAGAGGACGTCAGATGCGCCTGAAATCGTGGCATGTTGACGTTACTAGAAAAGGCACTCTTAATGAAGCTTTACTGTACTTTATTTTGGTATCAGTAAAACCCCATGCCATTCCAATCATGTGTGTCGATTATTACTTCTCTACCTCCAATATCCCGTGAAGTATTACCTCGTCAAATGTTAACGGGCTTCTGGGTCACTCTGTACACAACCGCTGAGTCAACATCCTCGGTGTAGATCGTTTTCACAACGGGAATTTTATCTCCGATAAAAAAATCCAAGGTATCTTTCAGCACTAGTTGATTAATGTTCCCCTTGTGAGACCGAGTGCCTAGGGCGAGCTCTCTGGTACAGTACGACAAGTAAGTTATCATCAGGCTGATGCTGTGGATAAAGGCTACAGATTATAATTAAGCTGCCATGTTATTACGGAACTCGCGTGAACAACGTGGATGACCTGCAATGCAGATCTCTCTCAGCACATGACCCATGTTTAGCCTCGCAATTGAATAGTGCTGCTCAATTTCCATACAAAATGACACATGAGCAACCGAGCTGAAAGGGGACAGTTTGTAGCCAAGCGGAATGGAGGATACATACACGCTCACCTACAGCGGAATATTAACAGTGAGGAGATGCTCACGAATAAGTCGCTTGAACATTTTTCTGTAATAATTTTAAATTAATTTTAAAGTATAAGTTTATTTATAATACACAAAATTCTGTATTAGTAATACAGGGTGCAATATAAGTTATTTATATGCTGCACATTATTGTCCATGGTCAAATTTAAACTAATTAGGTAATTAGTGTCCGGTGTCTACCGAAGGAAATTAATTGGAGGCAGGACTGACCTGTGACAAACTGGCTTCATTTTTGCGTTCATTGTTAGCGTGAGAAGCTTACATTATTAATAGAGAATTGTCCACAGAACAGCGCGTGTTTGTCTTACACGAGAAGTGGTAACTTGATCGAAATAATGAATATCCAAGAAACTATTTTGTTGAAAATTTCCCACGTACTCACCCACAATTCAGGAAAACTATCTAGAAATTAAATCGAATGATCGATCAGATAGGTTCTGCAGCTGTCTGACTTACAACACGGTGGCCACCCAAAATCAGTAACTACCGAAGAAAATCTGCACAGGCTCTCATTCAGTTGCCAAAGAGCTTCTAAGGAGATACAACTTTCTGACAGAAGAATGTTGAAAATTTTACGTGCTGGTATTCGCCCTGAACAAGGGTGATCTTGGCCGAAAATGTGAATTCTGTGAGTGGTAAGTGACAGTGATCTTAACTATTATAAAACTATTTCTTGGTTTGATGCAGCATGTTTTCAGTAAATCTACGTATTGAGCTTCTGAAAATCCACGGTCTGTACCTGAAGATGAATTAAATGTTCCTGGAGCAATGGATTTACGCGATATTTACAGTGAAGGAGTGATAGACTGTCACTACAAACAGGTGCATTCGAATGTTAACTGAAGTTATGGTAGAATTAGAGAATAGCCGTTTTTCTCAATCAGTGCCAAACGACCTTGTTTGGCCGAACTGAGTGGATTAGACGGTTGAGGCGCCGATCTTCTCACCCCAACTTGGCAGATTCAAACCTGACTCAGTCTGGTTATATTTGAAGGTGCTCAGATATGTCAGCCTCGTGTCGATGGATTTACTGGCACGTAAAGGAACTCCTGCATAACAAAATTCTGGCACCTCGGCGTCTTCGAGGTGCGTCAAAAGTAGCTAGTGGATCATAAAAAATAATATTATTGTTATTACAACCTTCTTTGGCAGCAGTGTGGTGATCCTTCACTCTACGGATTAATCGGCAGTGAAATTCTGAATTACTATTTGAAGCCTGGATGGGAAGGCGGATTAAAACGAATTTTCCGCCAAGATCACTGCAATTCACGCCACGTGATTTATCAATGTGGGGAATACTGGAGGAAAAATTTTTTCGATAGAAAGCAACTAAACCTACAGTAATTTAAGGGATTTGTTTGAACGAGAATTAGAATACAATGTTGGTAATAATAGGAATTTGTGTGACGTGATATGCAAATTTGTGTGTGACGGATTTTCAGATATTTAGAAAACAATGGAGGCAACTTTGAAAGATACATGTGCGACAACAACGGTTTTTATATAAACCAATAGTGCTATCCTTCACTATGAATTTTCCGTTAACCGACTTAAGCCGCACTCTGTAATAATAATAATAATAATAATAATAATAATAATAATAATAATAATAATAATAATAATAATAATAATAATAATACAGCAGAAGTCCGATAGTCCGGCACGTTCGGAACCGGCCCGCTGCCGGATTACCGAAAATGCAGGACTATCGGGCAGTACCTCTTACTACGATATAGGTTAAAGCGTACAGCCAAAACAGCTGTAACACTGCATTTTGCAGTAAAATGTTGATCAGCAGAATTATTTTCAAACGTGTTGTTTCTTATTGCCATTCCATAATAATGCCGGAGTTCATCGATGTTTTCATCTGTAAGTCTTCTTTACCGTTTAGAATCTTTCCATCTACAACTTCTATTTTCCTTTATCCCTTAATTTTTTGAAGGCATGTTCCCATCCGTTCCCATACATTCAATTTTTGAAATATATTTTTATCATATGGTTGGCTTTCCAGTACTCAGTGTAGCACACAGCCTTCTAGACTGAATATTTCCAGAGATAGAGATATTTATGTAAGTGAATGCATAAAAACAGGACTCTATCAGATGCATTTGCACTATTAACTTTGAAATAATAAAAAAATACACTTCTAATGGTTTCGACAAATAATGCATCAAATTGCTCACGAGAGATCATTGTTAAGAGATAATAACATTAAAAAGTCCTGGAATGGTGCCGGACCATCGGGCGTTCCGGACCGTCGGATGCCGGACTAATGGACTACTGTAATAAGAATAATAATGTTTACAACCGTAAGGTTGGTTGGCAGCAGCTCTCCGAAGTTTCCGGTTTTGTATCATTCTCTTAAGATTGGCATTCCACCTTCTGCAAGAGTTGACCAATATAAAATTTCTTCCTTCCACAGAGCCCTCCAGAATGAAGGCTATTAAACACTCGTATCTGATTATATATATAATCCATGCATTTCTTCATATTCATTGAAAAGCTCGAGGTTTCTCCAATATTTTTCATTACTTTCTCACTAGTAACGCCATCTGTCCAAGGAATTTTCAGTGTTCGTCTATAGCACAATTGTTCAAAGGCTTGTACCATCTTCCCCTCTGCCACACCTAGTGTCCAGGTTTCATTTCCGTACAGAAATACGCTGCATACATATGTCTTAACTAGTTGTTTCCCAAGTTTTAAGGTGATATTTTTAGATGTGAAGAGCTTTCTCTTTTTAACGAAGGATATCTCTGCCTGGTTAATTCTGCTGACCAGATCACTCTTACTTCGATTATCATCTGTTATTTTGCTTACAAAGTAAGAAAACTCTTCAACGTTACTGAGATTGTTCCCACGCAGAGCTCTCTTAATTTTTCTTTGTTCTTACTTATCATCATTATCTTAGTTTGGTCTGAATTTATTTTCCTCCTTACATCCATATTGTACCATTGGAAATGTGTAAAAGTACTGTCAATCACTTCCAGCATTGTCGTTAATTGTTTTTCACTCTGCGCTATTATTGCTATGTCGTCACCAAAATTTATTGTATCTATTCTCCCTCCTTGAATCTTAACACCACCTCCTTCTCTTAGCTTCTCCCTTGCTTCATCCAAAGGTTTCTCGATGTACCCGTTTAACAGCACTGGTGAGAGGGCACATGCTTATCTTTCTCTCTGACTTACGTTCGCTTCCTGTTATTTCCCACCACAGTTTATCACCAACACTCGTTCTTTGTGGAGAATCCAGATAACTCTCATGCTTTTATATTTAATTCCTCTTTCTTCCAGCATTGGAAACCATTTGTGTTCCATTCTCAGTAATACGAACATTCTGAAGGAGTAGGCATATGGGTGGGCCATGCAAGAACAGTGGTGCCTTGGTGTGAGAATACATTTCTCAGGTAAGCTAGTTGAATTCTGAAAAAATCAGTAGTCTATCTAGAATGCTTAAGGAATTGTAAGTACACCAAACGCTTAGACATGGCCAAGGTGGGTGATGAAATAAAGGTTGAAGAGGGGATGGTAATGAGACGTGTAGCTTTTATGTCCCACAAGCTACATACAATTACGGAAATATTGTTCCATAACGGGTTTATACATGCCGATGAATTTACCGATACGAGTCTGGGGCTCAGAAAACCAGTCCTGTACCACGTAAGCCCATCATACAGGTGGAAGGAAATGAAATATATGCACAGAAATATCTGTGTAAACATGAATTTAGATGTTGTATCTGAGGGAAGCTCAGTATCAAAGCGTGGTCACTAGCATTTCGTCGGACTTTCATGTGAACAGTTCAAAGGTAAATTCAGAAGTGTACATGAACACAAACTCCAAACTCCTCTGATACTGTTATAAAGTAAAGGGAGCGATGAGTTTCTTCAGATTCTTGCGTATCTCAAACTCAAACCGTGTAGTGTGCGGCTCTGAAAACAGCCATCACAAGAGTTCGACAACTATCTTGTGGAGCCTCACAGAAAGTTGGTGTTTCTTGTGGATGTCGAATCAGCTTTGGACGTTCTCCTCCATCCGCATCCACTTTACCGTTCTATGTCCAGTTGCACCAGACTGTACATGTCATTTGCGAAGACGTGAGAGAAGTAAGATGATTTCCTAAGTTTTATATGGGTTAACAATTCACGTGATTACTCGCCACAATGCGCTAACTCCTAGCTGTTATCACTTGGGTTCCTGCGACACATCTGATATCGGTTCGCCTTTACTGCCCACCAGGCAGCATCAGTAACGCATAACACTTCACGACAGGCCAACGAGTCGCTTCAGAAACACTCCTCTCGCAATGCCGAATGTGGTTGTGATTTCTTCTTTCGGATACCATTATTAATGTCGTATCTCTCCAGGGTGAGAGCAGAGTGGTGATTTTCTGCTTGCTTGTTACTATGAATTTTTGTTCTTTGAATATTTTAAGACCTGGGGTTTTCGCGGATCCCGTGAGATCTCCGAAGTTAAGCAACATTGGGCGTGGTAAGGAGTTGGACGGGTTGCCACGCGTTGTTGGTGGGGGGTAAGGGAATGGAGGAGCGGAAAGGAACTGGCCACCCTACCGCACGTAAACTCCGGCTCAGGAACACCTCTGCGGAGGTTCGGACCTGCCTTCGGGCAGAATAACCCTTACCTACCTGGGGTTTCAAAATATTTATCAAGATTTACTGGAAATCGAATAAAATGCATGATCAGTTTATTGTAGTTATTTTGAAGGATTAATGGCAAATCTAAGACACTGAACGAAAGTTAAACTTTAAAGCTTGAAGTTTTCATTACCAAACGCAAACGAAAAGCAATTCATGCATGAGAGTGTTAAAATCATGAGACGTGTCCAATTGTAACTCTGATAGTAACCGAGATACCCCTAAATAATTCAAAAATGGTTTGAAAATTTCGAAGCCATGTCACCTGAATTAAATATTTTTATCGCGCCCTTTTCTGTCGATTTTGAATAGGTTCCAGTCAAATTTCAAAGGGAAATTAAAGTAAAAAGTGGTCGTGTTTGTTCGATGTTACATTGGAAGCTGTGTTAGACATTCATTATGGTCCAACAATTTTCTCTGACTCCTGACATCACTAAGTTGATGACAGATGTCATCCTAAATGCTAAAAGAAGGGATTTTATTTTTCTTAAAAGCTGTTTTTTTAATTGATGAATAAACTTTCTAAGTCTTCTGAAAAGTACCGTCCCTAGACCTCACGTCCTCAGTCTCTTTCCTTCGCTCTCAGTCTTGCCCTGGACCAAACAGTGGGCTGCCTTAAAGCAACAGTCATCATCTTCATCATCATCAAACATGCAGTTAGAATATGTACTGGGCATTTCTGAAATAAACTCTACTTATATTTACGGAAGACTGCTATCCGGTATTTAGGACTACGCATATTTCATTTTTACTACATCTGTTATCTGTTTTTTTTTTTTTTTTGCTAGTTACTTTACGTCGCACCGACACAGATAGATTTTATGGCGACGATGGAACAGGAAAGGCCCAGGAATAGGAAGGAAGCGGCCATGGCCTTAATTAAGGTACATCCCCAGCATTTGCCTGGTGTGAAAATGGGAAACCACGGAAAACCATTTTCAGGGCTGCCGACAGTGGGGTTTGAACCCACTATCTCCCGGATGCGAGCTCACAGCTGCGGGCTACTAACCGCACGGCCAACTCGCCTGGTATCTGTTATCTTGAAGTGCCAATTTCTTAATACGAAGTAGTAACGGTCAGGTTAACAGAGTCTCTTGTTCATGATTATACTGCATGTTAATTAATTGTGAGTTCGATATATTCAATCATCATATTCGAATTAATATTCTAAATAAACAAAATCTCCTGTACATAATAAGTTCCTTGAGGAAAAATATCACATCTATTTTTCTGAAAATAAAATTAACTCTTGCTTGCAGCTCTTGCTGAAGTGAAGACTGATTTCTATTCTCAAATAAAACAAATTACTGTGAGCTGTATGGAAAATTCCCACTATAAATCCACATTACCAAAGGAATTGGCAGTGTTATGTAATTGTATGAATAAGCAGGTGAGGCAGGATCATCGCTTTGTTCATACTGAAGAACCAAAAATACTGGGTGGCCGTACTTTCTACTTCATGCACAATTGATGAATGGGTTGCCTGGTCGCTGGTTTACAAAGGAGCGATGCAACGTACTGTACTTCGGATGTGAAATATATAGCAGCCATTTTGCTACTCACATTATGTAACAGGGTGCATTTGCAAACCACGCCAAAGTTGCAGAAAATAAAGTTTAACAACCCAATAATGTCAACATTACAGATATTCCAGTCCAACAAAACAATTATTGTATGTGCATTGAACACTCCATAAGTTCTTAATTGTACATCTGTTCGGCGAAATCCGTGTGCAGAAAGCAGGCGGCTATTTGGAAACTCTTGCACATACCGTCTGCCAGCTTCGAGTGTATTCAGACCAGATTTTCCAGAGATTAACATTATGTACTGTATGTGTATTTGGCATTACTGAACACACCAGCCATTGTCGATATGTTGACAATGGGTGTACCAAATACCAGCCTAATACTGAGCGTTCGTAATTGAGGCTTACTAATGCAAGGGGATGTATTTGACGGATAGCGCTGAGGAACATGCAACGAGCGGTCATGCGGTTCTTAAGCCTTGATATTCTAAACTGTAGGCAGTAGTACCCCTGTGAAATCAGTAACTAGGCATCCCATTCATCATTACTGCATGCGGGGCACTTATAAGTAGAAAGTACGGTGCTGGCGAGTCTGCCGCTCTCTCTCTTTATATATACACAATTTGCTTTAGGTCGCACTGACACAGATAGGTCTTATGGCGACGATGGAATAGGGAAGGGCTAGGACGGAATGGGAAGAAAGCGGCCTTGGCCTTAAATCAGGTACAGCCCCAGAATTTACCTGGCATGAAAATGAGAATCCACGAAAATCCATTTTCAGGACTGCCCATAGTGAATTTCGAACCCACTATATCCCGAATGTAAGCTCACAGATGCGTGACCTTAACCGCGCGTGTCAAGTCGATCAATAACAGATAATGGGAGAATAATTCAACAATTATTGTCCTGTGCATTTAATCATCGCTGCAATGCTACTTGCGTTTCCTTCCTTAATAGCCTATATGAAAAATGTCCAGAAATACGATGTTAGAAGTTAATCTGCACTTTCTGGAAGCTTGTAATCTAACGAAATCTACAGGTCATTCAGTGATGTTTCGTGTTATTCCTTGATATTGTTCTTATATTTAATTTTTTAAATATAAAATTTATATAATATTTTGCCCGAGGATTACGATATAAACATTAATTCAGACCATTAATATAAAATGAACACTGATCTAAATCATAAATGTGGAAATCGATGATTCGGAATGCATTAGCGAAAATAAATTTTAAAATATTCTTGAAAACCCTACGAAAAAAAAAATCAGTCCTCAGAAACGTTGAGAAGCGGAAGAAGATTTTAAAACTTGGTTTCCTGCACGATACCAACACTGTGGTAAAACTCATGCTTTAGGAGTTAATGTTACAAGAATACGAAAAATAATTGGCAATAACACCAGTTTTGACAAGTAAACCTAAATCTTCACTAGCAGACAGTGACCTTATATCTAGCAGGGAGCACGATCTCGTTGGAAATGCACCGGACAATCCTCTGCTAATCTCTTTTAAGTGTTAACAAAATAGAGCCGAACCTTTCCTTCTTCCCTCTCTTTTAAGTTTGAAGATAGGAGAGCAGTGAGATTGTGAGAAAGAAAGATAGTGCGGGTGATATAAAAGTATCACAATGAGTGAGAGGGGAAGTATATGCTCCAGGGGCGATTTCTGTATTGATATTAATACGTGTGGTGGTTGTTAGTGTGGTGGGTACCGTGCATAAAGGAAAACACACCGTCCCCTAGTCAGAGGGATTAACTAGGTGCGATTAAAGTCTACGAACCTTGACTCTTCAACGCTGACCATTCGGACAACAAGGCAGACCATATGAGTCTAAGTTATATTGATATTAAGTCCTTGCGTCTGTCTCAAACAAGGGTGAGATTGATAGGCGATAAACAGGGAGAATATCGACAATGTAACAATATTACAGCTTGGAAAGGCGACAACTTGTTAAGTACGTTCTATGTACGATCAAATCGAATTCATCTCACCCCGTTGCAAGGCAGAAAACTAAGTTATGCTGTTGGAATATCCATGCAGTACAGTATGATGAAGAACCTGAATCTCCCCGATTTAACGTGAGAGAATGAGCGTATATCAATAGTACAGCAGCTAACAGGCTGAGCAATGCCCGCTAAGGTAGTTAAGGTAGTTAGAGCTCAGATGCAGGTTCGGATACAAGAGTGTGCCTTCTGGTCGATTCTGTGCGTTTAACCCATTAAAACCAGCCTTAATGTAACAGCATCTTGCTACTCATCTAATTATGCTCGGAATATGAGCGTAAGAAAAGTTTGTTTTTGGGTCCTTGACAATTACATTTCATGAATAAGTGTACCACTGCATAAGTCTGTCCTTCACAGAATTAATCCTATCGCGTTTTGGTAATCAGGCTACGGGGAGAAGCAGCACCACGAACCTCAGTACGCTTCAAACCGCTACTGCGAGATAACGGCTCATGTGATCTGAGCAATTCTCTTGTCAATATGTGCGTAAAGAAACAGAATAACTAAAAGAGCAACCAATCATATTCCATAACAAACATTCATAGCCAATCTACAACAAAAATGAACTTTCTGTTTGCAGATTATAAGCCAAATCTTGGATTTCAACGTCAAAATACTCGTATATATTCCAACACCTGATGGCGCTGTGATTAGAAATCTGCTTCAAAGGCTGACATTATGGTTGCCTTAAGACCATTGGGAACAATTCGAAATGTGAGAATTTCTTAATTTGATTCATATCAGCATCTAAATGTGAATTCCTACTTAATGTGTATATCACTGAATAGACAATCTTAAGCTCGATATAACTGCGGCATTGGGGCACACTTAAGACAATTTTCCTGAGAATTACCAAATATATTAAAACATATTAGGACAATATAATTAGCCCACGTTGCTAGGCAAGCGACCAGATAAATTAGTTTGCAAGGATTTATATCAATAACAATATCAATAACACAACAGTCATAAAGTTGAAATTGGTCCATAAGTTTGAATTAACTCTAAGTCAGACTTGTGCCGGACGACGAAAACCCTACGGGAGAGTCCCTCACCTGCCCTACCAGAACACACTACTATACACTACTTTTAAATAAAGTAGTAGTTCAGGTGTCCTAAAAAAGAAGCCACCTTTTCCTTTGATAAAATGAAGTCATCATAAATCTGTCCGTCATTCACGGCCATCAATCGATGGTTGCTAATTTCGGTCGCCCACCAGCAATAAGATAGCCTGCACGGTTGCTATGCAACAGTGTCTGGCCATCCATCCAGACCTTATATCACAGTCTGCAGGGTTGCTAGAGTTACATTTCCGTCACGCAAACTTCCAGAATGCAAATATTAAGATGAGCCCCAGCCATGAGACATATTTATGTCAAAAGGATCCTAAATCGTAATAGCAGCAATATAGAATTTACTTAAAAATTTAGAAAAATAAAATTATTTATTTTTTATTTATTTATTTATTTATTTATTTATTTATTTATTTATTTATTTATTTATTTATTTATTTATTTATTTCCTTCTTTCCTTCTTTCTTTCTTTCTTTCTTTCTTCCTTTCTTCCTTTCCTTATTTCTTTCTTTCATTCATTCTTTCTTTCTTTCTTTCTTTCTTAATCCGTTTACCCCCGAGGGTAGGTTTTTCCCTCGTACTCAGCGAGGGATCCCACCTCTACCACCTCAAGGGCAGTATCCTGGATCGTGAGACTTCGATTCGGGGGATACAACTGGGAAGAAGGACCAGTACCTCACCCAGGCGCTGTCGTCTACTATGCTGAACAAGGACCTTGAGGGGGATGGGAAGATCGGAAGGGATAGATAAGGAAGAGGGAATGAATTGGCCGTGGCCTTAATTTAGGTACCATCCCTACATTTGCCTGGAAGAGAAGTGGGAAACCAGGGAAAACCACTTTGTGGATGGCTGAGATAGGAATCGAAGTCCCCTTCTACTGACTTGTCCTCCAGAGGCTGAGTGGATCCCGAATATATTCCAACACCTGATGGTGCTTCGATTAGAAAGCTGCCTCAGAGGCTGATTTTATGGTTGCCCTTTCAATTTTGTGGCAGAGCCTGGAATCTACATATATGGTATGAAGATTTAGAGGACACAAATGCTCATGTCACCGAGCAGCTGGCTGCGTGGTTTGGTTTACATAGCTCCCAGCTTGCATTAGGAAGAGAGTGGGATAATGGATTAGAACTTTGAGCCCACTGTCGGCAGCCCTGAAGGTGGTTTTGCGTGGTTTCCCATTTTTATAGAAGGCGAACGCTGGGGTGGTGTGACGAAGAGACAATTGTAAAAACAAGAAAATGTTCATGTCGGACACAGAAATAACTTTGCCTTTCTATGACGAATTAGGAGAGAAAGTTATAAAATATTTGTGAACCCAAGAACTGAATTTATGCTGGTGTATGGAATATGTATTAGATTATAATGTAGACACCAACGTGTTCATGAGTTGGCAATTAATGAATTACGAATAATCTCATTGTCACTAATAAAGGAACGAATTAATTGCCAAAATAGCACCCGAACTGCTCATTTCATATATTTCAGTACTGAATAATACTGAAATTGCTAAGATTTTGAAATAGTGTCAAGGTAGGATACTGGGCTTCAGTAGGTTAATATCGCATATTTTCCGTGCGACACTCTTCTCTTTGTTGTAAATTTCTCTTCGTTATCTGGTAGTAGGGATGGTGAAAGGAGAAATTTAATTACATCATCTCTTCTCAACTCTAATCATGCCGTGCTCTCATTTCACGACAAATTTTCCGCAACAATCAGCCGCCGGCCGACTTCTGCTCCCCCGACACTAGATG
Source organism: Anabrus simplex (assembly GCF_040414725.1). NCBI lineage: Eukaryota > Metazoa > Arthropoda > Insecta > Orthoptera > Tettigoniidae > Anabrus > Anabrus simplex. Next base: position 239,787,300 of record NC_090271.1, read on the forward strand.
CTTCTAAGAATTTTACCGGAACGTGTGCACGACTGTTGCTTGCGAATTAAGCAATCGATTGGAAAATGAAGAAAATTCAGAAACGGTTACCAATATCTTCTGGGTACTTCAGGATTGTCCAATCAAGTGTTCGCATGTTAGAAAAATCATGCAGGATGCTATTGATCTGTACTTCTTAAGAGACTATAGTCTATTTAAAATAAATCTTTATTTCGTAGTTTATAAACTCATTAAGCAGAACTGACAGGAAGGAAAAGTATTTTTGTAATGCAGGAAAGTTTCTTCATATCTTCCTTTAGAACTCGTTCTTTGCACCGGGATGTTGATATTTTATGTGATTTTAATATATATATATAGCTTGGTTGAATTCGCTCCTTGCTTTAGCCGTAATTTTATTATAGTGTTTTGACTGCGTGTGTTGTATAGCTTATCAGTGTTTTACAGACTTACGGGAAGGTTTTTATTTACATTTGCGAGTACAATATGCATGTTTACGTTTAACTATTGTTGGCATGGCTATACATAACACTCGCACAGGATATGTTTTGAAAGAAAATCGAATTCGACCGTGTTTTTTATTTATTTAATATCTATTTTATAATTACTGGCGTGGTCATTTATTATTCAATTGTATTACTAAACTCTGCAGAGGCTCTTCCGGTATCGAAAATAACAATAACCACTACATATTACAACCTAGCGTCGAAGTATCTTTTTTGATGTGTTCATAGTTTCACCAAATAATTGTATATCTTGAAATATCGAGACATTTCATTCTACTATAAAAATGTTCGAATATCGCATTGCACATAATGAATATTTTTATGATTTATTAATTTCAATGAATTCACTTTCCCTTAAATTTACGGATGATGCATAGGTCTAGGTAGAATACACTGACTGACAGAGCAAATGCAACACCAAGAAGGAGTGGTCAGAACTTTATGCCAATTGCAGGGTAGACTGACGTCACTGAGGTATGCTCATGATGTGAAATGCGCCGCTGTGCTGCGCACGTAGCGAACGATAAATGGGACACGGCGTTGGCGAATGGCCCACTTCGTACCGTGATTTCTCAGCCGACAGTCATTGTAGAACGTGTTGTCGTGTGCCACAGGACACGTGTATAGCTAAGAATGCCAGGCCACCGTCAACGGAGGCATTTCCAGCAGACAGACGACTTTACGAGGGGTATGGTGATCGGGCTGAGAAGGGCAGGTTGGTCGCTTCGTCAAATCGCAGCCGATACCCATAGGGATGTGTCCACGGTACAGCGCCTGTGGCGAAGATGGTTGGCGCAGGGACATGTGGCACGTGCGAGGGGTCCAGGCGCAGCCCGAGTGACGTCAGCACGAGAGGATCGGCGCATCCGCCGCCAAGCGGTGGCAGCCCCGCACGCCACGTCAACCGCCATTCTTCAGCATGTGCAAGACACCCTGGCTGTTCCAATATCGACCAGAACAATTTCCCGTCGATTGGTTGAAGGAGACCTGCACTCCCGGCGTCCGCTCAGAAGACTACCATTGACTCCACAGCATAGACGTGCACGCCTAGCATGGTGCCGGGCTAGAGCGACTTGGATGAGGGAATGGCGGAACGTCGTGTTCTCCGATGAGTCACGCTTCTGTTCTGTCGGTGATAGTCACCGCAGACGAGTGTGGCGTCGGCGTGGAGAAAGGTCAAATCCGGCAGTAACTGTGGAGCGCCCTACCGCTAGACAACGCGGCATCATGGTTTGGGGCGCTATTGCGTATGATTCCACGTCACCTCTAGTGCGTATTCAAGGCACGTTAAATGCCCACCGCTACGTGCAGCATGTGCTGCGGCCGGTGGCACTCCCGTACGTTCAGGGGCTGCCCAATGCTCTGTTTCAGCAGGATAATGCCCACCCACACACTGCTCGCATCTCCCAACAGGCTCTACGAGGTATACACATGCTTCCGTGGCCAGCGTACTCTCCGGATCTCTCACCAATCGAACACGTGTGGGATCTCATTGGACGCCGTTTGAAAACTCTGCCCCAGCCTCGTACGGACGACCAACTGTGGCAAATGGTTGACAGAGAATGGAGAACCATCCCTCAGGACACCATCCGCACTCTTATTGACTCTGTACCTCGACGTGTTTCTGCGTGCATCGCCGCTCGCGGTGGTCCTACATCCTACTGAGTCGATGCCGTGCGCATTGTGTAACCTGCATATCGGTTGGAAATAAACATCAATTATTCGTCCGTGCCGTCTCTGTATTTTTCCCAACTTTCATCCCTTTCGAACCACTCCTCCTTGGTGTTGCATTGTCACTGTCAGTCAGTGTATTTAGAGAGAGACGCGCCAATGAACACAGGACAATATTCCTTAATTAAGTGTTCTTTTTGTGAACTTTATTTTTGTGAAGAGAGAGAGAAATTGCTGTAAACTTAAGGTACGCACATCATCCCTTATCTACTAGAATAACATTTAGTATTCACAGATGTCTGTCCCAGTCACCTTCTAAGAACCCTACAGTCCGAAGAAATACCTTCGGTATTAGGGGACGTAATTTCAAACCTTCATACTGGGAACGCCACTCAAATCAAAATGCAGGAGTGTAGAATGAAACCTATAATTATAAAGAGAGACGTGATGCAGGGATCTCCATTAACACCATCCCTTTATAGCCTAGCTGTTAGCCATATCTTAGACGATCTAAGCGAAGGTATTCTCTCGCGGCATTACGGGGTATGTCTCTTACCCGAACTATCACCTCTAACCGTAATTGGCTTTGCTGACGACATCGTCATCATCGGGAAGAACAAAGAATTTTAAAATCTTACATGGATAGCTTGCAGGAGGTCGGAAGAAATTGGACTTTATATCAATCCTCAGAAGTGTACAGAGATATGTTTAATCCGGGGCGAGTTAAAGCAAGGGTCGCTACCCGTGAAGCAAAACCGTAGGATTGACCTAAATGAAGACGGCGAACCAGTTCGTTACATACCTTTACGAATACACTAGTGTTCGATGAGACTACCATAATGAAGGATCCTCACAATAAGCTCCAACTTCTAACATCGTCACCATTGCTTAAGTAAGACCAGAAGCTCGTAGTCCTCAATTATTCAGTCTGTATCAGTCAAATATATCCTTTCCTGACATGTAGTTTCAAGAAAATTTCGGAGAAATTTTTATTTGATAGCCGGTGAAATTAGCTGCAACGAAGCAGATAGCCTAAAGCAGTTGCCGACATATCGGATACTCCAGACAGCAAAATGAACACTGAAAAGAAATACAAATGGCTCGCTCTTCATAATTATATCCTCGTGCGAGGTCTACCTACCGTGCATTACTGCACGCAACATCTGGCTTAAAACTGAAAATCCAGTCTCTGCTACTTCGAGGAATTATCATGCGGGGAGTCGGGAATGCATAGAACATCCCAAATTAACAAACGTCGATACTTGGATAATAAAATAAAAAAAAATCGTGTGGCTATTTCTAGCCGAGTGCAGCCCTTGTAAGGCAGACCCTCCGATGAGGGTGGGCGGCATCTGCCATGTGTAGGTAACTGCGTGTTATTGTGGTGGAGGATAGTGTTATGTGTGGTGTGTGAGTTGCAGGGATGTTGGGGACAGCACAAACACCCAGCCCCCGGGCTACTGGAATTAACCAATTAAGGTTAAAATCCCCGACCCGGACGGGAATCGAACCCGGGACCCTCTGAACCGAAGGCCAGTACGCTGACCATTCAGCCAACGAGTCGGACACTTGGATAATAATCGCAAAGAACGGCCTGTACAATACTAAGAAGATCCGTCAAGTGCTAAGAGAATGTGAATTTACCCCTGGTGTTCACTACCGCATAAAGGACTCGGAGTGCAATTTTGAAAATAGTACACACCACTGAAAACGATGTTACTATGTTATACATTTCTAGGAACAATGCATAGTCTTAAATCAGAAGAGTAAAAACATAAATGGTATAGCTTAGGATACTTATATCTAGTACATAATTTTTGGTTTCATTCACTCTTACATTCATTCAAGTCAACTCTATGCACTCTGGAGGACATTACGGTAGGCTGTTTCAAACGTCCTAGACGAGCAAGACTCTTTAATGCTTTAATATATGAGCCTCATGTCGGGGTGGAAGGCATATCGAATGCAAAGATTATGTATACGTTGTAGTTTTGCTGTTTGTTCACAGGATAGTTCAAACAGTATACTGTCACAGTAGACACAGATTGGAAATAGAAGTGCTTGTATGAGTTTTAATTTAAGGTCCAGCGGGAGGACGTTTTTATGACGCTTTAAAGGATAAAGGGACGCATGTACCTTTCTGCACACTTTAGTTAAATGATCATTCCCGGTCAGAAGTATGGCACTTCAGTATTATCAATGGTAATTGCGGAGGATTGCTATTATTATTTAGAGCACATAGTAATTTTTTGTGTCCAATTATTATGCTGTTTATGGTCATGTCCTGGGATTCTGCAGACGTGGGGAGCTCGTAAGGAACACACGGCACCACCACATCAGATCCTTCATCGCAAAAAAAACGAACTGGCTATAGACGGCATTTCGCAGAGGACTGATATCATAGCCTTTAAGGACACCAGTTCTTAGGGATACATTTTAGATCCGACTGTCAGATTTGAGCGAATTAGTGGTCAGTCAGTGGAGGCCAGTCTAGAAATATTACAAAATATGAACTCACTATTCCTTACTACAAAATTAAGTACCATATTCAGGAAATCGGAATAATAGGGATAATGGTCGGACCTCTTGGTACCGTACCTCACGAATTTGCCACCACATGGAAGCGCTTCCATGTTCCAATGAAGCTCGTCCCCAAAACCGTAATTATTAGAGCCCGTATTTTTATGCAGTAATAGGTTAGAATGCAAACCTACTGAAGCGAGTTGCAAGTATAGTCTACCTTCACAACAGTTGTGCTATGGGGATTGCATGGGCATTAGGGGTAAGATCCATCAAAACCCCTGTAATTTATGTTACTACTACTACGCTATGGCAGAGCGGGTGGCCGACACTTCCTACTAACCAAATTAGTTTGCAATCTAACATATTACTGCATAAAAATCCGGGCTTTAGACTGATTATCGTCCTCCGAGGCTCCATCAACTTCGTGAGATACCACCTCTACAACACGGAAATTTTGCACTAATTAAATTTTATAATTTATAATTTATATTTCATAATTTAGAGTTTTCCTTAATTAGTAGCATTTTATAGATACAATTTGATATGTTTGATTTTGTTTTAATGGCAGCCTGTAAATACAGGTGGCTTTTCGTTAATAAATGTAAATACCTTTACTGCATAATACTTGGTGGAAAACCGATAGCTGAGGGGGATGCGTTCGGAGATTATTTGTAAATATCCCGACTCAAACATTCCTACAAAATCCTGCGTTCCGAAGTTGATGAAAATATGACCTACAACAGGTTCAGTGTGTGATGTACAAAGGAAATGGAAAAGACACGTTTTAACTGAAAATAAACTTGGAGATACACGGCCAGGGTTAGAAGCAAGTCCCAGATAATCAGTTTATCGTCTAGCGCAGGAAACGAACATATCAATGGGTCGGGCTAACCAAGCGACCAGATTGCTGAAGTTCGGAAATGTCGATTTGCCAGAAGTAATGTAACATGCACCGCGTCGGAAGCACGAAACGTGGTTGGTGGAGTGGAAGTCGGCCGGTGGCTCAATGGTGCGGAGGTGTCCTCGTAAAATGAAAGCACTGTATTTGAATGAGAAAATGATGCGAAACTTCAAAGAATGCAGGTGTTATCAAAAGAGAGGACAGGTGAACGAAGGGCGTAAAAATCAGATGTTTCCCTACCTCCGAAACATAAAGCCGTTGACATGGGAAGTGTAGGGGTGAACCGTGTAACTTAACTTCGGACAGGTACAACACCACTGACTGTTAAGAGAAAGCTATCATTTTAAGAGACTATTTATTTATGTTGAACAACCTTCGTCAAAATTAAATAAAATACACACATCAAGAATGTTGCATCATCTTGGGCCAAACTGTTCCTGACTGTTTACAAAAAATGAAGATTGTTCGTTTTTTCGCGTTGCTTTACGTCGCACCGACACAGATGGCTCTTATGGCGACGATGGGATGGCAGAGGGCAAGAAGTAGGAAGGAAGCGGCCGTGGCCTTAATTCAGGTACAGCCCCAGCACTTGTATGATATGAAAATAGGGAAATACGGAAAACCACTTACAGGGCTGCGTCCCTAACCGCTCGGCGTACTCGCTCGATAAAACATTTTTAACGCATTGCATGTGAGGAGGCAATACTTCAATGCCTTATAAAAATTATACTCTAGGAGTTAGTAAATACGTCACGAAAGCACTTTCCTGTAGTACGGTACGGTAAGGTTCATTTTCCTTCACACATCAGCATAGGAAAAAAGAACACAACGAACATTGTTCTGATGGACCGCATATCCATGTGTGGCTGGGAGGCGTAAACAGTCTTAAGGGAAATAATTGATAGGAGGAACTTTGTGAGATACGAGGTATTCAACCTAGGCCATCGATATTTGTTTCTCAAAATTCATTTTTTCTCCCATCCCTTAATAAAGTGTAGAAAAAACATAGCAATTAAAATTATTTTTTAAAATTAATATCTTGACAACAGAAGACTTTCATTTTATTAAGCAAATTTGTAGTTTGTGTAATTCTTGACATTTGTAGTGTTGTTGTTCCTAAATCTTTGTACTTCATGATGTTCTGTATTGATATCCCATCAATCACCAGATATCCTTGATGCTGCGTTCTGCAGATTGACATAAATCGTGTCTTGCTCACATCAAATATTAAACTAAATCGCTGTCCACATTCCACTACTCGGTCAATAAGATCCCAGGCGGAGTGCACACTGGCATGACATGTGATGAACGATACGTTACTCAATGATATAGGACTGTGACCAGGATCGCGAGGATATGGAAAGTGTATTGAAGCGACAAAACAGGTGCACGCTGATACGACAGCGACATTTAATGACGTCGTATCGCTCGAGGAGACTTGATATGTTACCATCAGTGTCGTGTTTTACAACGAACAACTAAAATAACAGTAAAGCAAGCAAGACTGCACTAGCCAACGTTGTTGAAACCAAAGGCCATGTGTGGAGTTACGAACAAGTTATGACAAATCTCACCAGTTTGACATAGAAGAAAATTCGCTTACAAACTAACTCAATGAGGATAGTTACACAGTAAAAGTTACACAGTGTTACACTTCTGTCACTTAGGGTACGAACACACGCGGCGACTTCTGAAGCGTCAGCGGCATCGCGCCTCTTCATTGTATAGCGACTTGACTTACGACGTCTTATAGCGACACGGTCTTTCGCAGTCGAGGAAGTGTAGGAGTAGCTGCGATAGTGTATTTGTCCCTTTTGCAGTAAAAAGGAGGAGGTTCTGGGTTCATCCTATTATACAAGAGAGAACATCAACGGGTATATTTTATACAATGCACACTCGTCTTAGAGCAGATGCATGGAAATATTTTAATTATTGTAGGATGTCTGTCACATCATTTGATAAAGTTGTTGACTTGTCAAAACACCATCATGATGCTAGCTATCCTCTGGAAGCATTTCTATTGCAATAATAAATTTGTCCATGTCAGTTTCAGTCCGATCCATGGGTAGGTAACTTCGACTACTCTGCACCTGCGACAGGACTGTATGGATATTGTTGACTGGCTGTTGCAGCGCGACATGTCGAGTGGTACTACTGGGTGTGTATGTCGTCATCTACGACTGTTGAACGAGGTTGTAGCGCAGCATATGTCGTGTGTCACAAGTCGCTTCGTCTGAAGCTGGACTAAACTCTAAGGCAGTTCCACAGTGATACTCGCTGTACTCAGCTAAATGCTAGTATACCTTGAATATCTGGCACCATCCAATCTACTCTCCTTTATTGGTTCCTAGTTCTGTCAAGTATAATACCACGTGATTTAATAAAAACAAATACAAGAACATCTGCTTAGAAGACCTTCCTGCACTAGAACTACAGAGGCTTAGGTCATGTCACCCACACTTAGGTGATGATACCATAAGCGTTGTTACCAATTTTGACTCTTTGGAGGAATGAAGAGATCGATGGATACCCAGCACAGACTTTTCCCTGAACGAAATATATTCTGGTGAATACCTTCCCTGACTCTGACGTTACGTTTACTTACTTGTATCAAGCTCCTAATTTTCATTTCTCTACAGTTCCTAAATCACCGAATAAGTTTCTGCGCGGTTTCCATCATGTAGCTACCAATTTGCATTCGGAAGCTAGTAGGTTCGGACCGTATTGCCAGCAGCCATGAGGAGGGTTATCCATAGTTTCCCATTTTTCACCAGGCAAATGATGTGTCTGTACCTTAATCAAGGCCAAGGTCGGTTTATTCCCACTTCGAGCCCTTTCCCATCGTCACCATGAGATCTATCTGTGTCGCATTTGCCTGGTGTGAAAATAGGAAACCACAGAAAACCATCTTCAGGGCTGCCGACAGCGGGATTCGAACCCACTATCTCCCGGATGCAAGCTCACAGTTGCGCGCTCCTAACCGCACAGCCAACTGTCTGCTGTCAGACATATGGAACACATGACTGAAGAAAGTCATCCTCGTTTTCCTGATTACTTCCGTTGTTATGTACTTCATTTTTTCCTGAGTTTTCGTATTCCTTCATTTTTAATGGGTCCTAAGATCTTTCTCCATGCCCTTCATTCTAGTTTCTACAGTTCTCGTTTTAAGGTTTTATTTCTCAAAGTCAGTATTTCTGATGCGTATAACACTTCTAGTCTTACAACTGTCTGCTAGTGTAGGATCTTAGTTCCCCAGGATAGTGCCTTCTTATTGTATATATCAAGTGTCTTCATGTATGCTGCCTTCATTTTCATTAATGATCCTTTCACACTCCGTGTTTCATTGTGTTTCTGTTTATTTTGTTGATACCTTTATTTTTCGACGAGTCGGACCTCCTTCATTTTCCCTTCTGCTTATAGCTCTTCTTGCCATGAAAATAATGACTACCAAAGTCTTCTGCCCAAGCTGAATCATTTCTTCTGAATACTTGTTAAATTAATCACGGGATAATAGCTTACTTATATTTCATCACAAAGTTCTGATTTTTACTACAACTGACTACGTACAGTATGTCACTTTCCTATTCATACACAAACCATTTCTATGTGCCTGTATATTTATGGAAATTATTGATTTATACTTTGTGTGTCGCGAATGTAATAACAAGACGTAAACACTCAATGCACATTTTTTTGTAAGTGCAAATAATTTCTGTTACATAAATAAAAACTGCACACACTCCAAAACTTGAAGTCACTTTGTTATTCATACACTAGTATAGATGGCGTCATCCGACAACATACGTTAGTAGGTGTCCGGCGCCATGGCTAAATGGTTAGCGTGCTGGCCTTTGGTCCAATGGGTCCCGCGTTTGATTCCCTGCTGGGTCGAGGATATTAATCTTCATTGGTTAATTCCAATGGCTCGGGGGATGGGTGTGTTTGCCGTCTTTAGCATTATAAATCATCACAGGTAGGGCCCCATTCTTATAGACGCGCAGGTCTCCTATACGGTGTCAACTCCGGATCTCCACTCGGCCTCTTCGGAGGCCACACGCCATTGTTTATATACGTTAGTAGGTGTGGTGTGAATAGAGGTGTTGCTGGTTGTGTTCGTCTTAGACTTGTGAGAGTGCTGGCAGACATGGGCAAGGGTAAAGAGTTTGGATATGAGCTGAAACAGACGATTGTTAATTTAGCACTTAGAGGTTACACCCTACGAAAAATAGGAGTCATGGTGAAGAAAAGTCATGGCATTGTTCAATATGTCGTGAATAAGTTTAAGTACAAAGGTCCGGTGAAGAATGTTCCAAAAAAACCCAAACAAACTCTAAGTCCACAAGCAGAAAGACTTATTGTGAGGCGAGTAAAATCCAACCCTCTCATATGTACTCCAAAGCTGCGGGAAGTACTGAAAGCTGCTACAGGGAAGAAAATATGTAGCCTACTGAGACGGTCCGGCGAGTTTTACATCGACACGGTTACCATGGCCGTATACCAAGGAAGAGGCCCTATGTTAGTAAGAAGAACCATGCTGCAAGACTCCTTTTTGCAAAAGAACACGTAAACAATGGCCAGGAATTTTGGAACAATGTCATATGGTTCGATGAAACTAAAATCGACCTGTTTGGTTCCGATGGTGCCCGTAGTGTGTGGAGAAACACTAATACAGACAACGATGTGGGCAATACAGTTCCCACAGTGAAACACGGAGGTAGATCGGTTATGATGTGTATGTAGGCACAAGGTGTAGAGAATATTCAATTTATTGAAGGCACGCTGGATAAAGTAGTGAACAATAATATTTTGGAAAACGATGTTAAACAAAGTGCTGAAAAATTGGGAATGCTACCGACCTATATGTTTCAACAAACGACCTACTAGATGGCCATGTAGAGAGAAAATGGGCTTACCCAGTACTAGGCAAACAAGAAATTCCAGGATTAATCTTTGCCGATGATGTGTTGTTGCTGTCGTTAACAGATGGAGGTTTGCAAAAAAGTTTGAATAAAGTAGGGAGTTTTGCGGAGAAATGGTCATTAAAGATCAACAGTAAGAAGTCTAAGGTGATGGTATGCAGGAAAGGGAATAAAAAGAAACCGGGAGTAAAGTGGGCAATAAACAGGGAAGAGATTGAGGTGGTGGAAAAGATGGAGTACCTGGGGGTAGTGCTGAGTAGAAATGGTAGTTGGATGTAGCAGATTAGGCGTATTAAATAGAAAGCCCAAGCAGCACTTTCAGTAAATAGGATATTGGAAAATAAATTTAGGGGAGCAAGCTATGCTATACAAAGTATGGTATTCAACACGGTGGTTAAGGGTAAAATGCTATATGCTTCGGAGGTTTGGGGAGTAGAAAAAGAGTGTGTGATATTAGAGCAGATAAAGAGTAGCTTCTGCAAAATTGTTACAGGCGTACCCTTGTGCACAGCGAGTGCAGGTGTGAAGATGCTGTGTAAGGAGTATATTAAGATCGATATTTTAAAAAGAGTTCTTGGTTACTGGTGTAGATTAAGAGAAGGGGTAGGGGGCCGGATCCTACAGTCGGTCTACCAAAGTCAAATAGAGGATAATTATGGTGATCACTGGGTGGACAAGGTGAAGAACACCTTAGATAGACTGGGGTTGGGTGAGTTTTATAACGTTAAATGGGGCAGGAGATAGGACACGCATTGGAAACACGTGATTAAGAGGGCGAGAGATATTAGTGAACAAGAAATGGTGGCCAAATGCCGGGAGAAGGCTACCCTAAAAATGTTTCTGAGAGTAAATTAGACGCTAACTCTGAGAGTGGCAAATGTAAGTAGGGGGGGTGAGAAGGGGGTTAATCTGGTGGTTGTTAGGTGTATATGTTAACAAAGGTTGGACTAAGTTAAAAGTAAATACATTGTGCGTATTATGTGGTGAAGAAAAGAAAGATTTTCATTTGCTGACAGAGTGTAAAGGAATGCTGGAAGAGAGACGGATGTTTAACAAACATCAGTTGGAGTAGATTTCACATCCGTGCAATGAAGATAAGCTTTTGAGGTGGATAGTGGCGGAAAGGAAAAGTGCTGGGACTTTGTGTAGGTTTTTGTCTAAAACCAGAAACAGACGTTCAGTAGACTTAAAGGCGAAGGCTCAGTTGTACCAAAAGAAGGAAGATAATGTCATGACACAAGCAATGTACGAATCAGCACAGTGGAGTAGTCGACCATCCTTGCTGCTGACTAGTAGCGGGGAAGGGGGGAGGAGAGGTGCTGGCATGTGCTACCACAGAGACACTTACTAGCATATGCAATAGATGCTAGTTCAGGCGGGTGACAAATGCCATCACGTATCCAGGAAGTGAGGTGGTTTTTACATGGGGTTGCCGTATTTTGCCCTTTTAGATTTATTTTTAATTGCCCTTTTAGTTTTAGTTTTAATTTCCCCTTTAATTTTAATTTTATTTTTAAATTCAGCTGGCAGAGAGGCCAGTGGACTAACTTTCCCTTATGTTCTTATTTCATGCTGCTATGCCCACCAATAGGGGATATCATTGTACTCTTAACAATGTATTGTATATGACATCTAGGTTTCCTGGTTTATTTTCCTTGCTGTAATTGTCGTAGTTTTGCATGTTTTTCCTTTTTTCCAATTGAGTATTGTTATTCTTCTACATTATGATCGATTAGGTTGTGTAAACTGTAAGATCGGAAGAAAAATAAAGGTGTACTACTACCATATGTTTCAACAGGAAAATATCTCCAAACATACCACTGCTCTGAACAAGGAGTCGTTAATTTGAAACATTCCAACACAATGAAAAACACCTTCCCAGGCTGCTGAATTAAACCCTATAGAACATTCATGGGAGTTTTTGAAGTCTAGGGTTCACAAAAGGAAGGTTTTATCCAAAGATGAGTTAAAACGAGTCGTGACCCAAGAATGGTACAGTATCAGCTCTGAAACACGTGCGAGGCTGGTAAATTCCATGCATCGTAGGTGTGAATCTGTCATTAAAGACAAGGGTTACTCTACCAAGTACTATTATTGGTGCTATGGTTCATTTCATTCATATGTTTAGCTGAAGAACTAGCATCTGTACGAATAACAAGGTGACGTAGGAAAAGGTTATGTATTTTTATATTCTCGAGTATTTTTTACTATATGTTGTTATATATATTATTTGTGTTTGGTATTGTAAAGAAATCTGCCAGAAATAAATTTCATAAAAGGCAATTACTGTAACATCCATTTGAATGTCCAAAATATACTGCTCTTTTCACAATGTAAAACTGTATGAATAAGAAAGTTACATACAGTATGTCTTCAGAGAACAATACATACTCCTATGTGAAAAAAAAATATCCGCTTCACTGACTACCTTCTTACTCATCTAAGCTTGTGATCCGCAATGAAGAATTGACTTGGAACGTCTCAATGCTGATCTTACTGGGCGTCTGAGAGAAATTGTACTGCAGGAAGGTGTTCAGAAAAGTCGACCCCCATTTAACGGGAAGCCGTGGAGGAAATATGAGAAGAATTCCCCATTTCGCTTACACAACTTAGCACTCAGCACTACAGCAGACACGTCTGCTTCGCTTGCAAGGCTCCAATGGACTGATAAGAAGAACTCTACTTACAGCATATAAAATTATAAATGCTCTCTTGCAAAATTATTATGGAATATTGTCCTTTAACGTAATGAAAAATGTTTAATAATGTAGATCTCCATGTGATCCTATCTCCTGTGTTAAAATTTTCATTTCTTCATCACTACTACATCCTACATCTACATTAGCTTGTTTGTCATATTCAAGCCTTGGTGCACCCCTACAGTTCTTACCAACTACACTTCTCTTGAAAACTAACTGAACCAGTCCTGGTGTCTTAAAATGTTTCCTACCAATGCATCTCTTCATGTGGTCAAATTTAGCCTATTCATTTTCCTCTCACCAATTCGATTAGCCCTCAGTTACTCAGGTGCTATTTAAAGAACATACATACCCAGGTTTCCTTCCCTCTTCCTAGTCTATCCTTTCCAATCTTCCCATCCCCCGCAAGGCCCCTGTTCAGCATAGCAGGTGAGGCCGCCTGGGCGAGGTACTGGTCATCCTCCCCAGTTGTATCCTCTGACCCAGAGCCTGAAGCTCAAGGACACTGCCCTTTAGGCGGTAGAGGTGGGATCCCTCGCTGAGTCCGAGGGAAAAACCGACGCTGGAGGTTAAACAGATAAAGAAGAAGAAGAAAAAAACATACCCAGGTCCGGTCTGACGGACGTCTCTACATTCTTTTTAACGGCAAAGAGTGAAATTGATACACGAATTTCAAAAATTAACAACAGATTCTGTGAAATGCGTATATTTATGAAACACACATATTAACATTTTTAAAAAAATACAACGTTTGACCTTAGGTAATGGTGCGAGGAAAAAAAATCCTTGAAAAATGCCTTTCAATAGGAATTTGAGTAATTTGAAGACAATGTAAGAGGAAACTTGTTTGTAACTGAAGATATGTGAAGAAAAGGACACAAACTGGCACACTAACATGAAATTACAACGAAAAACCAAACAAAGCAAAACCCACAAGCAGTATTTTGACGGTTAGTTTGTTATTATAGGTAATGGATCTGACTCAAGATTGAACGTTTTTTTCAAACTAAATCCACAGTCTTATACACCATCGTTTAGAACGAATTCTAGCATCTTACGCAGATATTATTCGCACATTCCAGCAAAATAGGTTTCCTGCAAGAGTGGCACTTGTACACAGTTTTCATTTTCTTGCTTGAAGGGCGTGTGTATCAAGCTCTCCTCTTTTGTAGTTTCTCTTCAGTTGGAGGCAGAGCTTCCTTTACATACAAAATCCATCCGATGCAAGACCTGAGTTCTTGGATGAGATGAAAGTTTGAAAATCTCTTTTCAATCTGCGAAAAAACAGTGATTTCGCCAGCGTTTTCATTAATTCAGTTCTCGAGAGAGGTGCATTATTATTGTTCGATCCAAACATAATAAATGCTTTCACTGAAATGCTGTCCAAAATCCTAAATAAAACACCCATGGGCCTTCGGCGGGTGCGACATTCAGTATAATACAGAGTACACTTTCAATCAAGAGAATCTACACCACCTTTTGTCAAATTATAGTACAGACTTACTTCTGACTTACACATTTCTGCGTCCACTGTAGCTGCATGGTGCATGGACGATATCAGAACTACGACTCTGTTTCTTCCTTGGAACATATGACACTGCGGTCATTTCATTAGTAAACCCAAACATATTTCATCCGATTTTCATGGTTTTATTCTTCTTAATCTGCTTACCCTCCAGGGTGGTTTTTCCCTCAGACTCAGCGAAGGATCACACCTCTATCGCCTCAAGGGCAGTGTCCTGGAGCCTCAGACTCTGGGTCGGGGGATACAACTGGGGAGGATGACCAGTATCACGCCCAGGCAGCCTCACCTGCTTTGCTGAACAGGGGCCTTGTAGAGGGATGGGAAGATTGGAAGGTATAGACTAGGAAGAGGGAAGGAAGCGGCCGTGGCCTTAAGTTAGGTACCATTCCGGCATTTGCCTGGAGGAGAAGTGGAAAACCACGGAAAACCACTTTCAGAATGGCTGAGGTGGGAATCGAACCCACCTCTACTCAGTTGACCTCTAGAGGCTGAGTGGACACCGTTCCAGCCCTCGTACCACTTTTTCAAATTTCGTGGCAGAGCCGGGAATCGAACCAGGACCTCCGGGGGTGGCAGCCAATCACACTAACCACTACACCACAGAGGCGGACATTATTATTATTATTATTATTATTATTATTATTATTATCATCATTAATATTATTATTATTATCATTATTATTATTATCTTAAAAATCTCAGAGTTTTGATTTCCCGGCGATCGAAAAAACAGGACGACAGATTATTTTCTTACACCTACAACTTATAAGCAGGGGCGAACTATCTAGGCTACATTACTGAATAATCATCGTGCCAATTTCCGTTGTACATGGTCCCTGAGTAAATTCCCGGCCAGGACGGGAAATGCAAACTCATCTGTCTAATTCCTCAGACAGAACGTTTGTGGTTGTTCCAATGCACATCACATCAATTACACATAACACACTAGCAACCGCCGTAGGAATACATCCCTCTACATAGGAAGGGAATCCAGTCGTAAAATAAGAAGTCTACATGCCACTCACTAAAAAATGTCGCACTCTTGAAAAATTGCCTATGCGTGATGTTTCAGGAATAATTTTGTTTCAATATTTCCAACAGGAAAACTAGAATTTAACCAAGAGAACTGACCTACGAGAGTTCATTATCCAGTACTCATGATCTGAAACGTACACAGACTTTGCTTGTTGTGAAGTCGGATGAAATGATACCAGTTAGATTTTAATTAGTTTAACGTCTTCGCTTTGAGCAGCGCATACAGTATTTCCTGTGTGCTGAAGTTAAAAGACCCTTGGGAATCAAAAGTAGTTAAAATAATAAAGCTAGTTACAGAATTATAATGTGAATCATTTATTCCTTCAAAGGACCGTGAAGATATAGCGTATAGCGAGAAGATCACCCAGTTACGTTGCAATATACAAGACACAAACAGCTCACAAAGTAAACCTCCTGGCACAATACAGGGACGAAGTACATTATCATAGTGTTTTCTTGACTTCGTAGTACAGGGTGGTCTATCATCAAAGGGTTTGGGTAACATTTTCCCATTTCTCTACTTCTCTAAAATGAAGGCTTTCCCAAAGTATGTATGCGCCTGAAACATATATAGTATGGTACTTACCGCATGCGAAGTTTCTAACTAAATATTTTTTTAAAATTCAGGAAGCCCATTTCAACAGCATAAAATATTATTGGATACACTAGTAACTTTTTTTTTTTTTGCTAGTTGCTTTACGTCGCACCGACAAGGATAGGTATTATGGCGACGATGGGACGGGGAAGGGCTAGGAATGGGAAGGAAGCGGCCGTGGCCTTATTAAGGTACAGCCCCAGCATTTTCCTGGTGTGAAAATGGGAAACCACGGAAAACCATTTTCAGGGCTGCCGACAGTGGGGTTCATTGACTTTCATAAAAATTTTATGATTCATTATATAATATCTTCAATAAAAATTATAGCTGAAATTCAGACTCCCTCTCCTGCTGCTGGGATAAAAATTGATGAAAGAAGTACTGTATACTGCGGACTGCGAACCTGGAACAAGGAATAAAGCGTGAAGTCCCCCGATGATTGATCTTTGACCCTACGCTTCCCACATCCGGATTTCATCTTCCTTGTAGCGTACGGGTCCCACTAAACAGAGTAAGCACTGGACACAAAAGAAGTCGCTGAGCGATGCGTTCTTGGGGCCTCCGACCTTCTCTAAACTGTGACTGTGATGAATAATTCCGAACGATGCGACACATCAACTTCAAAAGCGGAACTACCGACGACCTTGTGACAGCTTCAACAACGGCTATTCAGTGGCTACAACAGATAGACATCCTAGTTCAGTTCACATCTTTCATTTGTTAATTGGGGGTTGAAGTTGCTCACGTCCGTAGGTTTAAACTCACATTGCCCTACACGTGACCCCCGAGTGGGGCTAAGCGAACAACAGAGACTAGATGCCGCTGTACTTTTCTCATCGACCTCACAGCAATAAAAATCAAAGAGTTAGCCATTTATAGGGCCCAGCATCCTACACACGGAAACCGGGCCCTCAGTTAACCATCTGTCAACTAAACATTGAAGGTATAAGTAAAGCCAAAAGTAAATAGTTATCCAAGATACTTCTGGATCATTCTGTTGATATTTTAGTGCTTACAGGAAACTCATTGTGAAGCTGAACACCATCTAAATACCAGGGGGAAAATATCTGGGTATAAACTGACTACCGGACTTAGCCACCCTATATGAAGAACGATATTGACAACTGTGCAGTTCTTCCACCAGACTCTAGTTATAATATTTTTACCACATCCGCCAATGTTCAAAATATTACTATCATGAACGTTTACAAACAACCAATGGCAAATTGGCCAGAACCTATCACGCAAAAACCCACCGAAAATAGTGTTATCCTAGGTGACTTTAACAGACATCATACGTTATGGGGTTATAAGGAAAGTGATAAGAATGGTGATAGACTGTTCCAATGGATAGACATTAATACCCTGACACTGATGTATGACGCCAAGGACAATGGGATCATGATTATTCTCCAGACTTGTATTTTATGTCACATGATGTAATGACCCAACCTTTACAAACCCAAAGGCAAGTACTGAAATTTTTCCCACGAAGCCAACACAGGCCTATAATCTACGAAATCGGTCTGCAAATACCAATAATTAGATCAACACCTAATGCTCGGAGGAATTTTCAAAACGCTGACTGGAAACTGTACTCCATGTACACTGCTGCTAATATAAGATGGGTAAAACGATCTCCTGAGAACTACGATCATTTCATGGGACTAATCAAAGCTGCTGCTAAGCGAAGTATCCCTATAGGATTCCGTAAATATTACATACCTGTGTGGAGTGAGGAAACTATCCATACATGCAAAGAGTATGAACAAGACAACCGTCATGAGAAAGCTACTAAACTGCTGGCATCCTTGTACAGTGCCAGGAAAGAAAAGTGGAAGAAAACTGTTGAAAGGCTGAACTTTACTCACTCAAGCTGGAAGGCTTGGTCACTTATCCGGAAATTGGACTTGTCAAACAAGCCAGCAAGGAAACGATTATCTATGGATGTATAGAACATTTCCAACTACCCTGTCCCCTGATTCAGGCCTATGAAAGATAAGAAATGCTGCAGAAAAATTCGATCTGAGCTCAAGCGGTTAAAACAAGGAGCTGAACCTCATACCATCTGCTCTCGACCATATTCCCCAGAGGATGTGCAACATGGTCTGAACTCCGTCCAGAATGGTAAAGCAGCTGGATTTGATAGTGTATTTCCATAGCTAATGAAGAACTGTGACCCCGCAACTGAACGCTGACTGGTATCCTTCTTTAGCAGTATACTGCACTCTGGTCGTGCAACCCCAGTATTTAAGAGAACAAAAATCATCTCGATACTGAAGCCAGGAAGGGATCCTTCTCCACCCTAAAGCTACAGGCCAATTTCGCTACTGTGTGTTACGTATAAACTAATGGAAAGGCTAATTCTGAACAGGATAGCTCCTGCAGTTGAACAGCTGATCCAAATAGAGCAAGCTGGGTTCCGCCCAAAGCGAGACTGTAGTGACCATGTCCTTAACTTAACATCATATTATGTGGAGATAGATTTTGAGAAGAAATTTTAAAATGTTCCTGTCTTCCATGATCTGTCAGCAGCCTATGACACTGTCTGGAGAGAGGGGCTCCTCTTGAAGCTCGTCAAGATTGCACCTTGTCTTAAGGTGATTACTCTCATCGATAATGTATTGATTAATCGATTATTCCAGGTATTCTCTGAAAATTCCAGGAGTAGATTTCCCGAATTGAATAACGGCTTACCGTAGGGTTCAGTCTTAACCCCTATACTGTTCAATTTGTACATTAATAATACTCCAGAAATTACAGCACGGAAATTCATTTATGCCGATGATATAAACCTAACAGTACAGAGATCTAATTTAAAGGAGGAAGGCTATATACTATTTTAATATCTACAGGTAATGAATGAATAATTTAGGAAATTGAGACTTCAGCCAAGTCCTCCGAAGACAGGAGTAGCCGCATTCCATCTCAACAAATTAGAGGCTAATTATCATCCTAGGATATGGTCCATGAATCAACTTTTGAAATACAATAGTACTCCAAAATACCTAGGTGTAACATTAGACAGATCACTGACACCTCGTAGTTACATAGAAAAAACAGCCGCCAAACTCGGAATAACCTGCTGAGCGAATTTGCTGGAACTTCATGGGGAGCTGATGCCAATACTTTGCGAACTACCGCATGATGTGTACATGGCACTCTGCAGCTGAGTACTGTGCCGGATATGGTTAAATAGCTCTCACTGCAACCTAATTGATATCCAGATTCACCAGAAAATGCGTATTGTATCCGGCACGCTGTACTCAGCTCCAGTGCAATAGTTGCTTGTCCTTTGTAATATCTCTCCCCCTCATATAAGGAGACAACAAGCACTTACCATCTTATGGTGCAGAATAGTAAAGAATGAGGTCCTTCTTATAGATCAAAATACAAATCAGCACACTAAAACTAGGGTGAAATCTAGAAAACCAGCGTGGAAGATAGCTTTGGACCTATCAATTCCAGGAATGGCAGGAGAGAACATTGGAGGATGTCGTCTCCCTGTGGCTTATGTGACATCTCCGTCCCCAGCATAAAACTGGCTAGCTTCAGTCTTCCCCGTATTGTCTGGTCAACCCTGAACAGGATCCGATGTTGTGTTGGTAAGACTGGCGCAGCTTTACATCTTTGGGGATGGGTGGATTCTCCCTGCTGTGACTGTGGTGCTCAAGTGCAGTCTATCAAACACATAGTTCTAGAGTGTGTCCTACGTGCATTTCCTGGTTCCGTGGAGGGATTCTATGAAGTAACACCGGAACTGACTGGGACATTAGGAAATAAAAGTGAAGTCCTGATGCTGTCAACAATTTATGTATTTGTATATTTTGTATTATATTTTGTATATTTTGATTGCCATGTACACATCATACGCTAATAATCATCATCATCATCATCATCATCATCTGTTTACCCTCCAGGTTCGGTTTTTCCCTCGGACTTAGCGAGGGATCCCACCTCTACCGCCTCAAGGGCAGTGTCCTGGAGCTTCAGACCCTTGGTCGGGGGATACAAATGGGGAGTATGACCAGTACCTCGCCCAGGCGGCCTCACCTGCTATGCTGAGCAGGGGCCTTGTGGAGGGATGGGAAGATTGAATGGGACAGGCAAGGAAGAGGGAAGGAAGTGGCCGTGGCCTTAAGTTAGGTACCATCCCAGTATTCGCCTGGAGGAAAAGTGGGAAACCACGGAAAACCACTTCCAGGATGGCTGAGGTGGGAATCGAACCCACCTCTACTCAGTTGACCTCCCGAGGCTGAGTGGACTCCGTTCCAGCCCTCGTACCACTTTTCAAATTTCGTGGCAGAGCCGGGAATCGAACCCGGGCCTCCGGGGGTGGCAGCTAATCACGCTAACCACTACACCACAGAGGCGGACGCTAATAATAATAATTTGTTAATTTATGTATTTACTTGTATTTTGCATCATTTCTGTTTTGCTTTCTTTTTGTTTGTATTTTTTCTTTCTATTTCCTGTATTAAAATATCATCATCATCATCATCATCATCATCATCATCCGTTTACCCTCCAGGGTCGGTTTTTCCCTCGGACACAGCGAGGGATCACACCTCCACCGCCTCAAGGGTAGTGTCCTGGAGCTTCAGACTCTTGGTCGGGGATACAACTGGGGAGAATGGCCAGTACCTCGCTCAGGCGGCCTCACCTGCTATGCTGAACAGGGGCCCTGTGGAGGGATGGGAAGATTGGAAGGGATAGGCAAGGAAGAGGGAAGGAAGCGGCCGTGGCCTTACGTTAGGTACCATCCCGGAATTCGCCTGGAGGAGAAGTGGGAAACCACGGAAAACCACTTCCAGGATGGCTGAGGTGGGAATCGAACCCACCTCTACTCAGTTGACCTCCAGAGGCTGAGTGGACCCCGTTCCAGCCCTCATACCACTTTTCAAATGTCGTGGCAGAGCCGGGAATCGAAACCGGGCCTCCGGGGTTGGCAGCTAATCACACTAACCACTACACCACAGAGGCGGACTGTATTAAAATATCTCTCTTGATTTCTGCTTAGCTGTTTTATCTTCATATCTTATTTAGTCTGTTTTGCACATTATACATTGTGTTATTCAACATATTATTCGTACTCAGTCTGTGCCTAGCTTAACTTTTACTATAAGCTAAATAAGTAATAGCAAAAAAAGTGACAAATATTTGAAGTTTTAATTGATTTGTTGCTACTTACAATACCTAGCTCGATAGCTGCAGTCGCTTAAGTGCGGCCAGTATCCAGTATTCGGGAGATAGTAGGTTCGAACCCCGCTGTCGGCAGCCCTGAAAATTTTTTCCGTGGTTTCCTATTTTCACACCAGGCAAATTTTGGGGCTGTACCTTAATTAAGGCCACGGCCGCTTCCTTCCCACTCCTAGCCCTTCTTTGTCCCATCGTCGCCATATGACCTACCTGTGTCGGTGCGACGTAAAGCGACTAGCAAAAAAATGTAGCTACTTACAATCCCTGTTGGCAGAATGAAGGAGACGGAATTTGGATCGATAGCCTTCGAAGAAATAATTTATGAGGTATAAATCTACAAAAATCCTTAAAATATGCACGTTTCTCTACCAGGTACCCTGGAATGATGATTGTGACGTCTTTGATATAATCGAATCTCTTGCTTATTTCTAAATGTATATTTCGCAAACAACTTTAGGGAACAAATTCAGGTATGTGTTATAGTTCCTTGACAGGGTCTCTAATGGCCCTAACTGATTAATAAGAATAATTTTATATGTACACCTATAAACAGTTTTATGATTTCTGGAATTCATTGATAACGGTATTTTGTCCTGGAGAAGCAGTCAAATTTAAATTTCCTCGAATTGTGTCGAACTAAGCTTGGATCGATCTTACTAATTTTGGAAAAGAAGGACAATGAGTAACCTGCCCTGCTTCTCGTTGAGGAAGAAATAGGAAGACATTTTTGATCCTGCACAAGAAGTGTGAAGGGCCATACAGGGGAGAGAAAAGAAAGGACGTAATTTTCGAGTTTGAAAGATAACAAGAGATTTCTAAGGGAGATTGGGTAGAGAGGATCTATACTAGGCTACCATCAGGGTGTTATTTTGAAAGTTCCCGTATGTTCTATTACGAAAATCTCTGGGTTTCCAACTGGATTTATTGAAGAAACCTGTTCACATACATGGAAAGCGGCCAGATGATTTATTGGCAGCTACCCCCGTAAAGTGTTTTTCGAGATTTTGTTTTAAAAGTAAGTCCTGTGTGTTTATTCCACAATAATTCATTTTCATTTGGTCATGTTCAGCAATGATTCTATATAACATCTCTTTCCGGGTGTTTAAAACACTTTAAATCGTATGATGTATATTTCGAATAGAGTACAGTTTTTTTAATTATTGCATAAATATTTAATAGAATTTTACATCAAGTTTTGGTGAGTAAAATTGATTACTTTCAGTAGCTGCCTCCGTTATGGACAAGAGAGTACGTGAAAGAATGTCAATTTCTTCTTGGAATGGTTCCTAACGTACATCTTTCCGAATTTTTTCATTTTCACTCAATCACATTAGACAATGATTTTGTATGTGTAGGTAGTTTACCGCATATAGGTCTACTACCGAACTGCAGAATAGAGTGATGTGATTTTTCATATGTCATGGAAAAAACAATGATTTTATTAATACTTTTTCAGATAATGAGAAATAGGTTGGCCTAGATATATCCCGACTCATCACAATATTTCGAAAATTCACCAAAATCAGCAGGCAGGTGGTAGTGATTACTGTCTTAAGATGAAGTACAACAAAGCAACCATCCTGTATTAACACTAATCAGAAGGAAAGCAGACGACGTCCGACACTTCGAAAAATGAATTTATTGGCATTTAAGGGTGCGAAAATGAATGACCAAAAAACCTAACAGAGTCGGGTTTGTTAAAGAACATGTGTTGACCAAATGAGGTCCGATTGGACCGGTAAATGTGGAAGCCTAACACATGTAAGTGCGAGAAATGTCAGACTCAGCTAGGTAAACTGTGGTTGCCAACCCACGCTCCCAAGTTGAGATCAACTGGTCCCCCTTTTCCTTGCCTTTTGCAACAGATCGGTGATATCATCCCTCACTTACTCGGGGTATCAGTAAAAACCTCGATTTCTCTCCTTGCAAGTGTGTCGGGTGAAAGACTGAAAGAACCATTCACGGCTGGATAGAGGATGGTACACTTCAACCTCACAATCCTCATACACTCGAGACTGTCTCGAGTCCTCAGTCCCATGATGTTGAGTGGAGAGATATGTTGGGAAATTCGTAAAGTAGAGGAGAAAGCGCCGAGCGCTGCACGCTTGTACAGTAAAGCTGCTGCACAGCAGTAACTCAGTGAGTGTGTGGCTACTGCAGATAATGAAAACAACGGGAAAAATAAAGACAACGTTATTGGAAATAAAATTACCTGAGAGATTCTTCGAGGGGAAGATAAGCACTGTGACTGAGCTACAAGAGAGACAATTCGTTTATCAGAGAAATGTTATAACAGATAAATTAATAACTTATTGGCTCTAAATTAATTCAGCTGCCTTCTTTCAGGATCGAAATTAATTTATTTTGTGACATTAGCTACAGGCCAAGTTTATGGTATCAGCTCATGACTGTAGGTATTTATTAGGTATTTAAAAGTATCAATGGAGTGTGCTGATCATACACTCAAGCCCGTTGAAGTAATGAGGAATAAGAACCAAGAACATCTGCTCAAACAGAGGGGACTGAAGTGGGCCAGTGACATATAGAAAAACCAAGCCAAAACCCTATGGCGCAACAGCCCCGAAGTGCCATGGCCTACCATGCTACCGCTGCTCAGCCCGAAGGCCTGCAGATTGCGAGGTGTCGTATGGTTAGCAAGACTAATGCTCTCGGCCGTTGTTCTTGGCTTTCAAGACAGGGGCCGCCATCTCACCGCCAGATAGCTCCTTGATTGTAATCACGTAGGCTGAGTGGACCTCGAACCAGCCCTCAGATGCAGGTAAAAATGCCTGATCTGGCCGGAAATCGGACCCGAGGCCACCGGGTAGTCGAGTCAGAGAAATTAACTCCACTTGATTATGGCTCATGGTGTGGATTACAGTAGTCACGTCCTAGTTTGTGAACCATGTGCAATGGTTCAGTGGTCTGCCTACTAAGTGGTCTTGAGAGCCTGTCGTTATGGAATGGAGTGAGCATCTCGGACCTATTCTGAGTCACAGTCCTCCTTTTGCTCAGGCCGTTACACAATCCACCGCTGGTCCCTAACCCGTTAGATGAGAGATCCTTACTGGGACTACGTGTAAACAGGACAGCATCCCGCTGCACAGAGTTTAACGACCTTATACTATTTTAAGGAAGCCTCGGATGTACGGGAGAAAAGAAATCCCACTTCAATATGGCAGGCAAGGTACTCCTTGGAAACAACTTGGTGAACGAAATTGAATTCGATGGGAACTATCAATATTAATGGCGTTTATAGAAGAAAGCATGTAGAAGTGGCTGAGTCAGCAAAGAGAGTACGTCTGGATGTGTTAGGTATTAATGATATTCGGGTAAGGGATGATAACGAGGAAGAGAGAGGAGATTCGAAAGTGCTCTTAACCGGTGCTAAGAAAGGAAGGGCGAAGGGTGGAATGGGACTGTTCATCAGGAGTACTATTTGCACGGATCATAGATTCTGTTAGGTATGTAAAATGTGTGCAGATTTAGCTGTGGGAGGAATCAGGATGAGAATTTTCTCAATCTACTCATCATGCGAGGATATAGATTAGGATGAAATTTACAAGTTTTATGAAGCACTGAGTGACATCGTGGTCATGATTAACAGCGAGAATAGGATAGTACTAATGGCCGATTTCAATGGGAGAGATGGAAATAGAACCGAAGGATATTTTAAAATGATGGGTAAATGTAGGGATGATATGTAAGCTAATAAGCATGGGAAGCGTTTATTGACTTCTGTGGTAGTGTATGATTAGCAGTTACGAATACATTCTTCAAACATAAGGCTCTTCACCGCTACACATAGGAGGGTAGGGGCACCAGATCCGTAATAGACTGTATCATAAACGACTTTGAATTCAGGGAATCTGTTAGCAATGCGCGGGTATTCCGGGGATTTTTGATGATAGAGACTACTGTTTGATCTGTAGTGAATAAAGTATCTCTAGGCCTAGGATGAAGAAATTGAAATCTGTCTGCAGACGAATAACGGTAGAAAATATTCAGGAAGAGGAAAGCAGACAGAAGTACATTGGCATGATTAGTGAAAAGGTCCGAACACGGAACAGTAAGCAAGTTCAGTATATAGAAAGGGAATGGGTGGCATTCAGGGATGCTGTAGTAGAAACACCAAGGGAATGCCTAGGAACAAATGTGTATAATTATGTAAAAAGTGAACTCTTGGTGGAATTATGAAGTGAGAGCAGCTTGTAAGCGTAAAAAGAAGGCATATTAGAAATGGCTACAAACAAGGACTCCTGGAGACAGGGAATTGTACGTAACTGAAAGAAACAGATCGAATCAAATAATATATTGGATTCAAGAGGAGGTTTCGGGAATATTTCGGTACCGTATTAGCCTGGAAAGGCTAGGCCAACCAACAGGGAAACCTTTCTGGACAGTAATAAAAACGAAAGGGAGGGGAAAAGAAAATGAATAGTGTTTTGTGTAAATCAAGTGAACTCATAATGTACCCCAGGGAATCACTGGAGAGGTGAAAGGAATATTTTGAAAGCCTTCTAAACGTAAAATGAGAGAAGCAAACTACCCGGTGAAGTTCAAATTTCATGTGGTACATTCCAATCGGGAAGAGTTTCTTCCTCTGCAGAGAAAACTGAGGTACAATAGTGTACATCCGAACGAAAACATACGCTAAATGACAGGAATACTGGTAGATTTGCGTGACTGTTGATATCGTATTCACAACCACGGGACCTTCAGCTTTGTGAGGAATCTGATCCTATGCGGCTGGAAATGTAGTTTCAAAATCACATGAATTGGCCATCTTTGTGGAGGGCCAGTGACAATGCCACACGGTTCTTAGGTTCCCCATTCAAGCTGACATTGTCACCTGGGCCCTAGTCAGCCATGACTTGAGGGTGCTTACTTTCCGGGCACTTGTGTCTGCTGAAATATCAGGTATTCTGGTGAGGAAATCACGAATGTAGAGACGTGTGTGGGGCCACCACAGGTTCTTAACTGAATCTACCCATACCACCGATTACATAGGCTTTGATATTTACCTTGGACGTATCACTTTTTGAAAAAAATTTGACTTATGGCTGGGAATCAACAAAAAAATTGCTACATGAAATTAGCGATTAAAAATGTGTGAAGGCTGTGATCTGAAATTATGATGGATGGCCATGACTGAGAGACATATAGAATGCACTTTTATCAAACAGAACTCGTCTCGTTACACTCTAAAGAACTGACTATTTGAGTTGTGGAAGTCTCACTGTCAGTTCCCCACTTTCAGTGCACAGAATTCTACATTTGTCGACTTCAAATGCCACAGAGATGTCTGGCAAAAACGATTCATTACATGAACATAGATTAATCTTTGTCATTTTGGGATTCATTTACTGAAAGACACATTTGATCTTATCAAAGGGAAGCATGACACAATTTTTCACTTCCAACTTCAACTGTTCTTGTTTTGCGTGACTTATGATGTTACTGAAGATCACGTTCGTATTGGACCGTGCGTTATTTTATCCCATGTCCTATTATTGAAATTGGCAAATATTCTATTCGTTTCCAATACTGTTCAGAGAGGCACGAAATCACAATACATTAAAACATTACAGAGACAGTCTCCAAGGAAAAAAATATGTTTTGGAGAATAGTTAAAAGCAGTTAAAACTTGTAACCAAATAACCTTGACAACTCAGTCTCGCCCTGAGCCATGCCTTAGTTTACTGGGTCACTAAGAATATTAAAAAAAGTTTTACAAGCGACAACTTCAAGCAAAGAAAGAGGATATTTCAAAGTGGTATCATTCATGTCAGATATCCTGACTGGCTTCGTCACGTCGAAATGGCGTTTCTCTTTCTTCGCACAATACGTTTTGTACGATCTGAAACTGCACTCGTCACCAATACTAAACTATCTTGTATGGCGAGCTCGTGACAGATCCACAAGTGTCGTGATATGATGAACGATGAGAGCAGGAAAACCGCAGTACAGAATTGATTCAAATGACCGCACTAAATATTAAAATAAAATATTCCATCAATAAAAGTACAATTCTTCTAATCTATATATTAAAAGAGTTTACTAAAAACAGCATTGACCGATCCGTCCGCCCGTTCTGGACCGATTTGCTTCATTCTCTCCGGAATTACCTGCCGGTGAATCATGAGACATTAATAAGTATGTAAGTTCAGCCAACATTGAGTAGTCATAAAATCAAATCATTA
The DNA here is from genome assembly GCF_040414725.1 of Anabrus simplex. NCBI lineage: Eukaryota > Metazoa > Arthropoda > Insecta > Orthoptera > Tettigoniidae > Anabrus > Anabrus simplex. Next base: position 239,815,073 of record NC_090271.1, read on the forward strand.
AATGATCACTCCAGTTATTACAGGCGAAGGCTTACCCTAACCCGCAATACATTCTGCACTTATCAGGTTGCTAGGTGACTATCACTTCCATTAATATTCTGATATAATGTGATTTTCATCCATAGTAATGTTGTTGCCTTCAGCCGTATTTGATTATTACCTGCCAAGCCAGAGAGTAGGCAATACACTTCCTCTGTTCATAGAATAATTTTAATTTATTCTACATAGGCCTACTCTTTGATTATCTGACCTTCCTCAGCTTCTTAATATACTCAACAGATGGCACAACTTTCCAAATTATTTACATACTGCTATCAAAAATCTTCGACGTACGCACAGACGGAAGGTATCAAGTTGACTAGCCTTCTTTATGACTATTACCAGTAATAAAGCGCAGGGACAACCTCTTGAAAAAGTGGGTGTCTACTTACTCGAACCAGTATTCAGTCATTCTATGTTGCTCTATCTTGGGGAAGATCTTTTGATAATGTTAAAATATACGCCTGAGTGGTCAAAGCAGAGTGAATATTGTATAGAAAGAAGTGTAATAAACTACATAACAGATGCATCAGTTATTATGTACCGTTATTAAAGGTTCATAAAACTATTGAAAAGGGCAGGCAAAAAATATGACTACGACAGACATATCAAGACGAGGTATTTGACTTGTTTATAACGAATGCCGCGGAGCAGCGCGGGTCCACTAGTAATTTATTAGTCTATTATTATTATTAGCCGGCCCCGTGGTGTAGGGGTAGCGTGCCTGCCTCGTACCCGGAGGCCTAGGGTTCGATTCCCGGCCAGGTCAGGGATTTTTACCTGAGCGAGGGATCCCACCTCTACCGCCTCAAGGGCAGTCTCCTGGAGCTTCAGACTCTTTGTCGGGGGATACAACTGGGTAGTATGACCAGTACCTCGCCCAGGCGGCCTCACCTGCTATGCTGAACAGGGGCGCTGTGGAGGGAGGGGAAGATTGGAAGGGATAGGCAAGGAAGAGGGAAGGAAGCGGCCGTGGCCTTACGTTAGGTACCATCCCGGCATTCGCCTGGAGGAGAAGTGGGAAACCACGGAAAACCACTTCGAGGATGGCTGAGGTGGGAATCGAACCCACCTCTACTCAGTTGACCTCCCGAGGCTGAGTGGACCCCGTTCCAGCCCTCGTACCACTTTTCAAATTTCGTGGCAGAGCCGGGAATCGAACCCGGGCCTCCGGGGGTGGCAGCTAATCACGCTAACCACTACACCACAGAGGCGGACTATTATTATTATTATTATTATTATTATTATTATTATTATTATTATCTTAGCACCTAGGGAGTTACCTGCGTAGTTTGGGCCATGTAGACATTGGCTTGCATTCCAGATATGGTAGGTTCGAAGTCCACATTGAAGAGTCCTGAATATTTCGTATTTGGTTTCGCATTTTCAGAGAAGTGAAACACTAAGGACGTACCATTTTATCGCGCGCTGTTTTGTATCCTTCCTAATTATAGCCCTTCCTAATCGCATCATCACCAACAAACCTATCTGTGTTTGTTTGACGTGAAAGGAATAGCAAAGGGTAAAAGGAATATTATTTAAGCCTACAATTCGTCCCACATTATCCGGGACCATCCTGATTTGGACCTCATTGTTCCATCTCTCGAATAAAGCCCTTTCAGATGAGGAATTCTCCCGGATTCTGAGAAATGCATCAGGCCAATATATAAATATACTGTACATCTTTATTATAAACTGCTATGTCCGACTCGTTGGCTGAACGATCAGCGTACTGGCCTTCGGGTCAAAGGGACCCGGGTTCGATTTCCGGCCGGGTCGGGGATTTTAACCTTAATTGGTTAATTCCAATGGCACGGGGGCTGGGTGTATGTGTTGTCTTCATCATCATTTCATCCTCATCACGACGCTCAGGTCGCCTACGGGAGTCAAATAGAAAGACCTGCACCTGGCGAGCCGAACCCGTCCTGGGATATCCCGGCACTAAACTGTGAACCCGTTTAGTTCCCAACTTGTATCAATAAATCCTTAAAAATGAGTCTAACCGCCTTCATCTTAGCCTCCCTCTACTTCTCTTACCGTCCATGGAAAAGGTCATTATTCCTCTACGTAACCTCTCTTTCTGCATTCGCCTCACAAGATTCCACAACCACAGTCAGCTTACTTATAAAGATTCATCCTCCGAGTTTATTCTACCTTAGTCTTTATCTCCTAATTCCGAATGTCCACGTGACATTCCCCCCCCTCCCACACGCACATTTTCTCCACTTTAATATCAGTTACTTCCAATTTATGAACAGGATATCCTGAATCCACCCGGATTTCTCTCCCGTACAGTAAAGTCAGTCTGAAAACAGACTGATTTAACGATAGCTTTTCCGGGAGCTGACTTATTTCTTGCTGTATTCGTTTTATTCTGGGCTGATAAAGGCGCCGACGTTTAATTTAAAATATCAGCAGTATGTGCTGATATCTGCACATTATTACACAGTGCTGTGGATTACGTGGATTAAGTGTGTCAGGGGAATTCCCGTGAAGTAACGATGGCGCCTCACATTATTTTCAACCGGTAGCACAAAAGGAGCACAACGCTTGCCCGCAAATTAAAAGCCGCCTGCAATTAAGTAATGGGCTTCAGGTAACTCTGCTTACGTCTCGGGTTGAGTGACCTGCACGCTTAGGAACTTTCCTTTTACATATCACCAGCACCTACAACACCTTATACCTAATACTACAACTAAATAAACAGGTGTTTTCTAAGCAGTTTGAGTTTCAAAAGTGACCTTTCTTGGAGACTGCAAAGTAAAATTATTTTATAACACATATGCGATGAAGTTGGTAATTGAAAATGAAAGATATATGGAAAAGTCACTAAATCACATGAAAGAATTTCTAAAAGAGAGTTGTGACATGAGAACAGAACAAAAGGAAGACCAAGATAATAACTTGTACAAGGGATAATTACCAAGTTGCCTATGTGTTGATGGATGAAGGAAAACTATATCAAGTTAAAGAATTCAAATAACTAGGAAGTGTGGTAACCTCTAACGGAAAGTGTACGAGAGAAGTAACTGTGTAGATTGTACAGGCAAAGGGAGCTTTCTCAAAAAATTAGCCTCGATTAATATCTAGAACATCGGCAGGGATGTAGGAAAACACTTCCATATGGATGAGAAACATGTGTGACTTCCCCTCTCGGAGAACCATCATCAAATGAGAAATGCAACCAAGCAAGCAAAGGGCGCCAATCTTTAAGTTGAGGACTTAAAGATAAAATTTATAATCAAGCTTGGACAGACTCTTATCACAGGGGTGAGGTGATAGTGCACTAATCATTAAGCAGGAGAATTAGAAATTAAAAGGCTAATTAAGGCAAATTGATTAAAGTAAACTAGAAAAATACTATTTATTATATTTAATATGAATGACGACGGTTTAACGAGAACTGAATTTAAATTAGAAAATGAATTTAATAAAAAATTGAATGACTCTACTTCGCGAAAACTTGCAATATCTTTAACTCGCTTGCTCACCATGTCGTCTTGTTCTGCTGGTCCTTGGAAAGCTTCCCTGCTTGTAGCGGGAACATCACCGTTCGTCTTTGAGATCTCTTCATCTGCAGCTCAGTACCATTCATGCCTTGCCAATTGCACCCACCACTAATTGGAAGATGACTTCAAAACTAACACTCCCTATTATGCTCTATCCCATATATTGGAGATAAGCCCTAAGTCATAGAAGAACCACCTTGGGTTATATGGAGAGGATACTCAATTAAGAATCCTTCCAACTTTACTGATAATGTTCTCTGAAGTTTCATTTCTATCTAGATTAAAACTATCTATTGACTTAGACTGGTTCAAACCGGTCTTATAGCCGTGCTGTACGTACTTCCTGATAAGAGTGGCTATACACCCCTCATTCAGAATTTCTAAGTATCGAGACGAAGAATCAAGTAGAAAATCAAGTAGAAGCTGTAGAATAACTCGTAGAATAATGTAGAGAGCGAATAAGACGTTGTAGAGAGACCCTCCAGGAGCTCCAACACGCCCTTTTATAACTTTCTCTCGCGCTAATTACAGGCCGCTACACGTGGTCCAATCAGATGACACTTCTCTCCCCACTCTAGATTTTAGAGTAGATGGGTCCCACACAAGATATCAACTGTTCTTCTATTCGTCCTTTCAATCAGTATCCATGGCAACATGACGCTCCTTTGAAAATATAGGCGTTGATCAGTTCGAATAATTCTGGTCGAAATACGGTAGCTTACGTTAGGACGCGTGAACACGTGCTCGCTTTTCTCAGAACTTGATGTCTAAATTTGTCCTTCCTTCCTCCTCGGTGATGTGGCAAGATAACTGAAATCTACTGCAAGTTAATTTTAACCAACTGTCGCAAGAATCTAAGTGAATATTAGGATATTCAGCCCTCGTTTATAAGTCGTAGTTACAAAGTAATGAAATGATAGTGAGCAAATGATTAAACATGAATTATAATACAATTACATACCAAATAAATATCATGACGTTAAATTCCTGAATTAATTACACATAATAAAATTAACATAATTACACTGTAACGTCTGGAACGTTACATACGCCCCCATGAGTTCTTAACAAATATTACATGAGTTGAGAACTCACACACTTACTCCCACATTGACTTGAAATACCTCTATTACCTGCCCATAACGAGCGACAGTATTTTCATACAATTAATTATATCTCACTCTTTCCATATCTCGCTTAGACTGCTTCCCATTGCGACTGTCTGTTATTTCAGTTCATCTTGAGGTTTAGATGCTAAATTATGCCCATCATGAGCAACTTTTCACTTTTGTAAAAAAAACAAGATTATCCTAGAGAATATAACATAATATATACAATTCAGATTACAAACTCTGCCGAGTGTCTATTTGTCCTTTTACTCCCATCTTTCCGACATTCTTTGCCAGATAGCAGTAACATGTTCTCTTCCAATATTTTACATTAAAAAATGGAAAACATATGATACAAACAATTTACACTTTTATCACTCTTTCGAATGTTTCAACCCTATCTTGAAGCAGGATGTAATACACTTCACACAAATACACACGTGATTTAAGCTCACGGTAAAATTATTGCAAGTTAGAAATGCACATACGGGAAAATTAATTATTTGCCGTCGTCAGCTTTAATTAGCCTTCTGTAACATCTCAGAAAACAAATATATAAAATTTCATGGCCTCACATACGGAAAACAGATGATCTATCGTTAATGAACGAGCGTAAATCTACCGCTACCCACAAAACATCTCCCTTGTTTACAAACACAACTAGGAAATACCACCACGATTGAGACGTAAACACATACCGCTCGTAGTCTGACATAACAAGTAGCAACTTCCCCGAGTTACTGACCTATATCTCACCATCCGGTTCAGCCACCTCACACGACAGGTATCTCCTTAAACTACTAATGTTGTACGAACCATTCATTACGCTCTCGCCATCCGCTAACTTGTAAGCACAGGGTCCTAGTTTTCTATGTACTTTATAAGGGCCTTGATATAAAAGAAAAAATTTCTTTGTTACCTTATCCTCACTATTTGACAACATTGGAACTCTCACCAAAACCATATCACCTACCTCAAAGTTATCCCTTACCTTACGTTTCTGTTGCCTTTTACGTTTATCTCCAGATTTAATCAGGTTCTCCCGTGCCAGTCGGACGTAAAATTCAGCATTACGAGGTGGTTCCTCAGGCAAACCTAACACTCTCACTAGTTCATTCTGAGGCTTACAACCAAAATGAACTTGTGACGGCGTCAATCTCGTGCTTTCATGTTGAACTGCATTGATCCATGTCTCTATGCGGGATAAATGAGCCACCCAGGCTGTATGCTTATCGAACACTAAGCATCTAAACATGCGAGATAACTCTTTCATAACGCGCTCACACATATTACCCTGAGGGTATCTAATAGATGAATGAACCTGTGTAATACCTAGCTCTCTAATTATGGACTTCCATTTTCTCGAAATAAATTGCGGTCCACTGTCTGATAATATTCTAAGAGGAGTACCTAATTCAGGGATATACTTCTCTTTGATTATACGACTACAAGATTTTCCAGTGGCTTTTCTCATACCGTATAATCTGACCAATTTCGAGAAGGCATCAATAATGACTAAAATATATTGGAAGCCGAACTGTCCCTTAACCACAGGTCCAAATAAATCAGTACACACCAAGTCACCAGGTCTTTCTGAGATTACTGCCTGACGAGGTCCTTCTAAATAGCGGTTAGGAACTTTGCTACGCTGACACAGATCGCAAGTGGAAAGAATTTTTCTTATATCTCTTCCCATCTTGTCCCATATAAAATTCTGTCGGATCTCATACAGAACTTTATTAGCTCCATAATGTCCTAATTCCTTGTGGATAAACCAAATCAATTCCACACGTAGCGCTTTGGGTACACAAATCCCCCAGAGATCCTCGCCACATTTCCTGGCTAGAAACCCGTTAACCAGTTTGTACGTGTGCCTACCATGCGACACCGTGAGCTGCTCTCCTCCCTGAAGTACAGACAAAGGTTCCCGACATTCTTCGTCTACCGACTGTTCAACCAATAGGTTACGTAGTCTATTTAGAGCAGTTTCATTTTCCTTAGACAAACATGTACATATAATAATGCCCTCACGTGGCTCTAGAAGGCTACCTTCTTCGCACAACTTCGGATCACGTGACAATAAATCAGCAAGGACATTATTCTTTCCCTTAACGTGAGTTACCTTAAAATCATACTCTTGTAGGGCGAGTATCCATCTACTAACTCTGTTAGATGATAATTTACACTTGGATACAAAAGAAAGAGCATGATGATCCGTCCTAACTTCAAATTCGGTACCTAAAACATACATCCTAAATTTACTGAGGGAGTATACGATAGCTAGGAATTCAAGTTCCGTTATAGTATAACGCTTTTCAGCAGCACTTAAACCTCTGGAAGCTAAAGACACAATCCCTAAATTACCATCATCATCTACTTGACATAGTGCACCAGCGATACCACAGTGAGATGCGTCCGTCAGCAACACATACTTCCTATCGGGCATGGGGTATCTCAAAACAACCGCCTGCCTGAATCCTTCTTTTAATTTTAGGAAAGCTATATCATGATCTTGTGTCCATTCCCACTTACTGCCAGCTTTCAATAGTTCTCTAAATGGCTCTAGTAAGTTACCAAATCTCACTACAAATCGTCTGAAAAAATTACATACACCAATATACGATCTGAGCTCCTTAATATTTCTAGGTGTCGTAGTATTCAATATTTTTTCAATTCTTGTGCTCTCAGGCGTCACTCCCATTGCCGATACACGGTGCCCCAAAAAAGTCACCTCTCGTCTACTGAAAACACATTTGTCAAGTTTCAGAGTAAAACCAGCATACTCTAATTTAGAAAAAACCCTCTCCAAGTGGTCCAAGTGCTCTTCAAAGGTACTAGATCCTATAACCAAATCATCGATATAAATAGTAGCATAATCTCCAGTATCATCTCCCAAGGCAATACTTAGTGCGCGAATTAAAGCGGCCGAACTCGTACGGGTCCCAAAAGGAACACGCCTAAATTGGTACAAACTATGCTTATAGCTGAAAGCAGTAAGAGGCCTATCTTCTGATCTTAAAGGTATCTGCCAAAAACTACTCCTGAGATCTAACGTAGAAAACCAACTCTTACCCTGAAAATTCTGTATCAACTCTTCAATGGTTTGTGATCTCAACTGATCAGCACCAATGCGTCTGTTCATCTCCCTGCCATCAATACACAAACGTATTGATCCATCAGACTTAGGCACAACAATTAAGGGATTAACATATTGACTGTTTGATAATTCAATCACATCGTCCGCTAACATAGCTTGAATTTGATCCTCTACGGCTTTTGCATATTTGTGTGGTATCGGATACCGCGGTCCGCTGATTGGAGTCTTATCCAGCACAGAAAAAGAATGTTCATACAGATGGGTAACACCAGGTTTCTCGGAGAAAATCTCCACGTGTTCACATAACACTTCAAATAACTTGTCCTTCTGGACTTCATTCAACTCATTTCTACTTACGGCTTCTTTCAAGCCACATATTTTATCCTCATTAATCCACAACTGACACAACTTCAGGCCCTCACTAGCCTCTTCATTAACTTTAGAAACCTCTCTCATTCTCCACACTGTACTAACTTCCGTTTTCCTCTGAATTTCCTCCTCAAACTTGACCTTAATATCCTCATTATTCCACCTCAAATTTAGCACTAGATCATTGTAATTTAACTGAGCCAATTTTAACGTTAACCAGTCAGATCCCAAGATAAGATCAAATATCAAATGCGGAATTACCAAACATATCTGAACGCTAATAAAATTATTAATACAGATCGGGACAGCTACTTGTTTACAAATTTGCTTAGACCTCTTTCCAACAGCCGTAATGATGAAAGTAGACTTAACAGGCATTTCCTCCAACTGAATACCCTGTTTCACTAATGACTCATACCACTGAGAACTAATACATGATATTTGGCTACCAGAATCAATCAAAACTTTAACCCACGCCCCCCAGACTTTCAATTTAACAACGGGATTGACTACTTTATTACTTGAATCTCCATTATTCTGCTCGGGTTCATACAACAAATCGTCTCTAACATCTAGGTCATATGGTAACACTTTCATGGCAAGACACTTCGCTACCTTCGAACTAGGCTGGAATTCTGACCTAACATTACAGCCTCTCGTTAGTTTAAAGGTTCCCTTTGTGTATTGACGTTGGACTCATTAGTACATTGCCCTGGCCTCCGTTGGGAATTTCCTGTCCTATATTCAGCTGCTCCGCTCCTGCTGTTCTGCTGAGGTCTGAACTGATTGCGAGCTTCGTAATTCTGTGTACTACCGTTATGTCTCATTCCGTTGTGATGACTAAAGTTCTGAATATTCTCCGTTCTACTTCTAAGGTTACCTAACGCATCAAAACTGCCTAGTAGATTCTCCATCTCCTGAATAGTTCCAACTTTTTGCATACAGGCCGCTTCTCTCACCCTGTCCGGAAAATGTCTCAAAAGTAGTCTTACTACATCAGACCCCTCGGTTATACCATCTAAGTTCTGACAAATCATGACATGTGCCAGGAAGTACTCGGTCATAGTAACTCCCTCATGCTGTTTGTACCTCCCAAATACCACCCTTTCTCTCTCCCTAGCTTGTATCGCTTCATTCCAGAATTTCTCTCTAAATTTATTTCTGAATTCTTTCAGGTTCGTCATCGTCTGCCTATATACCATGAACCAAGACCGAGTTTCTCCTACAAAAGCATGGTCAATATTTTCCATAACGTCTTCCCAGTCCATAGACCCTTCCTCTAGACGCTTTTCAAACCGTTTCTCTATCATCTTAAGGAAATCTAGCGGGTTCGTTTGTTTCCCATTAAATTTAGGTAGTTCAATTTCCCTAATGTAGCTATTTCCTAGACATTGCCTTCCCGTGAAAACCTGTTTATCCTTTGCCACCTGTTTTAACTGATTTTCTGCTTTCTCCATCCGGCATTCTACCTCTTTGTCTCTCCTATCAATTTCGCTCTCCAAGTTAACCTGCTTCTCTTTCAATGTCCTAATTTCAATTTTATTCTCTTCAGCTATCGCAAACCTTTCTTCCCTTGCCCGGGTCTCATCTTCTATTCTAAGCTTTACCGTGTCAATCTCTTGTTGGACGTGGTCTTTAAATACCCGTATTTCCCCTCTTTGAGTCTCAACTCTCTTATCAATACTAGTGACGTGCCTCATTACTTCCTCCCTAGTAGAGTTGTTTTCCTTCCCCATTAATTCCAGGAATTCACTTCTCTGTTCCGCAAACTTTTCTTCTACCTTTTTCCCTTGCCGTACATATTCACTTTCCTGGTCCTCTAATCGCTTACTAAAATGTTCATTTTTTACCACCAGATCGCGTAACTGCTTACTGTGTTCGTCCATTCTCCGATTCGCTTCCTCCTTATTTTCCCTCATCTCCCTACTTAATTCAGCTTTAGTTTGCTCTAACTGTTCTTTAAGTTCATATTTGATATTCTCAATTTTAGTGTTAGTTTGTTCTACATCTGTTTTAATTTGTTCCAATTCATTTTTAAGCTCAGATTTAGTTTGTTCCAATTCATTTTTTATTTCAGTTTTACTGTCCTCTATCTTACTTAACATTAACTGCATCATTCCCATTAACTGATCATTATTATTACTTTCATTGTTAGTGTTGACTTCCGCTTCGCCCCCCATCCTACTATCATCTGACTCCATACTGACTTCTTTCTGTTTGCCTTCACTCTCCATACTACTTACACTTCTATCTTCAATTTCCTCTACAATACTACACAACTCTTCCTCTGAACTCAATACGTTATTGCCTTTTATCGCCCGTCCACTGCGCAACATCCTCTCTTCTTTCGTCTGATCAGCCATGACCCTTCCCACAATCAAACACTCTTAATGAAACGTGGATATCCAAATTTTGCCCATAATACGAATTCTGATATCGTTACTGTCATTAACTGCTCCGTACTTAATGATTTTCTTGCCACACGTTGGAGCGGCATTTATGTGACTTCCCCTCTCGGAGAACCATCATCAAATGAGAAATGCAACCAAGCAAGCAAAGGGCGCCAATCTTTAAGTTGAGGACTTAAAGATAAAATTTATAATCAAGCTTGGACAGACTCTTATCACAGGGGTGAGGTGATAGTGCACTAATCATTAAGCAGGAGAATTAGAAATTAAAAGGCTAATTAAGGCAAATTGATTAAAGTAAACTAGAAAAATACTATTTATTATATTTAATATGAATGACGACGGTTTAACGAGAACTGAATTTAAATTAGAAAATGAATTTAATAAAAAATTGAATGACTCTACTTCGCGAAAACTTGCAATATCTTTAACTCGCTTGCTCACCATGTCGTCTTATTCTGCTGGTCCTTGGAAAGCTTCCCTCCTTGTAGCGGGAACATCACCGTTCGTCTTTGAGATCTCTTCATCTGCAGCTCAGTACCATTCATGCCTTGCCAATTGCACCCACCACTAATTGGAAGATGACTTCAAAACTAACACTCCCTATTATGCTCTATCCCATATATTGGAGATAAGCCCTAAGTCATAGTTAGAAGAACCACCTTGGGTTATATGGAGAGGATACTCAATTAAGAATCCTTCCAACTTTACTGATAATGTTCTCTGAAGTTTCATTTCTATCTAGATTAAAACTATCTATTGACTTAGACTGGTTCAAACCGGTCTTATAGCCGTGCTGTACGTACTTCCTGATAAGAGTGGCTATACACCCCTCATTCAGAATTTCTAAGTATCGAGACGAAGAATCAAGTAGAAAATCAAGTAGAAGCTGTAGAATAACTCGTAGAATAATGTAGAGAGCGAATAAGACGTTGTAGAGAGACCCTCCAGGAGCTCCAACACGCCCTTTTATAACTTTCTCTCGCGCTAATTATAGGCCGCTACACGTGGTCCAATCAGATGACACTTCTCTCCCCACTCTAGATTTTAGAGTAGATGGGTCCCACACAAGATATCAACTGTTCTTCTATTCGTCCTTTCAATCAGTATCCATGGCAACATGACGCTCCTTTGAAAATATAGGCGTTGATCAGTTCGAATAATTCTGGTCGAAATACGGTAGCTTACGTTAGGACGCGTGAACACGTGCTCGCTTTTCTCAGAACTTGATGTCTAAATTTGTCCTTCCTTCCTCCTCGGTGATGTGGCAAGATAACTGAAATCTACTGCAAGTTAATTTTAACCAACTGTCGCAAGAATCTAAGTGAATATTAGGATATTCAGCCCTCGTTTATAAGTCGTAGTTACAAAGTAATGAAATGATAGTGAGCAAATGATTAAACATGAATTATAATACAATTACATACCAAATAAATATCATGACGTTAAATTCCTGAATTAATTACACATAATAAAATTAACATAATTACACTGTAACGTCTGGAACGTTACACATGGACACTGCGAAAAGCGAAAGTGCTGAAACTCAAGGCCTTTGAGATGTGGTGCTGGAGTCAACTCCTAACAATACCTTGTACTGATAGAGTCACAAACAATAACGTTCTCACGCAACTTAGTTCAAACCTTAAACAAAGAAGAAAGAGATTCGTTTGCTACTTGCTTCGTCATTCTGACACACTGTTTGAAGGGAAGAAAGATGGTAGAAGGAGCAAAGGACGACCTAGAATGTAATTTGTAGACAATATTAAAGGTAAGCATACCTATTGCCACTTGAAGCTTCTGACCAAGGAACGAAGATAGACATGCATGTTACCCACCAACCTTAGGGTTGAGGAGAATAAGAAAAAAATGCGATAAAATAAATTTAGGGCACACTTCATGGTCTACTTGGCTACATCAATGCCATCACAGCTCGGTCGTAAACATCTTACATTCCGAACCGGTAATAATGTAAATATAGTCAAAATCGGTTGTAACGATCCCGAAGAATAAACCAATCGACGGTCGTTATAGCTGCTAGTCGCACTAACCGTTTTCTTGTTGTTGCTAAAAATTTCATATCTGCGAATTTCAGGCTATGCACTTACACGGAATTAACAGATTTAAGTTACATACATACATTATCATTATAGACTGTCATGCCTTTCAGCGTTCAGTCTGCAAGCCTCTATGAATTTACTAAACGTCGCCACAATCCTCGATTTGCAACTAGTGTTGTGGCCTCATTTAGTTCTATACCTCTTATCTTTAAATCGTTAGAAACTGAATCTAAGCATCGTCGTCTTGGTCTACCTCTACTTCTCTTACCCTCCAAAAGAGAGTCCATTATTCTCCTAAGTGACCTATCCTCCTCCATTCGCCTCACATGGCCCCACCACCGAAGCCGGTTTATGCGTACAGCTTCATCCATCGAATTAATTCCTAAATTACCTTTTATCTCATCATTCCGAGTACCCTCCTGCCATTGTACCCACCTGTTTGTGCCAGCAATCATTATCGCTACTTTCATGTCTGTTACTTCTAACTTATGAATAAGATATCCTGAGTCCACAAAGCTTTCGCTCCCGTAAAGCAAAGTTGGTCTGAAAACAGACCGATGTACAGATAGTTTCGTCCGGGAGCTGACTTGCTTCTTACAGAATACTGTTCATCGCAACTGCGAGCTCACTGCATTAGCTTTACGAAACCTTGATTCAATCTCACTTACTATAGGCCCTACTACCATCCTGGGAAAACACACAACTAAATATTTGCAATTATCGACCTGTTCTAGCTTTGTATCACCAATCTGACATTCAATTCTGTTGAATTTCTTACCTACTGACATCAATTTAGTCTTCGAGAGGCTAATTTTCATAACGGTACCATACTCATCGCACCTATTTTCAAGTTTCAAGATATTAGACTGCAGGCTTTCGGCACAATCTACCATTATGACCAAGTCGTCAGCATAGGCCAGACTGCTTATTACATTTCCACCTAACTGAATCCCTCCCTGCGATTTTATACTTTTCAGCAGATGATCCATGTAAACTACGAACAGCAAAGGAGAAAGATTACAGCCTTGTCTAACCCCTGTAAGTACCCCGAACCAAGAACTCATTCTACCATCAATTCTCACAGAAGCCCAATTGTCACCATAAATGCCTTCGATATTTTAATAATCTACCTTTAATTCCATAGTCCCCCAATATAGCGAACATCTTTTCCCTCGGAACCCTGTCAGATACCTTCTCTAGATCTACGAAACATAAACCCAACTGCCTATTCCTCTCGCAGCATTTTTCAATTACCTGGCGCATACGGAAAATCTGATCCTGACAGCCTCTCTGTGGTCTGAAACCACACTGGTTTTCATCCAACTTCCTCTCAACGACTAATCGCACCCTCCCTTCCAAGATGTCAGTGAATACTTTGCCTGGCATACTAATCAATGAGATACGTCGATAGTTGTTGCAATCCTTCCTGTTCCCTTGCTTATAGACAGGTGCAATTACTGCTTTTGTCCAATCTGAAGGTACCTTACCAATGCTCCATGCTAATCTTACTACTCTATGAAGCCATTTTATCCCTGCCTTCCCACTATACTTCACCATTTCAGGTCTAATTTTATCTATTCCTGCTGATTTATAAAAATGGAGTTTATTTACCATCCTTTCTACTTCCTCAAGCGTAATTTCACCAACATCATTTTACTCCTCCCCATGAGCTTGGCTGTTCGCAACACCACCAGGATTATTTCCTTTTACATTGAGAAGATGTTCAAAATATTCCCTCCACCTCTCCAGTGATTCCCTGGGATATTATGAGTTCACATGAATTACTCAAAACACTGTTCATTTCCTTTTTCCCTCCCTTCCTAAGATTTTTTATTACTGTCCAGAAAGGTTTCCCTGCTGCTTGACCTAGCCTTTCTAGGTTATTACCGAAATCTTCCCACGACTTCTTTTTGGATTCAACAACTATTTGTTTCGCTCTGTTTCTTTCATCTACGTACAAATCCCTGTCTGCCTCGGCCCTTGTTTGGAGCCATTTCCGATAAGCCTTCTTTTTACGTTTACAAGCTGCTCTCGCTTCAACATTCCACCAAGATGTTCGACTTTTCCCATCTTTACACACAGTCATTCCTAGGCATTCCCTTGCTGTTTCTACTACAGCATCGTTGTATGTCAACCATTCTCTTTCAATATCGTGAGCCTGCTTAGTGTCCACTGTTCGAAACTCCTCACTCATCATATCCATTTACTTCTGTCTAATTTCCTCGTCCTGGAGATTTTCTACCCTTATTCGTTTGCAGACAGATTTCACTTTCTCTACCCTAGGCCAAGAGATATTTAGTTTACTACAGATCAGATAGTTGTCTGTATCATCGAAAAATACCCGGAAAACTCGCACATTCCTAACAGATTTCCTGAATTCGAAGTCAGTTAAGATATACTCTATTGTGGATCTGGTACCCCTAGCCTGCCATGTGTAGCGGACAATAGCCTTATGCTTGAAGAATGTATTCGTAACAGCTAAACCCATACTAGCACAGAAGTCCAGCAAACGCTTCCCATTCCCATTAGCTTCCATATCTTCCCCACATTTAAAATAACCTTTTCGTATCCTTCAGTTCTATTCCCAACTCTCGCATTGAAATCGCCCATTAGCACTATTCTATCCTTGCTGTTGATCCTAACCACGATGTCACTCAATGCCTCATAAAACTTGTCAACTTCATCCTCATCTGCACCCTCACATGGTGAATACACGGACACAATTCTAGTCCTAATTCCTCCAACCGACAAATCTACCCACATCATTCGCTCATTTACGTGCCTAACGGAAACTATGTTGTGTGCAATGGTACTCCTGATGAAGAGCCCTACCCCAGACTCTGCCCTTCCCTTTCTGACACCCGTCAAGTATACTTTATAACCTCCTATCTCTTCCTCGTTATCTCCCCTTACCCGAATATCACTTCCTCCTAGCACATCCAGATGCATCCTCTTTGTTGACTCAGCCAGTTCTACTTTCTTTCTTCCATAAGCCCCATTAATATTGATAGCTCCCCATCGAATTCCATTTCGTTCGCCAAGTTTTTCCAAGGAGCCCCTCGCCTGTCAAATGGGAGTGGGACTCCGTTACTCCCATAGGTCCGAGGCTTGCTTAAAATGTTCAGAGCTTGGTAAATTCATGAAGCAGGATGCTACCCTACTTGCACATAGTCCAAGTGAGGATCTCTCCTCTAACGGGTTATGGACCACCGGTGAATTGTATAGTCCTAGCTGCCTGAGCACAAGGAGGGTCATGACTCAGAATATGTCTGAGATGCCCACTCCCATTCCATAGCAACTGGTATCCTGACTCTCAGGACCACTTACTAGGCCATTCCGCCGTTGCCCATGGTTCACGAACTAGGACGTGACTACAGTAACCCACACCATGAACCATAAGTTAAAACTTCAAAAAAATTCAAATACTTAAATGAAATATGCACTGTATTTGTGGAGTGGGACTGCCAGGAACTGAATTGGGTTTCACTTGAAGAACAGGTCCATTGATCTGCACATTATTTGTTCTTTGCTGCTTAAATCATTTAAGTAAATTATCTTCAACTCCTTTCTACTCATGCGATCTTGCCCGCTTAATTTTTAAGGAATTTTCTTCGAAGAGAGAGTGTCCTTCCAAATTATAGAAATTATTCAGTTTTATACACCCAATTCTTTCGCGATGTTGTCTCCATTTTCTAAACCCGATATTATGTGTGATTTTTCTTCAGTATTAAAACTTTTTTTGTGGGATATCTTCACAATGATGCTTTGACTATTTAACTGACAATAAATAATAATAATAATAATAATAATAATAATAATAATAATAATAATAATAATAATAATAATAATAATAATAATCGTATGGCCTCTGCTATCGTGTGCAGACATTTCAATTTGACGCCATCTGGCTGTCTGCTCGTCAATTTTGACGTTCCGTTTTACTCTTGGCCCACTAGATGGCAGACCGTGTAAATCGAAACTCTCTTGGGCGTCTATGGCTGAGATTTAATGAATTTTGTCGGGTAAACACCAAATGTGTCACCAGAGATCTTTTACATGCCGACATCGTACGACATGGAGTGTCGAATGGACTTTTTTTCCGCTCTTCAAAACTCCGACTACCTCTGCCGGATTTGAACCCGCTTTCTTGGAATCTGGAGGCCGACACTCTACCACTGGTCCACAGAGGCAGCTTTTAACAGACAGATTGATTTGAAAACTATTATAACAAGCGTTAGAAACAAGAATCAGCTCTGGACGTTATAGCCGATACATTTCTCCAAAACTATGAAAAAATACGTCCGTTTTATGCGATATGTGGTAATAAGTGACGTCGTACTAAGCAATTGTTTAAAATACGCTGTTTATATAGGATTTAGTCAGATTTTGCCGTTATATCCAGTACGCTGATGATGATGCTTGTTGTTTAAAGGGGCCTAACATCGAAGGTCATCGGCCCATATCCAGTACGCAGCAAAGGCGATGTTGCCATAAACGGTTTCGACTATAAGTATTCGGGTTCCCTAGACAGTAACCTGCCCCCTCCATTTGCTTCAAGTGACACACTATTCAAATAAATAAATAAATAAATAAATAAATAAATAAATAAATAAATAAATAAATAAATAAATAAATAAATAAATAAATAAATAAATAAATAAATAAATAAATAGCCTTGGAATTCCCTAAGGGCTATGGCCTCCTGCTATGCAGGGACAGCGCACAGTTTCAGGTGAGCAGGTCCTGAAGAGCAATATTATTTTTGGTATTTCCTATTTTGTTTCGTGAAAACGTATTACTGCATATTGTACACTTGTGTAAGTCCTACCTCCGAGTGGATGCAGTTGTGTTTTGCGAGATCAACAACTCACGAGATTGTTCATCTCGCTATTTTAATAGTTGTTTCCAAAACAGCCACGAGAAGTGAAGTTTTACCTTACCAGTGGTATCTTCACGTCCAGTTGCATATCAGTGGAAAACGAGCGAAAAAGGAATGAAGAACAACAATCAGGGAACACAATCCTCGGATGAAAGGAAATCACAGGCTCATTGCAGGGAATACTTTAACTAAGAACTCTTCATTTACTTATTCTTTATTCGTACCCGCCTACTAAGGACCTCGTTATTTCAGCTGTCTTCTCTGGGCTTTTGATCTTTGCACAATGCTCCTTCATTCGTTGCCGGTATTGCTATTTTGTATCCTCCGTCCATGTCTTTAGCTTTGGCCTTTGTTGAAAATCCTGATGGTTTTTTAGTTTTCTCCCGAGTGGCTTGAGTTCTTGTATACCTTTATAAGTGATTTCCGTCTCCTGCAGGTTGCTTTCCACCTCCTTAAACTAAGTTGGCTTGGTATTCTCATCTTTAAAATACGTAAAGATCTGGTTCGCTAAACGTGTTGTTTTCATCACAGCAAGTGGTCGTAAAAAGCAATCCTCCTTCTCGGCGTAGCATCAGAGATCTTCTTGACATGAGTATACAACTCTTGGTTATGCCGACGTATATATTATTTTATTATTATTATTATTACATAATTTGCTCTATGTCACACCGATTCAGATAAGTCTTATAGCGATGATGGAACAGAGAAGGGCTACAAAAGGGCTTCGAGTGGTATGCGTGGTATGAAAAGGGAAACAGCGGAACACTTGATCAATGGATTAGTGTTAACTCCAAAAAAGATAGTAAAATAAGACTACAGGCAATTTTTACGATGAAAAAGTGGCCTGTTAGTGAGGCAACCGGAAACTTCATGGCACACTGTACCTCACAGACTAAACGCCAACTGAGCTCTATTGGGCTCCCCCTGCAGGAGGCAGCTAATCCGTGAGCAATCAGTTCGGCAGGACAGTATGAAGAATTAAGCCAGCCTTACTGTTATTGGCATCATCGTAACCACCTAGGTGTTATTATAAGGAAAGACGTTCATCGGTGTAATCACATAAACTGGATTTAAATAAGGGTTACAGATCTCTTCATATTGTTATGAAAGTATTTAGGGGTTGTAGTGAAAACGTAAAAGAGAGTGCGTGGAAGTCCCTGGTAATACCCCGATTAGAGTATGGTTCTAGTGTACGGAACACTCACCAGGATTACGTGCTACAGGAACTGGGAAAGATTGAAATGAAACCACACGATTTTTTCTGGATGATTTCCGACAAAGAAATAGTGGTACGAAAATGTTGTAAACTTTGGGCTGGGAAAACTTGGAAGTAAGGAGATGAGCTGCTCGACTAAGTGGAATGTTTCGAGCTGGCAGTGGTGAGATGGCTTGGAATGGCATTAGTAGACATATACATTTGAGTGGGGTAGAAAAAAAACATAAAATGAAGATAAACTTGGAATTCAAATGGACAAATTGCGGAAAGAGTCCTTTCTAGTAAGAGGAATTGGAGATTGGAGTAATTTTACAAGGGAGTTGTTCGATACATTTCCAACTTGTTTGAAATCATTTTAAAACAGACTGAAAAAAAACTGTTAGGCATTCTGCCACCTGGATGTCAGCCCTAAATGCACATCAATGGCGATTGATTGATTGATTGATTGATTGATTGATTGATTGATTGATTGATTGATTGATTGATTGATTGATTGATTGATTGATTGATTGATTGATTGATTGATTGATTGATTGATTGATTGATTGATTGATTGATTGATTGATTGACATGGACATGAATTACCCATTCGTTGATGCCGTTCAATTTTCAATTTACCTGGTGTTTATATTGTGTTGTATATTCTACGCGATTACTCAGAACAGTTACGTGAGTGTATTTTTACATCAAGCACGAAGAGAAGTCTCTTTCGAAGTCATTTCTAAATTTTTATTCTTTATAATAGAACGTTTGCAAGTAAATATACGTGTTAACCTGTGTATAAACACTGTTTCAGTCGGAACTTGATAAAACAAGTTATACGAGCATGTTAAATTGTTTCGTCTTTTTTCTTGTGCCGGGTGAATTCTGGCGGTGGAACAATTGACGAGCCAGTGAGATGTAAAATATTACAGCTTCGCACATAAAGAGATTGCTGATGTAGCTCGAGTGTCAGCTGACACTGGCTAAAACAAACGAAGCCGTGTTGCACGTGAAAATACTGAAGAAACTGTGTTATTTTTAATAATTATGTAAATTGATTTAAAAAATAATATTAGTTAAACATGGTGATAAAATAATTATTGGTTTATGTAATACTTTGGCCGGCCCCGTGGTGTAGGGGTAGCGGGCCTGCCTCTCGCCCGGAGGCCCCGAATTCGATTCCCGGCCAGGACAGGGATTTTTCTCTCGACCTGAGGGCTGGTTTGTGGTCCACTCCGCCTACGTGATTAGAATTCAGGAGCTATCTGACAGTGAGATGGCGGCCCCGGTCTCCAAAGCCCAGAATTACGGCCGAGAGGATGCGTCGTGCTGACCACACGGCCCCTCTTAATCTGTAGGCCTTCGGGCTGAGCAACGGTCGCTGGGCAGGCCAAAGCCCTTTCCAGGGCGTTAAGTGCCGTGGGGTATTTGGTATTTATTATGTAATACTTCATTTAATGTTGTATTGAAGTGAAATGCATGTAATATACTTCATTTATCTTTGAAGTTTCACCTTAACGTTTGGTGACATAATCGGCTCGTTAAGTGATGGGATAGATGTAGCCTCATTGACGGGACGGGGGAAATGTTTGTTATTTTATTAACAACGTGTACTCCACAGGTATCATGGCAGGTATCCATGAGGTTCGACAATAGCGATTGAATAGTATTTTATATGAAAACTTACAACCTGTTTTTCAGTCAGTGACCGGGTCAGGGATGGAATGAAAGAAGCCCCCATCTTGCGGCGAGGATAGGAATTGTGCCGGCTGCCGAGGCCTGTAACACTTCTTTGGGGCAATGATTAATGACTGACAGATGAAATTCAATGATATTGGAGAGTGTTGCTGGAATGAAAGATGACAGGGAAAACCGGAGTACCCGGAGAAAAACCTGTCCTGCCTCCGCTTTATTCTGCACAAATCTCAAATTGAGCGACCGGCATTTGAACCACGGTATCCAGCGGTGAAACGCTGGCGCACTGCCGCCTGAGCCACGGAGGCCTGTGTAGTATTTTATAATCGTCCAATAATTTGTGGGCAGTCTGTTATCGACGTGGAGGTACTATATCTACGTCTCAGACGCTACTTGTAAGTATCCTACCAACATACAGAACACTATTTTCAGATACCCTGTTACTATACCTAACTGAGCAATATTCTACTGTCTTCAAACGGTTCGATAGGCGATAGGTTTGTTGGCATGGGGGAGGGGGTGTGATTTATTCGGTTTCTTTTTGGCAACGCTAGAAACTGTATATTATTTTAGTACTTCGGCATATGTGTCTTAAACGGGCAATTTTTCATGGATAACAAGACGGTCGGTAGTATTTTGTATTGTTAACTTTTGCATATCCATGACAAGGAGGAGATAATCTAAAAGGAAGAAATATTTTACATCTGCGAAGTGTTATTGCACCCGTTTATTAACTTACGCCGGAAGTATTGTCAGTCCATCTAGTACCACAAATAATTAGCGTCATGGATACAATCTACCTTCGTAAATGAAAAAAAACTGCACTTCTACTGTATTTGATATAGTGCTAAGATTAACTGTTGCATTAAGCTAGTTCATAATGTATGAAAAGTAATTGCGATTAATTTTCATCTTAATCATGAAATAAGCACGCCTGCGTTTTGAATCTCAAACTCAAAACTCACTGAAGAAGGAAAATAAGTAACAATCTGTCTTGATAAAAAAACATACAGATATGTAGGGTAGTTCAAAATGAATTCAAGAAAAAACAGTCATTGCAGAATGTTCAGAATTTACTTAAACATCTCAATTTCATACCAGCTGTTAATGACTTGCTGCTCCAGACGCTCTTGGGGTGTATTGAGGAAGTAGGGGATGACATAATACTTAAGCCACTTTTATATCCTCACACGTAATGAGAACAGTTTTTGGAACATCTTTTTCAATAGACACATCGTTCGATTTTGATATGGCGTAACATACGTTTTGAAGATCTTGTTACCTAAGTCGAATAACAATCAGAAGTGAATGTTTATGCTTTGTTTTAAGCGAGTGGACGGCTAATAATCTCTGAGTAGCATTTCAGATTGTTGAGAGAAGGAGCACACTAGCTTTAATTGTCGACAAGGACTTCAAGGACGATTCATTATTAAAGGATGGGTTCGTGAATGCCAGAAGTTAGCTTCGTAATTTTCATGTTATATTAAGAATCCTATAGCCACAGCGTCAGTAATGCTAGAGATACGAAAAATATCAATGGAGGAAGCAAAACGATTTACGTGACCTCTATGGAAGCACTGTACATTTCGCTGGAAGACCAGTTCATTAACAACTAGAACACCTGCAGAAATAAGTGGACACGTTCGCATATGTTATAACACAAACCATTATCCACCCCGTTTCTTTCAGTGACCAGAGAACTACGCAGTATACATCAGATGTAAGTCTAAAATAAGTGAATATTCATGACACAGATTCTATCATTAGTGATTTGATGCTGAAGCATCTCTTACAGTAGTTTGAATAATCGTAGGTGGATTCGTTTCGAATACGCTTGAAGGCTTTGCAAAATGTGAGGAAATACTTGGTCGTTGAAAAGTGACTGTATACCAGAGAAATAAGGTGACGAAGACTCGATATACGGGTGTCAGTTAAGTGAATGCGATTGCACTTCCTGTCGCAAAACCAGTCTCTGTGCCGCCATAAATACTGTTACGAATAAAACTACGACTGATGTATTGCTCCATTTTATTTTAGGTTGTCCCAATAAATGCAAACACACACAGTTTTAATCAACCATGAATGGTCACGCTTGCTAACTGCTGTCTATTTACAAGTTTCTCTTCCTTATGGCACATCAGACGTTCCAGCCCGTTTCTATTCTATGGGACGAACAATCCTTACTTTCACTTCGCCAAGTCCAGTCACCTCATATAGCAGCTGTGTGTAGACCGCTGGATCTGAACGCAGGGCTACGGGGTGCACAAGACACGATGACTATTACTTGGTTCGACTCCAGGGACAGTCCAGTAATTCACCCAGCCCCATTCAGTGAACAACTAAACACCAACAACTCAACAATATTCAACAGCAGGACGATACTCACAACAGCGAACATTAATACAGGTCCATTTACCCTCACACTCAGGATAGCGGCTTCCCTCGCTGAATCACCGCGATCCTCAGTACAAACAGTACTCTCAGGTAGTACACAGTCTTTCGTTCCATATATCCTCTCCAGCCCACCTTCCCACTGGTCTCTCCGACACCACAACAAGAGCACGTTGTTCAGACGTCGGCGGGACACTAGTGACAGCCAAAATCTCTGTCGTCCTCAGCGCAGCCACCGAACCCCAAATCAATGAGTCCAATACTGACTCCGAGTCCAGCACCAATACCGACTGTAGATCCACCATGGAGCCTAACTCTGACTATAGCGCCACCATGGAACGTACATTGCAAATGTTTAAGACTCAATGGCTGTTCCAGTTTTAGCAAATCATATACCGGGAGAGTTGGCCGTGCGGTTAGAGGCGTGCGGCCGTGAGCTTCCATCCGGGAGATAGTGGGTTCGAATCCCACTGTCGGCAGCCCTGAAGATGGTTTTCCGTGATTTCCCATTTTTACACCTTAATTAAGGCCACGGCCACTTCCTTCCGACTCCTAGGTCTTTCCTATCCCCTCGTCGCCACAAGGCCTATCTGTGTCGGTGCGACGTAAAGCCACTAGCAAAAAAGCAAATCAAACCTACTTCTCCATTATCTGTTCCCTCCAGGGTCGGTTTTTCCCTCGCTCTCAGCGAGGTATCCCACCTCTACCAACTCAAGGGCTGTGTCCTGGAGCTCCAGACTCTGCGTCGGGGTATACAACTGCGGAGGATGACCAGTACCTACTCCGGGCGGCCTCACCTACTATGCTGAACAAGAGCCATGCGGGGGGATGGGAAGATAGGAAGGGATAGACAAGGAAGAGGGAAGGAAGCGGCCGTGGTCTTAACTTAGGTACCATCCCGGCATTTGTCTGGAGGAGAAGTGGGAAACCAGGGAAAACCCTTTCCAGGATGGCTGAGGTGGGAATCGAACCCAGCTCTACTCAGTTGACCTCCCGAGGCTGAGTGGACCCCGTTCCAGCCCTCGTACCACCTTTCAAATTTCGTGGCAGAGCCGGGAATCGAACCCGGGCCTCCGGGGGTGGCAGCTAATCACACTAACCACTACACCACAGGGGCGTACAAACCTTTCTCTTTACGTTTAAAATGTCAGCATTTCTATTGCAAGAATGTCGCTGTAGAGCCTGTAGAATAACTTTAATTCTTTCCTTATAATACTTTTCATTTCAATATAGTACTTGGAGAGAGCAATTTAAAGCTACGTACAGTAGGCCCTACCTGGAAATATCGTTTAATTTTTATTCGTATTTACGTTACCTGAAAATACCATGTAGATATCAAAGATCCCACGTGGTCAAAGAGAAGCAAATACGGCGATAAGAAAATAATTTTAAGTTGGCACCTTGGTGAGATTTTGACCCCGAGCATAAACTAAAAGGCAGCTATTGGAGAATGGGAATGAAATACAGATATGGCGTTCATATTCTAACAAGAGACTTACAAGTCTTTTTATTTTATCAGGCGAAATTCTGGCACTACAGTAATACGGTCTAACTGAAACATTTCTACATGGCAGAAACAATATGTAGAGTGGCCTGCCAGAAACAAAAACCGCAGAGAGAACTTTCTTAAGGAAATTCCGGGACCCGAAGAGTAAGAGCAGATGAATTCAAATTCGGTCTGAAAACAAAAAGATGCGTGACAAGCTGGAGGAAAGAAGACTGCCTGTTTAGATACACATTGAATTGAATTGAATTGAATTGAATTGAATTTATTGATAATGATGATATACATGCCACTGAGGCTGAAAAGCCCCTTTATGTAGCGTCTACTTATAACACAATACAAGTTTATGAATATACTAACTACATTTTAGAATATTAAAATATCAAATTAAACATTAAACTGAAAATTAAACTTAAAATTAAAATACAGATACCAATTCCAATAAAGTTAAAACATAAATCATATAAGAAGTAGAAAAGCATATCATTCGATTTTTTAATATTTTAGGCTACAAGAATCTCAGGAATATAAAAAACAGAAACAATTTTCTTAGAAATATACATATTTCTTATTATTGGACACAAGAATACCTGATCTCAGCCCCTTGCGTACTCATCCAGGAAGATAGATGTTAAGGACTGCTTTAGTTGGGTGCAGTTCCTGTCATTTGCGAAACGGTGAAGGTTAAAGACATTGAAGATACGGGATGCAGTGCAAACAAAAGATTTGTTAAATTTAGTGGTACGATGAAGGGGAATTTGAAGGGTAGTTTTTGTAAACCTATTATCTCTGTTATGTACTGACTCCATAGATTTAAATGCATTATATAGGTAGGGTGGGGTCTTCAGTTTGAGAATTTTGTGCGTAGCAACGGCTACTGAGATTTCCCGTCGTTCATGGAGTTTCAACCATTGCAGCTGAATGTAATAGGGTGTTATGTGTTCATCACGCCTGGCATTTGTCACGTAACGAACACATGCGTTTTGCACCCTCTGTAGTTGTATGTTCAAAGTTTCGGATAAGTCGTTGTATACGACTGATCCATAGTCAATTATGGGGAATATAAGACTTTGAACAAGTAGTTTCCGCATAAAAGGTGGTGTACATGACACGTTACGTTTCAAAATATGCATGGATGACACAACTTTTCTGATCACATTTGACGTATGATCAGACCAGGATAGGGTTCTGTCGAAAATGAGTCCTAGATTGTTAACGGTGTCACTATAATGGATATCTGAATCTAGAATTTTTATTGGTGGGAGGGATTTGAGGTCAACAGTTTTCAGGAGTTTTGAGTAACCTATGCAAATAAGCTGGGTCTTAGCCACATTTAATTGGAGATTATGATTTGCGCTCCATTCGATCAATCGAGAGATATCATGGTTGAAATGCATTATACAAGAAGGTGCGTTAGTGGGACTGAAGTGGAAGTAAGCTTGTAAGTCATCAGCATACATATGGAAAGTACTACTTTTAAAGACTTCAGAAATGTCATTAATATAAATAGAAAAGCATAAAGGACCGAGGACTGATCCTTGTGGTACGCCACAGTTTACTGATTCCCAGATAGAGGATCGTCCGTCAACAAATGTAACTCTTTGTGATCTACTTGATAGATATGATTCAAACCAAGATAGAGCACTCTGCGAGAAACCAATTGACTTCAACTTTGCAAGAAACAACTCATGATTAACAGAGTCAAATGCCTTAGAGAAATCAAAGAGACATAAGATAGTAAGCTGTCTCTTATCGATGGCCGCGCGTATATCGTCCGTAACTCTCAGCAGAGCCGTAGTAGTACTATGGCCTTTCTTGAAGCCAGATTGGTAGGGATTTAGGATGTGATATTTAGACATATATTCACATATCTGCTCATGAACAATTCTTTCTAATGCCTTACTAAGTGCACAGAGGATATTGATAGGCCTAAAATCACTACAGACTGTTGGGATTTTCTTTTTGGGCACAGGACGTACATTGGCACGCTTCCATTCTGAGGGATACACTCCATTCTGTAGAGAGAAGTTAAATAAATGCACAAGGGCAGGAAGAAATATGTCAATGCAATTAGAAATCATGGATATTGAGATATTATCTGGACCTTTAGCTTTAGTTCGAATTGCTCTGACTGCTTTTTCTACTTGTGAAGGGTGTACGTACATGAAATAGAATTTATCTCTGTTACTTGGAGTGACAGATCTATAATGTTTGGTAGTTTCTGATACTTTCGGAGAGTTGAAGTTAGAGACTGATGCCATATAATATTCACTTAATTCGGATGGAGTAACAGGCATCTGGCTATCTTGAGAGTGACTGGCTCCAATACCAAGTGATTTTGCAGCACGCCAAGAAGCTGAGGTGCTCTTACAGTTACGGAAGATGTTG
Source organism: Anabrus simplex (assembly GCF_040414725.1). Classification (NCBI taxonomy): domain Eukaryota; kingdom Metazoa; phylum Arthropoda; class Insecta; order Orthoptera; family Tettigoniidae; genus Anabrus; species Anabrus simplex. The sequence continues at coordinate 239,841,719 of NC_090271.1, forward strand.
TACGTATACTTCACTTTAGCGTTTCTAATGACTTGTTTTGTCTCATTACGCAAGACCCTGAATTGCTCGTAATCATTTGGAAGTTTTGTTTTAATAAATTTCTTCCTAGCTCTGTCCCGTTTACTTATCAATTCCTTAATACGCTTATTGAACCATGGTGTTGACTGGTGTTTTACGAGAATTCTTTTTGGGGGCGCATGCTTGTCATAAAGAAAAAGTACAAAGCTGTTGAAGAGAGAGACTTTTTGATCTATGTCATTAGACTGGAAAAACACATTCCAGGGTAGTAATTCAGCGTCAGCACGAAACTTGTTTACGTCAAATTTACTGAAGTCTCGACACATTGAAAGAATAGTAAAGAAGTTCCTCACATTCCAGGAGATTTGGAACATCCGAGAGTACCATGAGTGAAAGAAGTCCATCTCGACATACGACAACAGGGGGTCAAGGTTGAAGCCGTAGAGAATACAGATATATTGTGAAAGAAGTATTGGTCCGAGGATAACGACAGGTGTATTCTCAGAGGAGGGGTGATCTAAGCTGGTGTCAGAGAATATAGTAGGACTGGTGAGAGAAGAAGAAACGAGAAAAAAAATTAAGTGATAGGAGTTGTGAAATTGTAGATCCGTACGAATATCGATAATAATGATAATAATGAGGGAAAGATCCTCCTTAAGATAATAGGTGTTAAAATCGGGGATGACCAGTATAGGTTGTGAGAAAAGAGAAAGATTGATATAATTAATGAAGGAAAGAAGACTCACAATTTATGGACATCCGTTTAGAATGAACGGGAAGAGGCTGACAAAACAGACTTTTGAAACACTAAACAGTAAAACTAAAGTTTCCGACAAATGGTTCAGGGAGGTAAGAAAGGATCTTGAGTAGTCGAGATTAAATCGGGAAGATATCCTAAACCAAACAATGTATAGATCAGTGATTGACAGATTCAGAGCCTTCCATGATGAAAAGAAACTGAATAGCGGATGGGCAGAGGAAAGATAAAAGGCCGCCAGATAGAGAATATAAAGATTTGGGCCTGAAAAGAAGGCTTCCAGTAATGTGTGTGATTGTTGCTTCAAGTGGTTTCAAGTGGCCGTAAACGAAAATAACAATAATAATAATAATAATAATAATAATAATAATAATAATAATAATAATAATAATAATAATAATAATAATAATAATAATAATAATAATAATAATAATAACAATAATAATAAATCATAAATAATAATAATAATAATCATCATCATCATCATCATGGTTAAAATGTTGCAATGTCCGCCTCTGTGGTGTAGTGGTTAGTGTAATTAGCTGCCACCCCCGGAGACCCGGATTCGATTGCCGGCCCTGCCACAAAATTTGAAAAGTGGTACGAGGGCTGGAACGGGGTCCACTCAGCCTCGGGAAGTCATCTGAGTAGAGGTGGGTTCGATTCCCACCTCAGCCATCCTGGAAGTGGTTTTCTGTGGTTTCCCACTTCTCCTAACTTACGCCCACGTTCGCTTCCTTCCCTCTTCCTTGTCTATGCCTTCCAATCTTCCCATCCCCCCACAAGGCCCCTGTTAAGCATAGCAGGTGAGGCCGCCTGGGTGAGGTACTAGTCATCCTCCCCAGTTGTATCCCCCGACGCAATTTCTCACGCTCAAGGACACTGCCCTTGAGGCGGTAGAGGTGGGATCCCTCGCTGAGTCTGATGGAAAAGCCAATCCTGGAGGGTGAACTGATTAAGAAAGAAAGAAAATGTGGCAATGATTAGTAAATATTTATTTCTGGAATAAAGTCGGGTATATACCGTATATTTAAGAAACATTTAACAAAAAAGTCGAGCTTTCAGCCTTTAATGTTTGGAGACCTGTACTCTATAAATAAAATGGTAACACCACCACGGAGCAGCGCGACGCACTCCAGAAACTGTGGGCAGAAGGCGGCGAGTCAGTGACTTCCCTCCCGACAGCCAGAGCACAACACGACGATCTGTTAGTCAGTAGGGGGGCGGTAAGTAATCAGTTCCTGAATCACTCGGCACACTTGCAATACACGTTGTTCGCTTACTATCAGCATGAGATCACTATAGGTATTGCCCTGATGGAAGCCTGTGAAACTCGACTGAAAGATTGACATTCTTGTTCAAAAATATTCAAGTGTATATACGTGGCTTTAATCCAAATGTTTAATTATATATATATAGGGGCTGCCTGGCCGAGGTGGTAATGGCGTGCTCTGTTCGCCCGGAAGGGCGTGGGTTCGCATCCCCGTCAGGAAGTCATAAAATTTAAGTAACGAGATTTCCACTTCCGGATGTGCATATGGCCCTGAGGTTCACTCAGCCTACACCAAAAATGAGTACCAGGTTAATTCCTGGGGGCAAAGGCGGCCGGGCGTGGAGCTAACGACTGTACCCCATCACGTGCCGAGGTTACGAATGGTGGAAACCTTTACCTTCCAATCCTCCAAGGGCCTTCAAGGCCTGTACGGAGATGAATTTGCTCTTTTTTATATATAATATAGAGCTTTGAAATAAAGTATACTAATGTCTTTCCATTTGGAGGTAAGATTTATACTGTATTGTGTTTGCCTTTCGAACTCTTGAACAATCCACATACAATGAATATTGAATTTTCACGACCGCATTGTAATCGAAACCGACTTTCAACCTATTAGGTCGTGTTACGTACATTTAGTACGTGTTGAAGAGATGTTAAGTACAGAACAAAAATGGCCAACCAGACACCAGTGGGATCCGAACCCACAACCACAAAGCGGTCGTGAAAATTCAATATTCATTGACTGGGCCCTCAACGGGCAACTTACACGCACTCTACAGTGTGATGGTAGTAGTACCAGACCTGTAGCTCAGATCCTTTCCAACAGAACAAGCATGGCCTAGGCCACCATAGCTCAATTGGTAGAGCAACCGACGCGAAATCGAGAGGTTGTGGGTTCGGATCCCACTGGCGTCTGGTTGGCCATTTTTGTTCTGTACTTTACATCTCTTCAACACGTACTAAATGTACGTAACACGACCTAATAGGTTGAAAGTCGGTTTCGAGTCCACATACAGTTGACAATGGCAAAAGCGCCGTTTTCGAAGATGGATTACTACAACTATAAGCGATTGTCCTATGTCAAAATTTCAGATCTCTGTGTATCGTAGATTTCACTGGCCTTCGCACACATACACAGAAACACTTCCGAATATTATATATTATATATATTTTGTCTTATATGGTGTGAGGGCATGTGACACTGTTGATGGTGATTCGTCCGTCGGATCGGGACGTAAAGTCTTGAGCTATTCGAGAGGAGTGGGCTATGTGCCGGCGCCGGGCTTCATCCTCTTCATTCTATCATATATCATGTCATTCATTTCATCTTATTAAGTCATCTAATTAGGTTGACGTCATGAAAGTCATCCGGTCGTAAAAACTCGCTACGAAGATTCACCTCACTTCATACCCAAATCCCGTAGATAAAGGGGACAAGGGTTGGACACGTATACATCTAGAGGAAACATATAGGACACAAGATAGACGATAATAATATACAAGGAATAATACATAATTTTATCAGTCAAGATGCCATTTTAAGTCCGTGGAATAGGAAGCCATTTTCCTTCAATCCATGATGTCTGTCTGTCTGTCTGTCTGTCTGTCTGTCTGTCTGTCTGTCTGTCTGTCTGTCTGTCTGTCTGTCTGTCTGTCTGTCTGTCTGTCTGTCTGTGTGCGATGCCCAGCCAAATCCACGGCAAACAAAGATCTAAAATATTTGTCATAGGTGGGCACAGGTTTTCACCTAAGACGCATGGCTGTGTCTAAGAGCAATTCTTGCACCAAGACATGAAGCTGTCAACGTCATCAACAAGCAACACTCACAAGAATTATCCGGTTTTCTATAAATTGGAAAGTCTATCGACACGACATATCATACAGATGAGGCTGTCAACTACACGACACAGATTTTGAACAATTTGGAGTCACCTGGAGCACCCTCGAACACCTTGGGGTGACGATTGTGGCACCGATTATCCTTGTCAGGAATATGAATTATTCCCTCTCCAATAAACACGGCTCTGAAACTGATGACGAATATTGATGAAGTCACCATCATGGCTGAACATGCCGCGGGCGAAGTAGTATCCCTCGGACTGTAAGTCCACTGAGTAGGAAGCCATTTTCGGCCCGCGACACGAGGAGCCACCAGCCCGTAATATTCAGAAGTGTTTGTGTGTATGTATGCGAAGCCCAGTCAAATCTACGATACACAGAGATCTGAAATTTTGACATAGGACAATCGCTTAAAGTTGTAGGACTACATCTTTGAAAACGGTGCTTTTGCCATTGTCAACTGTATGTGGATTGTTCAAGAGTTCGAAAGGCAAACACAATACAGTATACATCTTACCTACAAATGTTAGGACATTAATATACTTTATTCCGAAGCTCTAAGGAAACAATATATTTTGTATTATACAGTATAACATGGTCTTTTACATGGTTTTAATATTATCTGTATCATCCATCAACCCGGTGTCTTAAGCATTGAAAGTAACAATATAAGAAAAAATAATATATTTCATACAATTTACATCAAAACGATGTGAGTTAATAAATATAATGTTTTAATTTGCTTTTCAGTAAATAGTTTAGAAACATCTAACGGTTGAATTAATAAACGCGGGCAAGGCCGCGGGCACATGCTAGTGTTAATATAAAATAGACATATTTCTGTCAAATATAGATAAATCCTCAGTTGAAAGCCTATCACATTAAAAACAGCGTAAATATCTGAAGGTATTAATTTCATAATTCGAGCATTTCCTTGAAATAAGTGTGTACAAACTCGAACAGAATTCAAAACGTTCCCACAAATGCGATTCTAAGAATCATTCAGGGGCCCTGTATCACCAACCATATACGCTAAGTTGGAAGCCATTTGGTGAACATTAGCTCATAAACACTACTCACATAACGATATCAGAACTTCTTCGTTCAAACTCTCTTTCACACGAAGAACTAACTGCATTCTAGTGCAATGAGACGCGTTTGAATGTCGTCATCGCAAGACAGATCTACGACATTCTCTGCCAGGATATTTCTATCTCTGACAGTGCTGAGTGGGAGCTCTCTTTCTGCAGACAAGGAAATTGGTTGATTAAGGAACCCGTTTATCTATAAATAGCGTCGTGAAGTTGAGCCGAAAATGTTTTCTCCACGTTCTATTTGAATGAAAACAAATCCAAATTGCTCACAAATATCCGTTATTTTCTTTCTTGTTACACGTGTATCTCATTTTCCTATCAAACTCCATCAAACTGGGTGCATAAGAAGACGTCAGACCCCTTCTGTAAATTAATTAGTCTCCTTATTCTACTTCACTACATTACCAATAGTGTTTTTTATTAGCAAGCTATAGAGGACATAAAAGTCCTTGGAGCAGAGAAAGGTAAAGTTTTCCTTTATCCGAAACCTTGACACTACTTGTGGTTAGGTCTGAACTGGGTGCCTTTCCCTCCGGAATCTTGATACTCATTTTTTGAGTAAGTAAAGTGAAACTCAAGGCTATCCATGGGAAACTTCAGAAGTGGAAATTATATTTGCCAACGTCCTGATGGGAACTGAACCCACGTCCTGCTACGTGACAACATGCGGAATCCAAACCATTAATAGTTTATTTTAAAATATCCCTCGTTCGTTGGTCAGGATTGGAACTGCAGTCTCCTATACCGGAAGCTTATGGCGATGCCACTGGACTAATAATGGTCCCCTATATGCCAGCAAAGACCTTGTTCCTCTGTGAATACGCCAAGTGAGATATGAACAAACGAATCACGTTTCTCTTTAACAGAGTTATTCATATACCCAGCGGTGAGTTATACTCTGGCAGTGAAGTGAATATCTCATAAATATGCATGTCACAGTCCAACAGCATCATAAAGTAATCAATTTATCTGCACGAATGTTTTGAACCTTACGTTCACAGCGCGCGTTCACTCGTCTCTGTCTACAACTGCTTCTGTCAAACCCATGTATTCAATGATCTCAAAGTCAAAATGCTGTATTTTTTGCATCCTCGCTTAGCGGGACATATTTGATTACAACGCCTCCTCGCAGATTAGCGAAATAAATGTCAAGGAAAGGCCATGTACTGACTGCGAACCATTTCACGTGAGGACAAGGAGGGAAACTAGGGATGTAAATCTGCTTCTGTGCATTTTCTGAGAATGAATGGGCACCTTTCTTTTATCCATAAAGAACAGTATGTATGTTGGGTATTCAGCACGATCCTCAACAGCTCCGCCAATAGCTCTTATAGCCTAGGTGTCACTGAAGAGGCATACTAGGGAACTGAGGAGTGAGGTAGTTTCTCGTTGCTTTCTTCACCTAGCCAGATGTTTCTATTACATATCAGTCTGCCAAAGCCACTGAAATGCATACACCAACCGACCCTATGAACGATATTTTCATACCATACATAAGAGGGACTGGCTGCATAAGGAATGGCATTTCTAGCATCGCTCATTCATCAGTCACTTTCAAGGATGATACTGAGAGAGATCAATGAAAGTAAAACATTTATTCTAGTCCATACCAGAAGATATAGTGCACCGTAAACACTAGGTCTTGCGAACGTAATCAAATAAGTACAGTCGGATGTTTACTACGGATCTTTTGCTGCCGCAAGGTCTATTGATTTACACGAAGTAGAGGACAAGGTAAGATACATGATGGAATATAGCCTAAATTCTGGACATCACCCGTGTGTTTCATTCATGGAGGTACTGAGGTGTGTAAGGTGTATCAGAATCGGATGAAGGTCAATGGAAAGGAAGTAAGAATGATACGGTTTGCTGATGACAGGAGCAGTGATTGAGAAAATGAAAATCAATCATGAAAAACGTTAGCAGGAATGAGAACGAGCTTCAAAGAAAAGAAAATTAAAGAAAAGGAAAATTTAATGCAAAAGAATCTAAATTATGATATGCAACCGTCAACATACTGCAGCTAATAAGGCACCCACGCTGTTTTTACCACTTTTCTCGCAGAAGAAATATTCTGTTGACCAAACTCTTTTGATTCATCATTAATTGTACCCATAAATGATCAAGCACATTCTCTTCGTCAACATAGTAATTTTTCAATGTTTTTTATAGAGTTCCTTGGTTCGAACTAAACCAGAAAGTATGCCAACGACTTTCTGGACCCAAGATTTTTCAAAGGAAATATCTTTCTAATTTCTTTTCAACGTCTAAGTCTGGCACCCTTGAAATTGTTTTCGATCCTTAAAGGCATTCTGTTCTGACCAGTGTACAGTAACGTTTTAATTTGGCTTGAATGGAGGTGAGCTTGGATTTGTAGGTGTATTGACATAGTCTGAAGACCTTCTCCATTCCCCTCACCCTAATGTTTTATGCCTCCTTTCCATTTCCACCGGGAGTGAGAATTTCTCTCAGCTAATTAAGTTTAAGAAATTTGTGAATATTATTGTGATTGTAATTGTCACCGGGAAATCTGGTGTGAGCTAATGTTATTGGTTTACGATTTAAGGTTTTCGGAGACCCGCCTTGACTGAAATATTTGACTCACATGAATATTTTTATGTACCGGTAAACCTACAAACAGTAAACTGGAATTGAGAGGCCTATTAGCTGAATTATATCGTCTCTAGCTCCTTACAAAAGTGTCCAAATGTGGTTTTCCAATTTCACACACCAGGTAAACGTTGGGGCTATGCCTTAAATAAGGCCAAGGCCTCTTCCTTCCCATTCCTAGCCCTCTTCCATCCCAACGTCGCTTTAAACCCATCTCCGTCCGTGCGACGTAAAAATTATTCAAAAAAGAATTGACCCAAACTTTGATCTATACCTTGGCATGTGGTAATTTTGTGGTTCGGATTCAAGTAAAATTGGACATCACGTAGCCATAATTGCAATATCAAGAGTCACGTAAAATTCTATTTCTCCCGAGGAGAAAATATTCTACGCTAGGATACCTGTCGGTTTATGATTTTTAGATTTCCGTAAGAAGCTAGCTTAATCTTTCTCTCTTTATTAGTAGGAGATCATCATCATCATCTGTTTACCCTCCAGGGTCGGTTTTTCCATCGGACACAGCGAGGGATCCCACCTCTACCGCCTCAAGGGCAGTGTCCCGGAGCTTCAGACTCTTGGTCGGGGATACAACTGGGGAGAATGACCAGTACCTCGCCCAGGCGGCCTCACCTGCTATGCTGAGCAGGGGCCTTGTGGAGGGATGGGAAGATTGGAAGGGATAGGCAAGGAAGAGTGAAGGAAGCGGCCGTGGCCTTATGTAAGGTACCATCCCGGTATTCGCCAGGAGGTGAAGTGGAAAACCACGGAAAAACACTTCCAGGATGGCTGAGGTGGGAATCGAACCCACCTCTACTCAGTTGACCTCCCGAGGCTGAGTGGACCCCGTTCCAGCCCTCATACCACTTTTCAAATTTCGTGGCAGAGCCGGGAATCGAACCCGGGCCTCCAGGGGTGGCAGCTAATCACGCTAACCACTACACCACAGAGGCGGTATTAGTAGGAGATAGCAGGAAAAAATATTCCCCTGGGCAAAATAATCTTCATTAACATCTGCTCGATTTATTTATTTATTTATTTATTTATTTATTTATTTATTTATTTATTTATTTATTTATTTATTTATTTATTTATTTATTTATTTATTTTTGAATATTTTAGACAGGAAAACCTTAAATCATCCTCATGATCTAAGGGAAGATATTGTTTTGCATTTTTTATGTCGCATAGTGCATAACTGAATTTATTCACCAGCATTTAAGTATCTTGAGCATTAAATGTAGTTGCTTGCTGCCGCTTCATTTCGTCCACATCAGTCGGCATTTAGGCGTTGCATCGTGTTTTCTGCGATAGGAACAAATCGGGGCTAGATGACCAGTGAAAGGATCATTGTACCCCAGGGGGAACAAAATGGCCAATTTTATTATTATTATTGTTATTATTATTATTATTATTATTATTATTATTATTAATATTATTATTATTAAGGAGCACGTAGAACCTTTATTTAGCATTGATTTTCTTGGTCTTCTTCTTCTTCCTCTTTATGTGTTTACCCTCCAGGGTCGGTTTTTCCTTTGGACGCAGCGAGGGATCCTACCTCTACCGCCTCAAGGGCAGTGTCCTGTAACTTCATACTCTGGGTCGGGGATACAACTGGGAAGCATGACAAGTACCGCGCCCAGGCTGCCTTACCAGCTATGCCGAACAGGGGCCTTGCGGGGGATGGGAAGATCGGAAAAGATATATAAGGAAGAGGGAAGGAAGCGGTCGTGGCCTTAAGTTAGGTACCATCCCAGCATTTGCCTGCAGGAGAAGTGAGAAACCACGGAAAACCACTTCCAGAATCAAATCCACTTCTATTCAGTTTACCTCCAAAGGCTGAGTGAACCCCGTTCCAGCCCTCGTACCACTTTTAAAATTTCGTAGCAGAGCCGGGAATCGAACCCGGGCCTCCGGGGTGGCAGCTAATCACACTAACCACTACACCACAGATGCGAACTCTTTTTCTTCTTATCTTCCCAAAACTTCCTCATCCTTTCACTATGAGCCGGTCGTCTTTCTTGTGTCCACACGTTCTTTATTTTCAAATTATTATTATTATTATTATTATTATTATTATTATTATTATTATTATTATTATTATTATTCATTCCAAAGTCCCATGGAGTGAAATGGACAGAAAAAGGAAGACATCAGCAGACTATCACTTACAATATGAGACTTGGAAGACACTCAACAAAATGAGAATTGGAGTGACACGGTGCAAAATTAATTCGAAGAAGTTGGGGTACAGTGATGATGAACTGTGTGAGTGTGGAAGACACCTGTTGGTTTGCAGTAAATTGAATGAACCGTGTGATATCCAGGACTTGTTCAAATTAAATGACCGTGTAATTCAGGCTTCTGAATACTGGATTCACAGCGTGTAAATATTGCATGTTGTATGTATTGTATTGTAGTGTTTTTGAACTCGGATAAATAGATAAATGATTTTTATATTGATGTTTTCATGACCCGTAATTGCAGGCATGAAAATAAAGTTTTGGACTTTTCCCGTATCTAGAAAAGGTGAAATTCTTTTCGTTTCACAGAGAATATCCCTCCGCGTCTTCAGAAGAAAATCTGGACTGTTCACGATTAAAACATCTCTAGTAGTGAAGTTTTGAATTTAAGAATGCTTTACCTCATGTCTGTAGTAGACCTAAGTGGTACTCTAATTCGTCACCACACGACTCACAGTAAGCTAGCATTGCAAGCGGGAGCTCACGATACCTTCTACGCACCAATTAAAATGTTACTTGTTTCATCGTTTGTGCGTTGCGAAGTAACAGCAAGTTCATAAGACGAATCAGGGACGAACGTGGTAGGGAAAAAAAATAATAAAATAGAGTACATGAAAGACTAAGAAGAATAGGACAGAGCCAAAAATGGAAAGAAAATGTATAGAAAACACAGAGGATAATGAGTATGATTCGATCAGGTGAGGGGAGGGGGATATAACACCTTTACACACGTTATGAAAGTACAACATTCAACACATAGCCTACATTGAACCAGCTGGTGATGAGAAACGTATGAGTTTGGAAAACACCGAAACCAAATAACAATATTGAAAGGACAGGGAAGAGAACTACCTATGTAAATCCTTCCACGGAAAGCTGTGGAAGAACGTAAAAATCCTAAGAATTTCATGACGGACACTGGCTATCAATTTGTTTGCCAGCCATATTATTATTATTATTATTATTATTATTATTATTATTATTATTATTATTATTATTATTATTATTATTATTAGTAAGGGCCCATGGGGTAGTACGTGGTCTTGTGGGTTCACTTCTTTCTGGTGGAAGTGTACTAATAAAACACAGGAAATGCCATATATTCCTAAAAAGTCCGATATACTGTACCGGTTACGACCTCTACATGCCGTGTTTTTTGGCTATTAATTGTACGTTATCATCACGCAAGACGTTCAGAGCGATCTTGGTTTGTTTACTAGGGTACGTCCAAGATGCACGCTGGTTTTCTGAGTCAGACAGTCGGCGCTGACTGACTCCGAGCGGCAGGTGGGATGTGACCATTATGAAAGCTGGTTATCAGCGCAGACAGAGCTGCCACAAAAGAAAAGATATGAGATGCAACTGATCAGTGTACCATGGAACTAACAAGAGAACAGGCTGCAGCTATATTGCTGCTAAGTGACAATGTCACAACCAAGTTAAAACGAATGAGAAATAATATACATCCAGTTAATGGATTAAGATCTATGTACAGGAAGTACAAACACCTTTTTCCACAGTTACTTGCCGACAAAAACAGATTTTTCGAATATCATCAGTCTTCATTTCTATAGAAATCTTTCTCCAAAAGCCATCGACGATGTTCCTATTCAAGTGATCTTTAATTCGCTTATCCCATATCGGAGAATTAAGTTGAACTTTGGAAATCAAATTCTCGATATCCATCGTTACCAAAACGTCAAACACACTCAAGACGAAAATCAACAGCCTGCGCGGCAGGTTGTCTGAAATCAGAATGAACTAATCATTCCGGTAAATATCTGAGTCAGACTACCAGTGCGCAGGCCTCCTGCGCGCAGGTGCATTATGGCCAGTCCCGCTTAACAACAAAGGATATACATATGCCGACTCGGCGCCGACTGTCTGACTCAGAAAACCAGCGTGCAACTTGGACGTACCCTATCGGAGGTGCGAGCAGGCGAGCCAGCGACAGCTGTGTGTGTGTGTGTGTGTGTGTGTGTGTGTGTGTGTGTGTGTGTGTGTGTGTGTGTGTGTGTGTGTGTGTGTGTGTGTGTGTGTGTGTGTGACGTAGCTGCAGGGACAGGATAGAATACCCGCCTGACGCCACGTGTAGCCTGCATGGCCTGGTATATTCTGTATATGAACGTCACTCCTTCGCGAACATTCGATTTAAAAATTGAAACTTCTGTAATCATAATCACAGCGACTTACGCGATACGTCATTTTACAGAGGATAACATAAACGTCTCAAATTATGAATCTCAAGAAAATCCGTCGAGGGGTTCACGAGATAATCCGCTTCAAATGGATCACGTTATCTGATGACGTACTGAATATAAGCTGAGCACACTTGACCTTGACCAGACAGTCATAGCTGGGTGCCCAGCCTCACTCTCCAAGCTGCGGTGTTCGTTGAAGTGCTGACAGAGGTTATCTTCGAATATTCAAAGTCTTCGTGTGGAACTCTGATTATGACAAGTCGTGTATTGGACTTAGATGACAACAGCTGAGTTGACCTTATAATCAGTGCGCGTCTTGGAACTCTGATTATGACAAGTCGTGTATTGGACTTAGGTGACAACAGCTGAGTTGAAGTTATGTACTGTGCGCATGTAGAAACTTCTCGATATAACTTACTTTCGTTCTTGTGGAACTGAGTTTATTACCACGTTACCAGTGTGAAAATTAGTCTCTGAATCAATATTAATTTTAATGTGACATTACTGCGATATACTAGGAACTGTGATATTTATTTTTTAAATCTCAGTCAGCAGAACTTAATCTCTGAACACATTTAATTTCAGTGTGACATTACTACATTATACAATTAACTGTGACATTTTGTTAAATCTCAGTCAGCATCATTTCATTTTTAAACTACGGTGTTTATGGAAATGTTCGAACTTTTACATGAATATTAACGCAAGTGATTACCATAATCGTGTGCTACGACACAAAGGTTTCACTCCGAGCTCAAACTGTGTTCTTTATCCAATTCAAACAAAATTGTGTATTATTTCTTCTGAACAGTGTATAAATTATTTGTGTGTGACTGACAGCAGTGTCTTTGATAAACTCTCGAACAGTCACCTATTTTATTTAATGTCAAGTGCGCCTAACAACGAACTGTGCTTTTCACTTCAACCTTATTTCTTCGTCGAAGTCTATAGTATTATTTCATCACTGACAGCAGTGTCTTTGATAAACTCTTTCAATGTCAAGTGCTACTTTATTTAGTGTAAAATCACCATGAACTGTGCAAAGTGCGTGAACAATTTTCAGTTTCATTATTTCTATTCATGAACTGTGCTTTATTTTTTTCCAGTCTCGATGCTACCCGCATCCTCATCTTTAGTGAACTTATAAGTTATGTCTACAATCTTCTTCTTCGTTTTGCCTCATGACTGAGGCGTCGTGACTATCATAATATTCAGCCCTCTAGCCGATGAACCATACTCCGCCCTTCTTCCCTATCTAAAGCTTTCAATGTGGTTACTCTGAGAGAACACTGTAGGGGGCCGTTCACCATGTCAATCCATCGCGTTGGTATTCGTCCTCGTTGTCTGGTTCCCTGGACTTTGCCCTCAACAATCAGCTTTTGTAGACTATCATCTCGGCGCATTATATGTCCAAAGTAGCGTACAATTCGTTGAGAGACCTTACACGATAGACGAACTTTTATCTGAAGTTGGTTCAGGATTGATGTGTTCGTGCGTTTAGCTGTCCAAGGAATCCTTAACATTTTCTTCCAGCACCACATTTCAAAGCTTTCTATCCGTTCTCGATCACGTTTGAGGATGGTCCACGTCTCTGCGCTATACAAGAAGACTGAGAAGACTAGAGATTCAACGAGCTTCTTTTTTGTCTTAATGGTGATGTTGTTATCTTTCCAGATCTTCCGCAGACGGATCATTGCTACCTTTGCTATTTCAATTCTGCGCTTTATTTCATCTTTGGAAACACCAGAATTGGATAGTAAGGAGCCTAGGTATACATACTGATGTACAACTTCACACCCTCCAATCTGTTTGATATGTGGACTGTTGTTGTTCTTACGATCAACAATCATGACTTTGGTTTTCTGTCGATTTAGGCGTAATCCAATTTCTAGGCTTGCTTTCTCTACTCTCTTGATCAGCTCTGTCAACTCCTCTTCAGATGATGCTATCAAGGTGGTGTCATCAGCAAATCTCAAATTGTTGATCTTGCATCCCCCAATGGAAAACCCTTTGTCCCAGCCTTCTAATGCAGTTCTCATTGCATATTCACCATAGATATTGAAAAGTAACGGTGACAAGATACATCCCTGGCGAACTCCAGCCCTTATACGAAAGTGCTGAGTCTGTTTGTTTTGAATCTTCACAGTGGCTGTATTTTCCTTATACAAGGACTTGAGGAGATCAATCAAATGGAGTGGCAAACCCATGTCATCCAAAATTTTCCTAAGATGGTTCCATTTGACAGTATCAAAGGCCTTTTGGTAGTCAATAAAGCACAGATATACCGGAACATTGAATTCTCTAGCCTTTTCAATGATTTGTCTTAGGCTTAAGATCTGTTCTCGAGTACCTTTTCCTTTCATAAATCCAGTCTGTACTTCAGGAATTTGATACTCTGGAAATGCCCGGAGTCGCTTGTGCAGGATATGAAGCATAACTTTACTGGCATGTGAAATCAAAGCAATTAAGTGATAATTTTCACATTTTTTCCTCGATCCTTTCTTGTGGATTGGGACAAAGATTGACCGTACCCATTCCTCGGGCCATCTTCTAGAATTCCATATTGCTTGGCAGATTTTCAACAGCATTTCAATTCCAGCACCGTCTGTAGCTTTCAAGACTTCTGCACTTATTCCATCAGGTCCACACGCTTTTCCAGTTCTCAGCATTTTCAAAGCCATTTCTACTTCATCTCGGAGGATGTCAGGTTCAGGATCTGACTGCTTGTCTATCTTCACTTGGTCTTGTGCATTACATTGTTCACTGTATAGATCCTGTCAGTATAATCTCCATGTTTCCAGAACATTCTCTATATCCACAACATCATCCCCCCTTTGAGTTCTGTATATTCCAGGAATATGGCTTGAATTCTCGAGTGATTATTCTAATTTTGTCAAAAAGATCCTTGCTGTGGTTTTGATTTGCATGGTCTTCAATCTCAAAACAAATGTTACTAAGGAAATTATTCTTATCTCTTCTACAAGAAGACTGAATCCTTCTATCAAGATCAGACATTTGCTCTCTTTTTTCTTTAGTGTTAATGCCAGATTTTTTAAGGCACCTTCTTTCTTCTACAAGCTGAAGGCTCAAGTCAGGGATCCACTGTTGCCTTCTAGTATTTGGTACTCGAGATTCATTCAAAGAGGACTCTATCCAGTTTTTTGTCATTTCCACAGCCCTTCTGCAGTTGTTATTGGATCCTGTAATATGGAGGCTCTTCGCGCCAATGATTCCTTCAAAGACGACATATTAACTACTTGTGGTATCCTGTATGATCTTTTAACTGGTGTTTGAAGTTTTATTCTTATTTCTGTTCTAAGAAGCTGATGATCACTGCCACATACTGCACCTGGACAAGGTTTGGTGTCCATTACAGAAGACCTCCATCTTGAACTGATCAAGATGTAGTCGATCTGATTTTTATGTTGACCATCAGGCGATGTCCATGTGTACATGTGCCGTATGTGATGCTTGAAGACTGTATTAGTTATAGTGAACCTGTTTTGAATTGCAAACTCAAGAAGCCTGTTCCCCCGTTCATTTCTTTCTCCAATTCCGTATCTTCCTATCGATGTTCTGACATGCTCATCATGTCGTGTTGAACCAATTTTGGCACTGAAGTCTCCCATAACAATAGTTATTTCTCTGCTTGGAAAAGCTGAAACAGTAGCATCAAGATATTGATTGAAGCGGTCGATTATTTCATCAGATGCATCCGCTGTTGGGGCGTAAACCTGAATGATGTTGATTGAAAGTGGCTTGCATTTGAGACTTAGTGTCATAATGCGATCATTAACAGGTTTATATCCTTTCACTAGGTCATTCAGTTTGTCACTGATCACAATTGCGACCCCGTTACTGCTTTTTTCTTCATTTCCAGCAAAATAGACCCAATGATTACCACTCCTAAAATGGCCATTGTTTTTCCAGTGAGTTTCACTTAGCCCTGCCACTCCTATATTATACCTTTCCAGCTCTTGTATTATCAGGAGAAGTTTTCCTGAAGCTAAAAGTCCTCTCACATTCCAAGTACCCACATTCTGCTTTGTTCTTCCAGTCGCAAATTTCGCATATGCAGCCTGGTTGCCTACATGCACATGCCCAGTAGCACATTTCACACT
Source organism: Anabrus simplex (assembly GCF_040414725.1). Lineage (NCBI taxonomy): Eukaryota > Metazoa > Arthropoda > Insecta > Orthoptera > Tettigoniidae > Anabrus > Anabrus simplex. The sequence goes on from NC_090271.1 coordinate 239,857,878, forward strand.
TTGCAGCCTGGAACCGCAAAAGCGCCGGTTGTCAGCCGGGTCGCATGACGAATTACATCCATTTAAAGCAGCTATCATGATAGTGTTCATGGGAATAATAGTGTAATGAGGTCCCTCTCTCTTCCACACCGCAGTACCACAACCGAAAAACCAGTCATTCTGGTGACGCTTGAGGCTCCCCGCTCTTGACCCACCTCGAGCATGAATTGCTCTGTGCATTAAGTCGATACTGATGGCGCTGCTGCCCGACATCAGGTTTTCAGTGGATTCCAGTGGCATTTCCTCCACTGAGGGACCACCGCCCTTCCTCCCTCAAGGAGCTCATCCGCCCGAAGCCGTTGGCTCCCTGAGGGTGTCAGGTTATTTCTCGCCGCCTAACACTCGGCGTGGAGTCGCTGGCTGTTCTGTCTACTCTATACCGTCAAAAATACGTCCATTGTAATGGTGTCAACAGGTGTAGACTCTAGTTCCTTGGCAAAGTCGATAAGAGCATGCATAGTTCCCGTCTTTGTCATAGTTTCCATGGCATTGATGGCAGATAGAACAAAATGGCCGATACTTAGGGCAATGCAAATATAGTAAATAATTATATCGAGTGTCTCTCTTAGTAATGTTGTCTATGGATTGAGGGCTAAACAAGATGACTATCGCCTATGGCATAAAAACACAATACACTTACGTTAAAAATCAATATCAAATGATCACTAATTCACTAGAAAACACTCACACACAACAAATATATGCCACAGTGTCATAAATACTGCCAAGAAGCCGCTAACAAAGCACAGTTCCCTTGATATATAGATATTTTATGCTCTTACACCACACTAGATCTTGCATTAAGAGTGAATTTGACTGCATATCACAACCACATTAAATGAAACAGTGCTGTTAAACCAAATTGTCGGAGGACTGTGTAATTTTGGACCCTCGTGTAAGTTATGTGACAAGTGATTACCCCGCAACCTCGTCGGAGAACGTCGGAGAACGTCGGAGATCGTCCAGAACGTCGAAAGTTCGAGACTCAAACCCATATCAAAACGACCTGGGTCATTAAATGGCGATGTTGAAGACAGCGACTATCAACAGTAAGGTGATGTGCAATTTAAAATGCATTTTCTGAATAAAAACTGTCATTCAATCCATTTAAAAATTTTCTTGTAGATAGGACCCTGCCTCCTGTACCAAGCCCTAGCTAGAAATCATCCAGTATTGCCCTGAGACCTACTTAGTGCTAACTTTAAAATTAGTTCATAAAGTCGGGCTATTTTACTGGTACAATACGCATGTCCACGCCGTGAACGCAGGGCAACGGGTACGCTGCGTGTACACCGCTACGTCATGTAAGTTCGAGAAAGCGAGTTCCCGACCCTTTAAGATTGGGACCCAGCAGCTAAGGGGACAATCCCGAAAGAAAATATCGGCTCTCCAGGATTTCTGGGGGTTGGGGTTGGGCTGATAACCCAATTTGTAAAAAACTCTCGTTACGAAATCTCAAGAAGAAGCAGCCGGCCTGACCTTTTCACAAGGAACTGGTAAACGTGTAAAGGACTTGAAGGTAATTGGAATCAAGAACTGGATGAGTTTTGCACTTAACAGGCAAGGATGGGGAAACTTCTTCACAAGGCCCAGGCCCTTAAAGGGCTTTCGCGCCAGTGATTATTATTATTATTATTATTATTATTATTATTATTATTGTTATTTTTTCTGCAAGTTGCTTTACGTCGCACCGACACAGATAGGTCTTATGACAACGATATGACAGGGAGGGGCTAGGAGTGGGAAGGAAGCGGCCGTGGCCTTAATTGAGGTACAGCCCCAGCATTTGCCTGGTGTGAAAATGGGAAACCTCGGAAAACCATCTTCAGGGCTGCCGACAGTGAGGTTCGAACCCACTATCTCCCGAATACTGGATACTGGCCGCACTTAAGCGACTGCAGCTATCGAGCTCGGTATTACTATTATTATTATTATTATTATTATTATTATTATTATTATTATTATTATTATTATTAATTTTAAACCGTAATATTGTCTCCTTATTTATTGGATCTCCCTCTCTCATAACCAGGAATAAGGTGACATTTCTCTGCATTTCTCAGAGAAATGCGATGAAAGATGAATTTTTGTTCCTAATTTCAGACTTGAATGAACAATGGTGGTATAAGACGGCGCACAGTCGTGGAGTGAATGCTGTGAGTACAGGTTTGGATGAGCAGCTGCTGCGTGAGGGGAAAGTGTTTAATAGGATTTTAAAGCCATTATTTACTACGAGCTGCGCTCAAACAAGCAGACGATCAATACCGAGGTGCACTGCAGTCAGGTGTTGAAATAACACAGCATCATTCATGAGATGAGCCTAGGCTTGCGTTGTGTTTCGCAAAGACAATGAGATGCCTCCCATTACCAGCTTGCACGACAGTCCTGAGAAATTCGCAGTATCTCGTCAAACAGTTCTTCTTCTCATTATTGTTCCTCTTCTTATTCTATCGTCCAGGCCAGTTCTGCAGGACGTTGACGGTTGGCACAATTCCGAGCGAGTTAGCTACGCTAGTTTGATCACGTAGCTGTCAGCTTCAATTCGGGAAATAGTGGGTTCAAAACCCACTACTAACACCCCCGAGGATTGGTGACCGTGGATTGCCATTTTACCATTAGGCATATGGTGCGGCTGTACCACAGTTAGAGCCACAATCGCATCATTGCCTGCCTCATCGCATCGTCATCAGAAGGCCTGCCTGTGTCGGTGGGACGAGCAACAACAAATACGAAGAGGGTTCAATACATAATGCAACACATTTTTTTCTAAAAGCAGGTTGATTTTGTTGAGGATTCAAATAGACCATGTTATTTCCCAATCCCTTTGCTACAAGATATAGCAGGTATATTGGATGCTGAAGGTCAAATGGACTGTATCGCGATGACCTGTCTAAAGCATTTGATAGGGTGGATCATGGGAGACTACTGGCAAAAATGCGTGCAATTGGACTAGACAAAAGAGTGACTGAATGAGCTGCTATATTTCTAGAAAATAGATCTCAGAGAATTAGAGTAGGTGAAGCTTTATCTGACCCTGTAATAATTAAGAGGGGAATTCCTCAAGGCAATATTATCGGACCATTATATTTTCTTATATATATATAAATGATATGAGTAAAGGAGTGGAATCGGAGGTAAGGCTTCTTGCGGATGATATTATTCTCTATAGACTAATAAATAAGTTACAAGGTTGTGAGCAACTGCAACGAGACCTCGAAAATGTTGTGAGATGGGCAGTAGGCAATGGTATGTTGATTAACGGGGTTAAAAGTCAGGTTGTGAGTTTCACAAATAGGAAAAGTCCTCCCAGTTTTAATTACTGCGTTCATGGGGTGAAAGTTCCTTTTGGGGATCGTTGTAAGTATCTAGGTGTTAATATATGGAAAGATCTTCATTGGGGTAATCACATAAATGGGATTGTAAATAAAGGGTACAGATCTCTGCACATGGTTGTGAGAGTGTTTAGGGGTTGTAGTAAGGATGTAAATGAGAGGGCATATAAGTCTCTGGTAAGACCCCAGCTAGAGTATGGTTCCAGTGCGTGGGACCCTCAACAGGATTACCTGATTCAAGAACTGGAAAAAATCCAATGAAAAGCAGCTCGATTTGTTCTGGGTGATTTCCGACAAAAGAGTAGCGTTACAAAAATTGCGAGAAAGAAGAAGAGCTGCTCGACTAAGTGGTATGTTCCGAGCTGTCAGCGGAGAGATGGCGTGGAATGACATTAGTAGGCGAATAAGTTTGGGTGGCGTTTATAAAAGTAGGAAAGATCACAATATGAAGATAAAGTTGGAATTCAAGAGGACAAACTGGGGCAAATATTCATTTATAGGAGGGAGAGTTAGGGATTGGAATAACTTACCAAGAAAGATGTTCAATAAATTTCCAATTTCTTTGAAATCATTTAGGAAAAGGCTAGGAAAACAACAGATAGGGATCCTGCCACCTGGGCGACTGCCCTAAATGCAGATCAGTATTGATTGATTGATTGATTGATTGATTGATTGATTGATTGATTGATTGATTGATTGATTGATTGATTGATTGATTGATTGATTGATTGATTGATTGATTGATTGATTGATTGGTTGGTTGGTTGGTTGGTTGGTTGGTTGGTTGGTTGGTTGGTTGGTTGGTTGGTTGGTTGGTTGGTTGGTTGGTTGGTTGGTTGATTGATTGATTGATTGATACAATAACCTACTTTTCAATAAAATCTTCGTTCAATATTACGGCCATACGCCACCGTAATATGAAGGCCTGTATGCTTGTATGGTACGGCTCAAGTGGCCGATGTCGGAGCCAACGAAGTGCATCCTTTTTTGGGCCAAACAGATCGAAGTCAGAAGGCGGAAGATCCGGGCTGTAGGATGAATGAGGAAGAGCAATTCAGACAGGTTTGCTAGACCTTGTTGTTATGAAACACGCCTCATCCAACGACTCACCGTGCTTTTGTCCACCACCAGGTCTTCGTAGACATTCTATGAGTATCTTTGATGTCCTGGTTTTCCGCCAAAAGAAACTCAATAAATTATCTCTGTTTGGTACGCACCTCCGTTACAGACGCCATATTGAAGGATATTTATAGCGTTGCTACCTATCGGAAATTAATTAAACTCTACGAGATGAAGCTTGAATATTCAAAGATGGTACAAAAAAATCCAATTTTTTAAAGCCGAAATTGGCCGATAAATAAACTGTGCTGCATTATACTGTACAATGAACTACCCTCGTAGAATAAATAAATGAACACTACAGTTGGTGTAATTTTAACTCTTTTCACTCTGTCGGAAGCAGTAAGTTTAACAAATACATCATATACTGTATGTAAGGAAGCACACACCATTAAACAAAGAATGAGATGTTCCTTACCGAGCTCGATAGCTGCAGTCGCTTATGTGCGGCCAGTATCCAGTAATTGGGAGATAGTGGGTTCGAGCCCCACTGTCGGCAGCCCTGAAGATGGTTTTCCATGGTTTCCCATTTTCACACCAGGCAAATGCCGGTGCTGTACCTTAATTAAGGCCACGGTCGTTTCCTTCCACTTTCAAGGCCTTTCCTATCCCATCGTCGCCATAAGACCTATCTGTGTCGGTGCGACGTAAAGCAAATAGCAAAAAAAAGGAGAGATGTTCCTTTCTACAAGAACACCCTCAGATTCTATCACATCACTTTAAATATCGCGCATATATGTACAATATTGTCAATGAATATGAAATTCTGATGTTATGGACAAATGAGATATTATGATTGTAGAGGTCCTCCGCTATCACCTTAACAACTTTGAGAATTGTTTCTAAGCTGCTGATCGTCCGTCACCTACAGCGATTACGATTGGACTGAATCAAGTTCCCTTGCTCCGGTCGTGGTCGCTATGTAGGCAATAACATTGTTCAGTGGAGAGGGCAGGGGGAGTACAGGGTGGAAGGAAGTATTTCGTGGCATTAACTCAGTTCACTGGAGACGGGAGGGAAAGTACTGTTGGCTTGACAAATTTATGCAACTTAAACAATATTGTACATGATTTAAAGTGATTTGATAAAATCTCAAGATGTTCTTGCCGAACGAAATATGGCATTCTTTATTTTAAATTGTGTATTTCTTTACAGGTATGTTATAGTGTTATATGTGTTATAATTAGTGTTTTCGATCGACTGAAAAACTTTAAAGTGACATTAACTGACACTTCACACAGACAAGTACGGCTAAACAAACTACAATCAATGCTTCTCCTTCCCCTGTATATCAGTTCACTCTTGGATACTGCTAATGCAAGGTGATCGTCTTCTGCACCATCCTCTCTGTCCATAGATTTTACCTCTATATCCCGTAGAACCTTGTGTTTTTCACGACGAAATACTTGTCTCTGGTAGGCTTGTGATTACAAAGACGCATTCTCTTACACTGCAAGCATGTTGCAGAACTCCTTTGTTTCTTATATTATATTGAACTAAGAAGTCGGGTCCCAGGAATCAACCTGGGAAGAGTTATTGTGACTCAGAAAAAATGGGAGTGAAAAGAGTCATTGCCAAACTCCTGCAACAGCAATATAGTGGGTTCTGCAAGAGAACCCAACTAGCCCCTTTCACTACAAATCCAGCACGTAACCTACAAGAAGTCCCCCTGTTAAGCTGAGCAACCCAGTGGAAGTTTGGGTAACCAATCCCAGCGGAAAGCTGGGTCAGTGAACCGATCAGTGCTGGGAGGCTTCAAGGCTTACGGCCTTGATAGTTAAAAATCACGTTACCTTCGGGTAACCCCACCAAACTTTTTCGTAACTCTGGAAATATGGAGCAAACGACTAATTGTAAATCTACCACAGGTGGTAACAAATCCACCCCCACTCACACTGGGGCAGCAGGCCATCGGATTCTGGTGAGCCTGCATCTTCATGTAGGATGTAACACATCAACTATCTGGCAACGAAAAGCATTAGTTCCCTCCTACAAACGGGAAAACTGAAATATACATTGGACATCCTACCAAAACACAACATCCTTATAACGCTTCTGCAGACACTATTTACTGACGAAGAACCTTTTGAGTCACAAGGCTTCAGATCTACAAGGGACAGCCCGGTTAGAGACTGATGAAGAACATGCCTCACCTGGGAACAGGCTTCATAGTCAACAACAAAATGATCAACTCCATTATCTCCTTCTTATCACCAAATGGGAGAACGTCCACTATAGCTTTCAGAAGTCTCAACAAAGCCTATACGATTGTTAACTTCCATGCACCTACCAATGATACTAATAAGAGTGATATTGTAAGTGTTGAATACGTTTGGGAAGAACTGGAAGAGACAATCGATAAGATTCCAGAACATCACGTGATCCTCTTGATGGGGGACTTCAACGCCCTGATTGGTAAGGAGCGCAGGTATAAGAACATATTAGGAGAATGCCCGGTCCACAAGAGAATCAATTTTATTCATAGGATATAATCTTCATGGTTCTGATCCGTATTGTACCAGACACAATGTATCTATTTTAACCACATCTTCATGTGCCGTACTGACAGTGTCCAACAACTTTTCAGCATGATTTCAACAAACACTTCGAGAGCATTTCATTTTATTACGTTGATTGATGTTGAAACACCATCTAGCAGTTCTGCGTCAGTGACTTACATACAGTTAACACCTTGACTACAAGATCAACATTTACCAGTTGTATATGAAAGAGTCTCGATGATGAACATTCTCAAGATACTGAGAATTTAGAACCTAATTTATTTTCAAATTTGCCCAGTTTTTAATGTCAATTGTATATTTGTTCATGTGTTTTATGTCAATTGTGTGTATGTACATTTGTTTAGTTATTAGATGTTTTATATTAAGGCTGAAGATGGCCAGCCGAGTCCGAAACTAGTCCCTAGTTAATGTAATTCAAAATATTGCATATTACAATATTGAAAGGTGGACCATTACGACTTTAATTTAATAATTATTATTGGGAACCAATTGTAATGGTGAGAGGCTGATCAATATGTGTACGAATCACAATCTTGTACTTAAATCTACAGTATTTAGACACCTCCCTCGAAAAGCCTAGATGGAGGTGTGCCAATCCCTTGCTAGGAAAGTGCCAGCTATATCATGTTGCCATCAATAGAAAGACTAGCAAGGAAATAATGAACGTCAAGATATTGAGAGGTCCCAATACCGATTTAGACCACTACCTTTGATCAAAACAAATTTCAGTCCACTCACGAAGTGCAGATGCAACAACTACACCAAGTCCAGAATCCCAAAATTTAATCCAGCCCAGTTGAAAGCCAACAACAACTTTGCTAAGGTCCTAAGCAATAATCAAAATAAAAAAAGATTGGCCTAATCTACAGAAGGAACTGATAGATGCAGCAACAGAAACCATCCTTGCGACCAGAAGGAGTGAGCATCCATGGTGGACGCCAACATGTGAAGTATCTGTGTTCTGGTTCTTGGTGTGACGGATATGTTCTTTTAGGCAGGTGGAGATCAGATGTTTTGTTTCACCAACATAGCACGTCCCGCAGCTACATTCAATGTGGTATACTCCAGGAGTATACAAAACACAGATAATTCAGCCGTAGCCAAGCAGTCCCACGAAACAAGACACGGAATATCGTTTGACAAGGCCAAGATCCTAGCAGCTATCCCTTAGAATTTGGAGAGAAAATTCCACGAGGCTATCGAAATCAAGAAACATCCAAACATTATGAATTCAGAAAATGAAATGGCGTATGACTTTTAGTACCGGGAGTGTCCGAGGACATGTTCGGCTCGCCACGTGCAGGTCTTTTTGATTTCACTCCCGTAGACGACCTGCGCGTCGTGGTGAAGATGAAATTATGATGAAGACGACACATACTCCCAGCCCTTCGTGCCAGCGAAATTAATCAATTATGGTTAAAATTCCCGACCCTACCGGAAATCAAACCCGAGACCCCTGTGGCCAAAGGCCAGCACGCTAACCATTTACCCATGGAGCCGGACATACATTTAGAAGAAGGATATATAATCAGTAATTCTTATATGCCTATCATACATAAATTAAGACATACAGACCACAGCATAAACGCGCAGGTCGAACTTCCAATTACATAACGGCACGGGCAAGTCCCACTACCTGGCTGTGACACACATATTCCAGGATTCTCACGAGACATTCAACCTCGGATCGTGTTGGATATTTCAATCGCCTTGAAAAAGAATACTGCAATGTATCGGAAACGTCGGCAAACTGTACGTAATGTACAGAAAACAACAACACGGTTCAACCCGGAAAATAAACCAAATAACTCAATTGACAGTATCCACAGGATCAACTGACATTTGGACGACGGAAACACTACCAAGGGATTGGACTTCAGCTATCATCCCGCTGCTGCACAAGAAAGGATACACATCGTCGCCATAAGACCTATCTGTGTCGGTGCGACGTTAAGCAACTAGCAAAAAAAGAAAGGATACAAGTTAGACCCTAACAACTATAGTGGGATCTCTCTCCTATCAGTGACTTACAAAATCTCCAAAGCATTGCTTTTAAAAAGTTGAGGCACAATTAGACTCCTGCAAAGGAGAGTAATGTCTTTGCTGGCAGGACCTAGTTTTCACAGTACACTATGTCTTCTGGTATAGGCTAGAGGAATTTTGTTACTTTCATTGATCTGTCTCTCTCTTATCGTTGACTTTGACAATATGGAAGTGACTTGAGGTATGAGCGATGCTAGTAATGCCATTCCTTATGCAGCCGGTCCCTGCTATGAATGTTGTGAACATGTTGCCCATTGGGTCAGTTAGTGCATGCATTTCAGTGGGCTTGGCAAACTGATAAGTAATAACAACTTCTGGCTCGGTGAGGAAAGCAACGGGAAACTACCTTGCTCCTCATTTCCATAGAACGCCTTTTCAGTGACGCCTAGGCCATCTGTTATAGCTGATGGCAGAGCTGTTGAGGATCCAACCAGCCCTCGGGATGAGGAATGAACATACACATAAGAGAGTATCAAGCTGGATTTAGGAAGTCAAGGCGATGCACAGAGCAGATTCTGAACCTCAAAACTATCTTTACCTACAAAATACTCAGCGCCTCACCCCATTTTGCAATTTTTGTTGACTTCCAGAAGGACTACGACTCGGTAGATAGACAGTCGCTCTTTGAGACTTTAATTGAAATGGTACTGGATAAAAAGACTTTGAATCTTGTGAAGGCTATTCTGACGAACACCATGTCCAAAGTCAAATTCAGAGGGGTATTATCAAAAAGCTTCGAGATTAAAACAGGTGTTAGACAAGGAGGTGGTTTGTCCCCCATCCAGTTTAACTGTCTGATGGAGAAGGTTATTCGGGAATGGACGAATACACTAGCTGACAACTCTGGATAAAAAATCGGCTGCAAAAAGGACAGGTTCAGAGTCAGTTGCTTAGTCTTCGCAGAGGACCTCGCACTCTTAGCTTCAAGTATGGAAGAAGCTACGTACCAGCTATCCTCCTTCGAACGCATAGCAGCTAAAGTAGGGCTCAAGATAGCTGTCAACAAAACAGAATTTCTGACCAACATCAGGGAAGCAACCAACTTCATTTCCCTGGGGGACAAAATAATTCGAAAGGCCAACTCATTCAAACATCTTGGAGAATGGATAACCCCAAATATTGCTTCGAGATTAAAACGGGTGTTAGACAAGGAGGTGGTTTGTCCCCCGTCTAGTTTAACTGTCTGATGTAGCAGGTCATTCGGGAATGGACGAATAGACTACCTGACAACTCTGGATAAAAATCGGCTGCAAAAAGGACAGGTTCAGAGTCAGTTGCTTAGTCTTCGCAGATGACCTCGCACTCTTAGCTTCAAGTATGGAAGAAGCTACGTACCAGCTATCCTCCCTCGAACGCATAGCAGCTAAAGTAGGGCTCAAGATAGCTGTCAACAAAACAGAATTTCTAACCAACATCAGCGAAGCACCCAACTTCATTTCCTTGGAGGACAAAATGATTCGAAAGGCCAACTCATTCAAATATCTTGGAGAATGGATAACCCCAAATATTAGTGAAGAGAAATGCACCAAATTAGAAAGGGCTTATCATCTAATTCTAAATGCTTCTCGTTGAATCTTAGACACGACAACACCGTAGTAGGACCATCTATATTGTACGCGTCATATGCCCAAATATGATGCGGAATGACAACTCAGAAAACTGGAAATGATGGGATGCGGGTATACAAGTTCCATCATCTTCTCAAGGATTATGGGTCCCATTAAAGAAGCAGATGGGTACAGAATCAGGCACAACAAGGAACTGTACAGTAAAATAGCGAGCAATACAACAACTGTGAGGAATAGAAGAGTAATATTATATGGTCACATAGTCAGGATGGACAGCCAGAGACCCACTTCAAGCATCTTCAACACTGCATCTAGAGAGAAAGCAACAAACGCCAAATGGACGAATTTAGTTCAGAAAGACCTACAATTCATAAACATTAATCACATTGATATTTACAACCGAGATAAGTTCAGAAAGTTAATCAAGGCTGACTCTCTCCAGTCACTTACAGCTAAATCACTGCGTCCAGGAGTAGGAGTGAAATTGACTCAAGGAAGAAAATACATCCATAGCGCTAGAATGAAGAAATACTGGGATAAGAAGAAGAAAACTGCTCACCAAAGTTAAGAACCACGTGGTTCATTGTAGGCCTAAACGAAGAGGAAGAATAAGAACTAAGAAGACCTTTAACATTCTTCTGTGTAGCCACATATGAAAAACCTTCAATTTCTTAACTGTGTGTAGTTTTAGAGTCCATATCTCAACACCATAGAGAAGACTGGATCGCACATAGAATTAGAGTTTTAAATTGAAAGGCTCGTTGTACAGCAAAAATTTAATTCCGTTGAAGGTACTTTCAGTTATTCCTGTACGGGTCTTAACTTCCTTCAGTAATCCAGCAACCAAGGTTGTTGGACTAAATGTTGTTTAAGGTTTGAAATAGTGATATTGATTTTATCTTGTTTTAAATCACTAGTTTCCCGTTGTTACCATTCATACTTAAACCCATTTCTTCACAAATTCCATTCAGCTTATTTTAGCCACTTTTCGAAATATACCATATTCTTAAATCTGACTCAAACCAACGACCATGATGGACCATAGACAGCACTGTACTATGTGCTACCGGGGTTTTGAACTAAGGGCGTTATTGATTATCTTATTTTTATTCCTATTCCCACTTCCGTACCCCGCTTCAACCACCTATGGGATGCGGGTATACAACTTCCATCAACTTCTCAAGTTCTCTATCTCTTTCCTCTTTAGCCGGTACTCATTCATCCCTTGGCTTGCTCATCCGCGTTCTTCTGCTGAGACAGATCGGACAGATCCTTCACCTCCGCAACCTTCCTGCTGAAGACTTCTCTCTTTCGTACGTCTTCTGCTCTGATTCAGTACTTTTATAGATCCCAAAGGACTCCTTTCACCCATGGGACTTGAGTTTTCCTATTCTCCTGGAAAATGAGAAACCCGTCGGCCAACCTCCTTTCTTCATTACGTTATGGCGGTGTTACTTTGCACAATTCTTCATTTGGTCGCAAGCGGAAAGTAAATTCACAGGTTAGATTCCCTGGTCCAAGAATCTTCCTAAGAAACCTCCTTCCTTTATTTTGCACGTCTGAGAGTCCTTTACTACCTATTGTCTCTGTCGCGTATAAGCATTTAGGTTTGACTACATTATTGCATTTCCTGAATTTGGCCTGATAAGAGAGTGCTGGTGGTGGTTTATTGTTTTAAGAGAAAGTACCACAAGGCAACCATCCTCTATATAACACTAATCAGAGAGAAAAATGGAAGGGATCCGACACTTAGAAAATGAAGGTTTCGGTCAAATAATGACAAGGGAAATGAAGGGCGTGAAAATGAAAGACTCCCTAAGCCTTGAGTGCTCTTTCTGTGGATAAAGCAAAAGGAAAGGTTGGCCGACAGGCAGGAGATACTGTGGATGTTGTTCCACCACCCCCACCCACAGGAGGTGATAAGAGAGTGATTTCAATTTGTAACTGTTCCGACATAGTTTGAATGCCGTCTCCATCTTTCTCTCCTGTTCTTCAACTGCTGCCTTTTCTTTGATGTTTGTTGTCCGAATCTCACCTACCTTCTTGATTTCTTAACCTTTTTGATATCACCACACTTTGCCTTCGTTCTTCAGGATATATCTGTGGCATTTATGTTCATATCCTGCTTCTTTTCGAAAGATATTTCCAGCATCGCTTTTCTGCTGTTTCGTTGAGGACTTCAGCCCGCTTAATTGCAATTTTTAGGTTCTCTGCAAGAAACACTACATCATTAGCAAATGTCAGACATTCAGATTTAGCCCGGTCCTTTTGTGACCTAATCTAATTCCATTTGATCGAGAAAGTGGTTGCGTGGTTTTGGGTCACGTAGCCATCATCTTGCTTTCGGAAGATTGTGGTTTGGAATTCAGCTGTCGGCAGCTGTGAAGATGGTTTCCTGTGGTTTACCATTTTCACACCACCGGGGAAATGCAGGCCACGGTAACTTCCTTCACACTGGCAGCCCTTTTCTATCCGACCTTTGCCTTAACACCTATCTACGTCTGTGCTGCGTAAAACAATTTGTAAAAATAAACGTCTAAATGGACGAGCAGACGGCCAGATGGCGTCGAATTAAAATATCATACGAATATTATTATTTCCTTCTTTCTTTCTTTCTTTCTTAATCCGTCACGGTTAGTTATTCCCTCGGACTCAGCTAGGAATTCCGCCTCTACCGCCTCAAGAGAATTTGGGTTGGAAAATACTACAATGAAGAAGGACCAGTACCTCGCCCAGCAGGCCTCACCTGCTATGCTGAACCGGGTTACTTGTGGGAGGATGAGACAATCCGAAGGGGCGGACAAGGAAGAGGGAGGGAAGCGGCTGCAACCTTAAGTTAGGTACCATTCCGGCATTTGCCTGGGTGAGAAGTGGGAAACCACGGAAAACCTCTTCGAGGATGGCTGAGGTGGGAATCGAACACCCCTTTACTCAGTTGATCTCCCGAGGCTGAGTGGACCCGTTCCAGCCCTCGTACCACTTTTCAAATTTCGTGGTAGAGCCGGGAATCGACCCCGGGTCTCCAGGGTGACAGCTAATCACACTAACAACTACACCACGAAGCCGTCAGTATCATTATTATGATTATGATTATTATTATTAAAATTAGATTTAAAATGGTCTTATTTTGGTTTGTATATTAGGCTATAAGATTATGTATTTGGGTTAGTGTCACAGTTAATGCTTTCCTGACTGATACCATTATTATTATTATTATTATTATTATTATTATTATTATTATTATTATTATTATAGTATCGGTAGTAGTTGTTGTGTTGTTTAATTTTGTATTAGTGGTTAAGTGTAAGAAAGGGTCCAAAGCCGAACCTCGCTAACAGTAAGCACGAAATCTAATCTATAGTACTACGGAGGTCATATGGAAGTCATATCTAACCACTCCGTGATTGGTACAAAACATAGCTCGATCAGTAAATCAGTTGCACAAGAACATTGATAAAGCTTAATGTGCCTTGCAAATAATGACTTTCATGTTCTAAATTCAACGGAACACACCGAGTGGTTTGGGTCACATAGCTGTGAGCTTGTATTCGGGAGATACTTTAGTTGGTTCGAACCGCACAGTCGGCAGCACTGAAGATGGTTTTTCCAGGTTTCCTATTTTCACACCAAGAACATACTGGGGACTGTACCTTAATTAAGGCCACGGCACTTTCCTCTGCCATCGTCACCATGAGACCTCTCAGTGTCGGAGAGGCGTAAAGCAAATCTTTTAAAAAAAAGAAAAAGAAAGTCAACAGAACACTAGGACTTTTTGTTTGTTTTCATTTGACGTGTAATCTTGCAGGTCTCAGCACTTTTGTTTGAAAATAAAGACGTAGCCGAATAAGCTTGAGGGGAGCTTTTAAAGACAAGAACGTTCATGCTATGAAGATAAATTTGGAATTCAAGAGAAAATGGGCAAATATTCAATCAATCAATCAGTCACTACTGATCTGAATTTAGGGCAGTCGCCCAGGTTGCTGATTCCCTACCTTTTATTTACATAGTTTTATCTTAAATAATTGCAAAGAATTTCGAAATTTATTGAACTTCTTCGTTTTCTAGCAATTTTCCCACATGTGTGGGGTCGCGGGTGCGAACTGTGTCACGCATATGAATATGGCCCTGTTTTACGGCCGGATACCCTTTCTGATGCCAACCCTAGATGGAAGGATGTAATCACTATTGGATGTTTCTGTGGTGGTTGGTAGTGTAGTGTATTGTCTGAATATGAAGAGGAAAGTGTTGGGACGAACACAAACACCCAGTCCCCGGGCCAGAAGTATTAATCAGAGGTGATTAAAATCCCCGACTCAGCCGGAAACCGAACCCGGGACCCTGTGTACCGAAGGCCTCAACGCTGACCATTCACCCAATAATCGGGACTTATTGAGCATCTCTCTTGGTAAATTAATCCAAACGAATATTTTCCCATATTTGTCCCCTCTAATTCCAACTTTATCTTCATATTGTGATGTTTCCGACTTTTAAAAACACCACTTAAACTTATTCGTCTACTGATGTCATTCCACGCCATCTCTCCACTGACAGCTTGGAACATACCACTTTGTTGAGCAGCTCTTCTTCTTTTTTTCAGAAGGCTTCTCACCCAAAACTTTGCAACATTTTCGCAAAGTTATTATTTTTGTCAGAATAAGAAGAAGAAGAAGAATTAGGAATTGGACTAATTTATCTAGGGAAATTTTCAATACATTTCCAAGTTCTTTGAAAAAATTTTAAGAATGAACTAGTTAAACAAGTGATTGGGTACCTCCCACCTAAGCGACAGCCCTAAATGCAGACCAGTGACGACTGACTGGCGAATGATTTAACAAAACGCACCTAATTTACTTGGACATGTTTTATCTGTCATAGACCTACAGAAATCTCGGTTAACTCTATGTGGTGTAGCGTTCAGCTCACATTTTTTCAGGCCAGAGAACACGACGGTGTCGCTTGTCACGTTGAGAGTCTGACCGGTTACTCAACTAAACGCTCCACTAATTAAATATCTTATTACTTAGCTGTAACACAGCACTCTACGAATGCGATACGTCAGCTACAGTGACAAAGACTTCCACATCGTTCATTACCAGCAGTGGTCACAGTTACAGAACCAGGATTCCAGCATCCACGTTGGTATCAAAAGGGATTTCTCGTTATGCTAAATGAAGGGCCGAGGCGGTAAAGGCGTGCTCGGTTCTCCCGGAAGGACGTGGGTTCGAATCCGCGTCAGGAAGTCGTAAAATTTAAGAAATGATATTTCCACTTCCGGAGGTGCATATGGCCCTAAGGTTCACTCAGCCTACAACAAAAATGAGTACCAGGTTAATTCCTGGGGGCAAAGGCGGCCGGGCGTAGAGCTAACCACTCTACCCCATCACATGCCGCGGTTAACAATGGTGGAAGCCTTTACCTTCCAATCCTCCAAGGGCCTTCATGGCCTGTACGGAGGTGTCTTTGTCTTTGTCTTTGCTAAATGAAGGAATGGCTTCGTTCCCTTTTTTTCCCTTATTGACTGTAAGTAAATACTGGGCAGTACTGAGATTACAACTAACATAGGTATGCTTTTGGGTAGGGGTCCACTGTCTTTAATATCGTATCTTTTGTCAATTTTTCAGATATTTATCTGATTTAGGTCGACTCAGTACGGATCAGTGGTTGTTTAGCTTTCGTGTCTGTTTGTCCATCTGTTCCACCATCACGCGAAACGACTCGACCAAACTTCATATGTAGAGTTTGCTCATCCACGAAAGGTTTAGGTAGAATGGGGTGTATAGGGAAACCACAAAAGTTTTCTTCCATTTTCTCTTATACCATTGATTTTCTGTACAATCTCTGGACTACATTAGAAACGCCCCTTCATTTAAAACAACTTTCGTTATGGACATAATTTCGCCTAGTCTTCAAATGACGGAGAAAATTACTACTTTCTGCGGGTTTCGTGCTCTGCATTGAGTGGCCGACAGACCGACAACGAACCTACTGGCTGCTTGCCAGCAGGGAAGTAACATAGGCTAATGTCATTTTCTTCAAAATTCCTGTAAATTCGTGGTTGTTCCTTGGGTAGAAAGCGAAAGAGACGTCATACTGCCATCCTGCGGTATATTTGCGGAATATCGTTGGGGGTTACAATCGTCGTCGGATAGTTCTAAAGGCGCTGTTAATATTTGAGCAGTACCGCGGAGTGTAGCCTATTATTTCACACCGAAAGGTGTCTTCTGGCATTTGCTAAAATTTTACTGTATTTCTCTTCTACTTCTGTTTTCCGCTTTAATATTTTTGCACCTGTCTGACCTCTTTAGGCTTAATTAATAACACCAGAAGTCATCTTATTATCTGTTTACCTAAGAATCTCTGCGCCTAAATTTCTCCTCTGTTACCGCCTTCTTATATCCTAACTCATATCATCACAATTTAATGACAGACATTTCATTTTACAATACATCGACTTGATATTTACATAGCTCTATTTGACACATCCGGCTGTCGTCCCTTATAATCCTATTTTCTATCAATTTCGACTTTCTTAACTGTAATACTTTCTTCCTTAGTTACCCCGTATGCATGCGAGTGCTAATCCAGAAACCTGGATACTCTTTACTTTGAGGAAAGATTTCAAGCTATTCAAATGTATAACCTTTTGGCCCAGGAACATATCGAAATATGCAGGCAATTTTAACTACGGTGCAGACCTTCTTGTCGGGATAATAATTGGTAGTTAAACGGTAAGTGGTATCACAAAACAGGTAGCACAATCGCCTTTCAATTTGGAGAGATATACAACTTTGGTCCTATGACATATTGACGTATCTCGATCCCTTATACGTTAGATAGAGCTGCATTTCTCAATTTTAAGTTTTGTACTTTTTTCACGTATATCTTATCGTTTTGACACACTTATAGGAAGGATAGACTCATCAAATGCGGTAACCACATTGACACGACCATTGGTCATATGTTAGTCAAATTTTATGATTCCAGCTGCTGCATAAGTTTCTGAAAAATAAAGTAATGTGTGAAGCTATACCCAAATTTTACCCTATTTAATGTCTCTAACTCAATCTAACCCATAAATATAGGATATAAGAGAAAATAACATAGGACCAAACATGTAGAACACTAAAAGAGGCGTCAGATGGCGGATTCCGTTTGTTAGTATGACCTACGGTTTAAAAGCAGTAAATCTCGAAAGTAAGGTATGCACTTACAAACGTTACGTCCCTTTGTTATGTACATAATTTCGCTTGGTCACTGGACACTCTTTCCTTTGAGGGAATATTCCAGGCTTTTAAAACACATTACTATTTTTTCCCCAAAAATATCGAAATATGGAGGCAATTTCGATGGGGATGCAGACCTTCGTTTTAGGATAATTGGTGGTTAAACGGTAAGTCGCATCACAAAACAGAAAGCACAATCGCCTTTCAATTTGGATAGATCTTCAACTTTGGTCCTATGCCTTACTGTCGTATCTCATTTCTTTATACTTTAGATAGCGCAGCATTTCTCGGTTACAACAAATCTCTCCAACTCGATTGCAACTGGCATTAGGAAACGGGGCATGTCATTATAATTAAAACTATCCATCCCTATTGCGAATGGTAGCTGGCAAGTGAGCTTGCCGTTATTGTAAAAACTCCAGAAATCGATTGTAAATGACAGTAGAAAATGTGGCCCCCATTATCATCTAAATGTCCTTAACGCTCACATTACATCGGAAACAACGTATGGGGTCTTCCCCATTTTTTTTTCTCGGATAGTGGTAAGAGACGTGCAATTTAATATAATCGTACTCACTGCTTGTGCAGTAACTTACGTAGAACTCTGTATCGAGGTACGTTACCGTAGCGAAGCATGGGTACATTTGCTAGTTTGGAATAAGAGCCATCAGTACTTCTCGACACTACTGTAACCATGACAACTACTGATATTCAAAGAGAGAAAATCCACTTAGGATAGCTGCCCTAGTTCTAGGGAAACTACAAAGGTTCAGCGTAATGAATAATCTATAAGGAAAAAAGAATATATATTTAATTTTCTTTTGAATTTCTTAACAATTTGCAATATTTATTAACTAACTGTTAAGTTATGCTGATGATTTTGTACTATTTGGAGTGAATCTCTCAAAATTGCAGTTGACAATTCTTGTAGAACAATAGAAGTACGATTTTATTTATATAGATAGTTAAGGAATCTGCTCGATGTACAACACCTTTTGGGCTATGTCTGCTGGACTTAGCCTGAAAAACTGACCGTTCATGATATCTACCTTATTAACCCTACTATCAAAGTGATGCACATGAAATAAGTTTTAGAAATTGATTTCCGTTAAGGATGGTAGATTTCCATTAATTTTGGATTTGCATATTTTGCGGAAGTGCAAAATCATCGTTTAGGTTTCGGGAAAAAACCAGTAAAATTTAGGTATTCAGAAATAATATTGTCCTAAAACCTATCCAAGGACAAGTAGATTCCAAATGTCAAGTTTGGTAGAAATATATCCAGTAGTTTTCAAGTTATAAGAATTCTGACCAACAGACAAACAGGCAAACCGACAAACCGACAAACAAACACGAAAGCTAAAAATTATGCAAATGATAATTATTACACTTAAAACGGATAACTGAATGGAAATTTCACCAAAATAATCAATGTACAGACACACGGTCGTTACGATTTTATTTATATAAATAATTGTACTTACTACGTTTCTTCGTAGCTTTACTGGTCATTGTAAAATAACTTGTTTTATAATTTGAGGCCAGCACTGGGGTGTAGGAGTAGGATGCCTGTCTCTTACCCGAAGGCCCAATGTTTGATTCTCGGCCAGGTGAGTTATTTTGACTTGGATCTGAGGATTGGTTATAATTCCACTCAGCATACATGATTACAATTGAGGAGCTATCTGACTGTGAAATGGCGGCCCCAATCTATAAAGCCAAGAATAGCGATCGAAAGGATTCGTCGAGCTGACCACACAACACCTCCTGATCTGCTGACATCCGGGGGACGGTGGGGCGGGGGGGGGGTATGAGCGGAGGTCGAGAAAATGTTCACTATGGACGCAAGAAAAATGAAAAACAATTTGCATTGCATGTGACAAGTATTATAATGACGATTGGATTCGGTGCATTAGTTGCATGACTACCACAATGCATAATACCATATTTTATTTTATATAGCAAGTGGAGATGCAATTCTCCCCTGTTACGTCGGCACTGCATTGTGCTTATCACATGTATGGCTTGCAGTGGTGTCGCTACCGGCGTGCTAGCCGGCCAGTGTCTTGGAAAAGGTGCGGTATCCAACTGATGAGCCCATGCCGCACTCTGGGCGAAACACTGGTAATTGTTTCACGATTGAGTTTCCTGAATTTTAATTTTACCATATTTTATTGTTTAGAATTTCACAATGAATACATTAAATAACTTGTAAGTGTTTATATTTACCAGTCCAAATTACACGACCACCTGGTCCAAGTTACACGTTATCGGTCCAAATTACACGATAACAAATTTTAGAATAAATATTACTTTTGAACAAATCCTAAGGATAACATTAACATTTACTTTTTACAAAATCATTTGATACGCTGTAATTATTATCGTGTAACAAATTTGAGAAATTTTTATTACGGTCAATAGAGATATGGACGTTTGAAATTAAGTGGTTCAAATTACACGACTTTCGCTATATTATTCAAAATAACTAATTCACCATATTATTGAATAACGTTTCGTACAGAACAAACCGCCCTCGCCGTCAACATCCACTCCCTGTGGCTGGTGCGTAAATAATTATTACAATTTACAGGATTTGGAACTAAAATGTATTTCGTATTAGGGGAAAGCACGGTCGTTAGTCTTAGATTAACCCATTTAAACGATCTAGTGAAATCAAATGTTAATGTTATTTAATTTACGTCCCACCGAATACGATTTTCGGAGACGTCGAATTGCCGGAATTTAGTTCTGTGGGATTTCTTTACGTGCCAGTAAATCTATCGACATGAGGCTGACGTATTTGAGCACCTGAAAATACCACAGGACTGAGCAAGGTTCGACCCTGCCAAGTTGGGGTCAGAAGGCCAGCACCTCAACCGTCTGAGCTAGTCAGTCTGGCGGTGAAATCAAAGAGAAGGCGATAAGAGTCATATACTGTGCTGAGCATAAAAAGAGACAAGTCAGGTATTGTACAGTATCATTGGCGAGTGAGACGAAGAACTGCAAACACAGTTGGAAAAAGAAGAGGAAAGCCATGGTCCGCTAAGTTGACAGCAAGTACTAGGTTGGTAGAAAAGTATTGTTGTACATTATTTGTCGGAATATAACCAAGTGCCGCATCAAAGCCTGAACATTGTCAACTAGTCATTGCCCCCACCTATACCAGTGGCCGCTGATCATGTCTCCTGAGCTCCAGGTTATTTCAGTAGGGTGTGGAGATGTTTTCCCTACCTCCTAACTCCACGTTGAATACCAGCTGACATGTAGGCCACACCCGAAGTCTCGTAACTTCGAGATTCTTGGCATGCATTGTGTCAACATGGCTACGTCGTGGGGTTCAAACCCACCATTACCCGAATGCGAGCCTTCGGATGCATCATGTGTACCTCGTAAGTAAATGGTGGTAGCGGTGGTGATTATTGTTTTAAGGTTAAGTACAACTAGTAAACCATCCTCCACATAACACTAATCAGAGAGAAAAATGGAAGGTATCCGTCACTTCGAAAAATGGAGGTACCAGCCAAAGAAAGACAAGGGACACGAAGGGTGTGAAAATTACTCCCTTCCCTAGGCCTCGGTACCTAATACCCGTCGGGGTCAGAAAAGAACAAGAGTTGACCAAGGGACGTCGGATAGGATAGTTGAAAGTGAGAAGCCAGGCACAAATAAGTGGAAGCAATGCTAGGACTCAGGTAAGGGTCCCGCGGTCGCCAACCCGCACTCCAAAGTTCAGAGCCCCGGGGCCCCTTTTAGTCTCCTCTTAAGACAGGTAGGGGATAACGTGGGTGTTATTCTATAGCCCCCACCCACAGGGGGATCGCAAATAACTTCCTCTGCCAAGACATCAGCTCACAGGCCGCTTGGATCATCAGATAGCACCACCAAAGGTTATACGGCCATAAGAAAACCGCAAGAACTATAATGTGGCGGACTCGCCAAGTTAGGAGTTGGGTTGTTTACCATTGATTTCCTCTATAAGCCAGTAAGTATTACTGTAACTTGACTGGTACTATGAGTAGAATCCAGACACATTAGTAGTGCGCTGAATGTTATTATGATGACCGTTGTGTAAAGGAATCTAACATCTAGGTCAGCGGCCCCCGAATGTTATTATTCAGTTCTGCCTATTCCTCAGCTCAATAGTGCCACTGAGACTTTGGCGGAAGCTACGTTTTTGCACTGGCCTCTACCAGAGAGAAATGTAAAGTACTTCATCCGTTTGCTGCTATCAAGTAATAATAATAATAATAATAATAATAATAATAATAATAGTACCACAAGGTACGCCTCAACGCTGTGCATTTAAATGAAGCGCCTTCAAGAACGCTATCTAACATACAAAACTTGAAACATCTAGTACAAGAAGTTGGGAAGTTGATCAAAAGAGGTCACTAATAAAGGGATAGAGTAACATGTTATTTTAAGGTTCCCTAAACTGACTGGATGTCTTTTTTTTTCTTTTTTTGTGTATCACAGTTTACAGGAACTATTTCAAGAAGTGTGGACTTTTCTCCATATATATCTCTATTAAAACTGGTCTCATGCACTCTGGTGCAATGTGGAATAACTAGTAATTTAAAGAAATTTTGTGTTTATAGGTTTTCTGAACTGAATTCACTTTCCTTATTTTTGATACTTTAAGGTTTGCAACACTTCCTACTCATCCCGCCAGCTTGGCAGTTCTGGACAATCATAATTTTTGTGTATTTAACTTTCAGCCAATCATAGGCTCCTATAAAAATGAGAGGGTGTGTCCGGATTTAATCCAGAGCCTTCTCGAACCTACCTCTTGGGTATAAAAGCTGTCGCCTTTTCGAGCTAACTTGTATTATTAATCGTCGTATTATTGAGTGTGTGTGTTAAGAGAGGAAGCTGGGGTCCTCATTCTTCGGCAGACAGAACATCAGCCCAGGTAATGGCCACCACATTTCTATCTCAGTAGTTAAATCCGCAAGCCGACCCTAGGGGAAGTTTCACCTTTTGTAATGTAACTGTAAATTTTCTAAAATGTAAACCTTTCATTCTGCTCATGTAATATTCAAGTTAGTCAAAGGTACTTAACTGAAAAACGGGGGCAGAGAGTGCGTTACGCTCTCGAATCCACTTTCAATTAATCTTGAGGTGACTGTGATTCTGTAACTGTTTTTCACTTGTAAGTTGTAAATTAACTTGTCCTTCTAGTCACCTCAGTAGTGTGGGAGTATCCTCTATGTCGTCGGGGCGCAAGCCCAAGTAGGGTTTTAATCTTTGATTTCAAGGACAGCAAGTTTTGGCCTCCATACAGTTTGATTTTTGGGCCAGTAACTTTAACCTGCACTTTTAAACAAAGGCTCGGTAGAATGGATACTCAATAAGCCTGTAATATTTCTTTCATGTAAACTTAAAAGACTACCAATATGGTTTTGTAAATTATAGGTTGTGCCTAGAGAGGCCTGAAAGTGTAATTTTATTTAGCAAAAGATGCTCTAATCTCTAGTGTGAAAGATAAAAGTTGCCTTGAGTAGACTGTTAGGGTTTGGGAGCGCTGTCTCCTTTGTTGAATTATAGAGCATAGAGGGCCTTTTTGTAATGTAATAGATATTTGTGTAGTGCCTTTGGAAGGCAATAACTTGTAACCTTTGGAGCAAAGTGTTCTTGTAAACTGTAATTTAGAATTTAGAATTGGGAGATTCGTCTCCTTGACTATCTACCTAAACGCAACATTTGAGATGATGGAACCTTTGTAAATTGTGAGCTTGAAGCTCAAATCTTAACTTACCTATTCTTGGTTTTCTGCTTTTCTATTTTTTTACAAACTACCTCTGCACCTGAAAGCCTGTTGTTTGTTTAATATCTGAAAAGAATAATAGAACCTTTGTTTCAAGGTTTTAAATTAAATTTTGAGATCGTAGATAGACACATTCAGGTCCGCACCTTTCTTCCCCTCTGCGTTTCACAGACAACCCCGGAACAATAATAATAAAATCTGAAGACGGAATCAATAACAAACATTAAGGATGCTTCAAGACATCTTAACATAAGTGTGGAAAATTTGGGAATGTTAACAAGCGTGTCTACTTTCTTCTACTACCATAACCTTATCGGATGTCGGCTGTCATTAGGGCGATCTGAATCTTGTTCCCAGCAAATCGGAAAAGATGGGGATACTGAACCCATACAATTCTCGTAGATTTCGTAGCCAAGATATTCTCCTTCTATCCCTTTAACTTCTTCCTTCAATTTTACCTGCTACGATAGGCTGAAGGTGTCTATATTTATCATTTCGAATGATATGGTCCAAGTACTCAAGTTTATTCTTTTTGATGTTGTGCGTGATCTGTAGCTCTTTGCATAGGCGTTGGAGTTATGTATTCTGTCAACCCCATGATATTCGGTAGCACGATATCTCAAAAAGGATCTAAGTTCCTTGACGGTGCTCTCTGTGAGGGCCCAAGTCTCAGCACCATTAAGTAATAAATAATTCACCCCTATGGTCTTGATTCAGAGGCAATCAAAAACAAGATCACAAAAATGGAACCAGGTTATAAATCAACTAAATATTCAACAAAATATCAATTTTAGTGAAAAGCGAAACTTCCTCCTTTCAGCATCGTTACAAAGCAGGAGTGTCTGTATGGAGATCAATGCTGGGTATTGAATGAAAATGAAATTGATGAATTAGAAGGAAAGGGAAGTAGTAAGAAAAATTATTGGTTCGAAGGCAACTGAAACTCAATGGAGGAAAAGGAAGGAAAATAAACTTTGTTTGAAAAATGAAAAACTTTCAGACACACTCATAAAAAAGAGATCCAACCATCAAATATTATTAGGAGAAGTATGATCTTCTAAATATAACTATTAAATGAGTGATGGTGGTGATTATTGTTTTAAGAGGAGTACGAATAAGCAACCATCCTCCTCTATTAAAGGACTCATTATTTGTGCGCGGGGAACAGTTCCGAAACTGTTACACTGGTTTTGGATGAACCAACACTTCTCAGTTTAATCTCCTCACATCGCTAATAGAATCTATTTTTATCCTGGCCGGCTTGAGTGGCTCAGACGGTTGAAGCGCCTGCGCCTTCTGACCCCAACCTGGCAGGTTCGATCCTGGCTCAGTCCGGTGGTATTTGAAGGTGCTCAAATACGTCAGTCTCGTGTCGCTAGATTTACTGGCACGTAAAAGAACTCCTGTGGGACTAAATTCTGGCACCTCGGCGTCTCCGAAAACCGTAAAAGTAGTTAGTTGGACGTAAAGCAAATACAATTTTTTTATTCTGAGAAACTATCTTGATAGCCTGTAATCATAATTATGGTTAAGGTATTAGGAGTGTTTATAACGTTCAATCTGATAATTGTTTATATAATATATATTGTCGCATGGCAGTCCTCAAATGAGGAAAGTTGAAGTAAGTAAATAAATAACATTATGGGGATTTGGTCCGGGTGAATTCAGAGAGGCGAACGAAGATAATACAGTATTAGATCATTTATGTAAAAAGTCCAAAACACAAACCCGATCGTTCTTCGAAGTGAAACAAGATATGGCTGAGCTGGGTAACACAAGAAACAAGATATGAGATTGAACCAATTTCAGAAAAAGGATTAAGGAGTTTGGGGGCTTCACGAGAAAAAGGAGAAGTAAAGTAAATCTGTCTGGACGGAGGAAAGAAAGGGGGAACACAGTGAAAGAATGACGGAATACTGGAAAGACAGCAAGACAAGCCACTAATTTTGTCATGCTGTAGGCTGCCTACATGACAACAGCGATATTATGGTCCCATCACCCGACACAGGACGCTTGGTGATCTTTTCCCTCACTAATAAAATAAATGAAGAAAATCCGTATAGGGAAGTTTTAAATTTAATTGATTAATTAAAGCCGTCTGTATTTATTTTCATA
This sequence comes from Anabrus simplex, assembly GCF_040414725.1. Lineage (NCBI taxonomy): Eukaryota > Metazoa > Arthropoda > Insecta > Orthoptera > Tettigoniidae > Anabrus > Anabrus simplex. The sequence goes on from NC_090271.1 coordinate 239,883,609, forward strand.
AGAATATTGCACCTTCACAATATTTTAGTTACAAATGTAGGGTATTCTACCTTGTTACGTGTGACTCTTCTACGAATTTCCGCCAATATGGAATTGTTGTAACGCACAATTTGTTTTATAGTGTCTTCACGGAAAAATAAATGTCATGTTCCATTGCCGAATTTATATTTCGTGCTTATCTTATAGCGCCTGCTAGATGTCTCACAAGATTCATACGCATAGTTTTATGTGTCGTATTTCTGCAGTGAACATCCAACGTCGTAACTCCATCTTTCCCTGAGAACATAGGTCTATTTCGTACTACTTGGTCGGAATTTTCAGCAAAAAAATTCCATTTCAATTCCCGCCAATTTGTTCACTTCCTTTAACATTATCACTGCACATGTCAATTATATAATTTGAATCTTCACCTGATTTTTCCTTCCTGTTCGTCTCCTTTTCCACTTCATCTATCCATTCTCGTCACCCATAGTTCAATATATATCACATATGTATAGTCAATATATTTACAGTATTCAACAATGTCAGAAAATCTAACCAAGCAAGACGCAAGGTGATGGAAAACCTCACTGAACTACAAGGATTACAATAACGAACCCTTACCAACAAGTAACAGTTGCAGAATATGCAGAAAATAATAATCTTGGAACACCTAGAAGACAGACATCCGTGCAAAACCATTGCACAGTAGGACATAACACAATCGAGGAATGGGGGATTCTCTCACTATGGGCCTGGTGCCGGGTTAATTGATGGTCGTATCGACTTGCATTGCATTCTCTCTGGCCCAGCTCTAATAATTCCCTTCTGTGATTGTTCTGAGAAGACGAGACACATTAGTCTATCATTGTCAAAGTGCCATGGGTGTTCTGGCGATGATGGAATAGGGAACGGGGCTAGAAGAGCGAAGGAATTGACCTTGGCTTTTTATTAAGTTACAACCCCAGCATTTGAATGGTGTGTAAATAGGAAACCACGGAAAACCATCTTCAGGGTTGCAGACAGTAATGTTCGAACCTACTGTCTCCCGAGCGCAAGCTGACAGCTACGTGAACCAAATAGCTGGGAAGGCTAAAAATCATAGGTTCATTTTATATCCCACTATTTTATATTCCACTATCACGCAGAAACTACTCAGGATAAGACAGGTAGCCATACACTATTAAACTATATTTTGTTTCCAAATTCCAAATTGAACCTCGAGTTACCCCTGTGGTGGGGGACGCAGGCGGAGAATACACTCACGGTACCTCCTACCTGTCATAAAAGGCGACTAAAAGGGGTGACTAAGGGATGATGGCATTACAACCATGAGACTACTTGTGATTAGTACCATTACATGCGGAACACCATGAGTCGAAGGTACTTGTGACTAATGCCACCTTGCGAGGATAACAATGGATCTGCGTTACATAGGAGCAGTGCCATTATGCGAGGAACACTGCGGATCTGGGCGTTTCTTGTGATAAGTGTCATCGTGTGCATACCACCGGTCGGTTCCATTTTGTTCAGAATGGGTCTGCGTTATCTATGATTAGTGTCACTTTATGAGAAAGACCATGGGTCTTCGTTGGCGGCGATTAGTACCACTATGTGGAAAACACCACGAGTTTGGCTGGCTTCCGTAATATGTACCACTATGTGAAGCAAAACCGTGGATCTGCATTGCCTGAGAGTAGTAGCAGTATGTGAGGAATACCATGGGTTTGTGTTGCCTTTGGGTGTTACTATAATGTTGATACACCGTGGGTCTATATTGCCTATGATTAGTACCATTGTGTGAACAACACTGTGAGTATACGTGGCCCTGATTTGTCCCACTGTGTGAAGAACACGACGGGTCTGCGTTGCTTGTGAGTAGTACCCTTATGTGCGAAACACCATGGGTTTGTGTTAGCTGTGAGTGGTGCCAAAGTGTGCACATACCATGGGCCTACATCACCTGTGATTAGTATCACCATGCGAGGAACACCATGAGTGTAAGTTACCTGTGATTAATACGACTATAGGAGGAACACCATGGCTCTGCTTTACCAGTGATTAGTATAATGATAAGGGGCCGGTAATGTGGATTTTGGACCCCTTTGGACAACATGCATCATCTCTGAAAATAAGAAATTGTGATTTGTATCCACTGACTGTTTACAGTATGATCCATGGTTTCTTTTTAATGATCATTCGTTTTAGATGATAGTCAGTGGGTACAATTTAATTATTGTTTTAATTATCTTGTCATTTAGTTGCATCTCGTACCATTAGGAGCCGATGACCTAGCTGTTAGGCTCCGTTAAACAACAAACATCATCATCATCGTTATCATTCTCGAACACTCAGTTACAGGAGTGATAATTTCTAAATATGTCCAATAATATTCGATTAAAAAAAGAAATGATTGGGAATTAAAACGACTTAAATTTTACTTCACAACATCTTTCAATCTGTACACAATTTTAATTGCACGAAGTGTATGTTTTATAAAGACTCTCCCGTGGTCTTGCTCGCCTCGCTAGCCTACAGTAAAACCTCGCTTCACTCAGCAGCTGTCTGGCCGTTAAGTAAATGGTAACGGCGGAGTTTTAATGAGTTACTGGTGTACCATATTCTCCTCTACCCCGTAACGGGAAACGGAAACATGTGGGTGGGCATACTGTACGTACTGGTTTACCACATTCTGAAATGGTGGTACTATTAACTCTTCATCACTATACATCAACCACACAGTTTTATAGCCAAATGTAACGCATTCAACGAAACACTCGAGGCAGTGATTCCGAATAATTGCGTCAAATTTCATACTGTGAGAAATTTAACTTTTTATGACGAGATAAAATTTGTATGAGAACTAAGCAGGAGTAAAAAAAGTGTGGGTGAATAATTAAATCATAATTATAGGTTAACAAGTTGAATCTGCATCTTCACAGACGTTTTAATACACCGAACAAGCTTTTTCTTTTCATTACTTGTGTAAATTGGGGTAGAACAAATATTATTGTCTGTCAGGAAGGATCGAGATTAATTTTATGACTGTTGAACTCAGTTCTATTGGTTACTCAGGAGGTTGGTTACGGGTCACACAGCTATAAGCTTGTACTCGGGAGATGGTGGGTTTGAATGCCACCGTCGGAAGCATCGACATAGTTCTTAGTGTCTTCCCACTTTCACACTAGCCAAATGTTGGGCCAATATCTTTGTTAATGTCAAGACTAGTATCTAGCCCATCGTGGTCAAAAAGCTATCTCAATGCAACTTTAAACCACTAAATGGGCCGATGACCAACAATGTAGGCCCATTTAAACAAATAACGTCATGAGACCACTAAGGAATTATCATAACCTTGCGTTGGTTTCTATCTATTATCTCCAACAGATTAAGGTGGCTCACCTGTGTTTCTATTACGTTGTTCTCAATTGCGGGTACGCACTGCACAACTAGCACGTACCTCTAGAGCCAGCAGGTAGAAAAATCAGTAGCCGTATACACAGGGTGAAGCGAAATTCGCGCACTCCGGCGTCGCAGCGCGACTCTTCACATGCCACCAATAAATAAATGTCTTTCACAAAAGTTCGTCCTGCGAGTATATCGGGGAGAAAAAAGGGCGTTGAAGAGTGGCAATCTGGCAACACTGTAACCACATGTAGGGTAACTACCTCTGTCAGCACGTAACAGTCGTGCTGTACAGTTGGTGCAGTGGATAGAGTTTTGGGTTAGCATGCAGGAGGTCGAGGGGTCGATCCTGGGTTAAGGCGCATGTTTTTTATTTCGTAAATGTAGTCCAGTCCGCCTCTGTGGTGTAGTAGTAGCGTGATTAGCTGTCACCCCCGGAGGCCCGGGTTCGATTCCCGGCTCTGCCACGAAATCTGAAAAGTGGTACGAGGGCTGGAACGGGGTCCACTCAGCTTCGAGAGGTCAACTGAGTAGAGGTGGGTTCGATTCCCACCTCAGCCATCCTGGAAGTGGTTTTCCGTGGTTTCCCACTTCTCCTCCAGGCGAATGGCGGGATGGTACCTAACTTAAGGCCACGGCCGCTTCCTTCCCTCTTCCTTGCCTATCCCTTCCAATCTTCCCATCCCTCCACAAGGCCCCTGTTCACCATAGCAGGTGAGGCCGCCTGGGCGAGGTACTGGTCATACTCCCCAGTTGTATCCCCGACCAACAGTCTGACGCTCCAGGACACTGCTCTTGAGGCGGTAGAGGTGGGATCCCTCGCTAAGTCCGAGGGAAAAACCGAACCTGGAGGGTAAACAGATGATGATGATGATGATGAAATGTAGTCCAGGTGGTATCTGGCATCTTAATCGTCAACAGCGATTGCAGCGGGTTCTCTGGAAACCATTTGCACTTACATACTACGATCCTAGAAATGGACGAACATTCGTTTTCTTTGGTCAGCTTTGAAAGACGCTCTTTCCACGTCACGGGCGTGAATTTATTCTCACCACTTCATCTACTAGATGGCGGGCTCCATGGCTAAATGGTTAGCGTGCTGGCCTTTGGCCACAGGGGTCCCGGGTTCGATTCCCGGCCGGGTCGGGAATTTTAACCTTAATTGGTTAATTTCCCTGGCACGGGGACTGGGTGTATGTGTCGTCTTCATCATCATTTCATCCTCATCACGACGCGCAGGTCACCTCCGGGTGTCAAATCAAAAGACCTGCATCTGGCGAGCCGAACTTGTCCTCGGACACTCCCGGCACTAAAAAGCCATACGCCATTTCATTTCATCTACTAGATGCGTTACAACGTGTTCAGCGTTACTAAATTTTGTAAATGTAGGATACATGTGACCTATGAAACGGTGAGCATCAACCCAGGATCGAGCCCTCAACCTAAAACTCTATCCACTGCACCAATTGTACAGCACGAGTAATCTGTCCTGACAGAGGTAGTTACCCTACATGTGGTTACAATGTTGCCAGTTTGTCACTCTTCAACATTCTTTTTCTGTCGGATATACTCGCAGGACGAACTTTTGTGAGATATATTTTTTTATTGCTGGCATGTGAGGAATCGCGCTGCGACACCCGAGTGCGCGAATTTCGCTTCAGCCTGCATATATACCGAAGACTGTTTGACTGGCCACCATAAAGGAAGTGAATAAATCCCTCTCTCTGTTTGCCTCTAACATGCTCGTTCATATGTGAAGCGAAATCCAAATGAAGTAGACGTAAGTGTCTATAAAATGAAGATTGCAGGGAAGTTTGAAAAGTTTGTTCTGGACAGAGGCAGGAACAATCGGAAAGAAATAACTGTCTCAAGGTCCAGACGCTGCCGTAACTGATTGTGACGTCCACGATCTGAGAGCAATCCTTGAATGGAGGGAGGAGCGTATAAAAGTGAGTTAGGGAGTGTGTAGAGCCAAGCACTATCACAGTTATACTATAATCATCATCATCATCATCATCTGTTTACCCTCCAGGTTCGGTTTTTCCCTCGGACTTAGCGAGGGATCCTACCTCTACCGCCTCAAGGGCAGTGTCCTGGAGCTTCAGACTCTTGGTCGGGGGATACAACTGGGGAGTATGACCAGTACCTCGCCCAGGCGGCCTCACCTGCTATGCTGAACAGGGGCCTTGTGGAGGGATGGGAAGAATGGAAGGGATAGGCAAGGAAGAGGGAAGGAAGCGGCCGTGGCCTGAAGTTAGGTACCATCCCGGCATTCGCCTGGAGGAGAAGTGGGAAACCACGGAAAACCACTGCCAGGATGGCTGAGGTGGGAATCGAACCCACCTCTACTCAGTTGACCTCCCGAGGCTGAGTGGACCCCGTTCCAGCCCTCGTACCACTTTTCAAATTTCGTGGCAGAGCCGGGAATCGAACCCGGGCCTCCGGGGGTGGCAGCTAATCACGCTAACCACTACACCACAGAAGTTATACTATAATTCCAACTAAAACTGTCATATTAAAATAACAATAAATTATTTCACTTCTACCTTGGTCTGTATGTGAAAGTGGATGAGCAGACATTTACAAAAACCATAATAATAATAATATAAATTAAAATAGAAATGTTATTGATTTTAGGTACGACCAGCCAAATTTAATAGCAAAATTTCCTTGGCGTGAGGAAGGAATTCGTCCTTAAGTCCTTGGCCAAAACCAAAGATATCACATCAATTGAGGCTTAGTTTCACAGACAATATTTCGGAGAAGAAGTAAGTATTTCATCATATTTCTTTGTTCTGCCCGTGACAAATGGATTGTGGCTTTCCGTCTTCACAGCAAATACTGTATAAATTCCAAAAACCCCCACCAACCGCTACCTTACGCACGTGATATTGCCAGTGAGTTACTTGATACTGACGCAACATGCCCTCTTCTAAGAATGAACATATCTCGGATTATGGCTGACATCCGTGAGCAAAATGGTTTTAATTGGTTTTAAGCCCCACAAATTCCTTTCATGATATTCGGAGGAACAGGGGTGCCGGAAGTTTGTCCCTCAGGAGCTCATTAACATGCCAGTATATCTACCGACACGAGGCTGTCATATTAGAGCACCTTAAAATGCAATCGGACTGAACCAGAATCGAACCCACGAATTTGAACTCTGAACACCAGTGCTCTACCAACGGAGCTCCTCAGTCTGTGCACAATAGTTTCAGAGGATTAGGACCCGGATAATCGTCCAGCCTTGGCCTGCCACTGCCTGGAATATATTTAACCGCTCGCAGACACGTTTCTCGTGCAATACTGTCCTTTGTCTATATCACATTTTACTGCTCCAAAGCCCTCTTCTCCCACAATACCGTCCTTTATCTATATCACATTTGACTCCTCCAAAGCCCACTCCTCTTCCACAATACCGTACACTGTCTATATCACATTTACAGTAATTGCTCCAAAGCCCTCTTCTCCCACAATACCGTCCTTTGTCTATATCACATTTGACTGCTCCAAAGCCCACTCCTCTGCCACAATACTGTCCACTCTCTGTATCACATTTGACTGCTCCAAAGCCCTCCTCTCCCACAATACCGTCCTTTATATCACATTTAACTGCTTCAAAGCCCCTTCCTTTCCCACAATACCGTCTTTTATCTATATCATACTTGACTGCTCCAAAGCCCACTCCTCTGCCACAATACCGTCCACTCTCTGTATCACATTTCACTGCTCCAAAGCCCTCCTCTCCCACAATACCGTCCTTTATATCACATTTAACTGCTTCAAAGCCCCTTCCTTTCTCACAATACCGTCCTTTATCTATATCATACTTGACTGCTCCAAAGCCCACTCCTCTGCCACGATACGATCCACTGACTGTATCACATTTACGCTGCTCCAAAGACTCCTCCTCTCCGACAATACCGCCCTTTATCTATATCACATCTAACTGCCCCAAAGCCCTCTCCTCTCCCACAATACCGTCCTTTATCTATATCACATTTAACTGCTCCAAAGCCCCCCTCCTCTCCTACAATACCGTCCACTGTCTATATCACATTTAACTCCCCCAAAGCCCCCTCCTCTCCGACAATACCGCCCACTGTCTATATCACATTTAACTGCTCTAAAGCCTTCCTCTCCCACATTACCGTCCATTGTCTACATCATATGTAACTGTTCCAAAGTCCCCTCCTCTACCACAAAACCAGCCACTGCCTAGAATATATTCCAATGCTCCGAATTCTTCTTCTGAGACAGTAGCATCCAGAATCTAGAACACATCTCACTGCTCCAAAACCATCTCCTCCGACAATACCGACCGTGTAATTACCGCTTGTATTCCAAACATGAGAGTTATTAGTTTATTCAGCTGCATGTCACAAAGGAAGCTGCCGTGCTTTGAGTAATGAGTTCCTGTAATATTGATGCTTATCTCGCTTCAAGGAGACAGCTACGCCGTCTCTAGGAACCTCCTCCTTTAATTACCCAGGCTTTAGCACAGCACACTGCATCTACGGCGATGAAAGTGTTAAATAACATATATTAATACACCATACAGTTTTCAGCCTGTCGAAAGCACGAAATGTAACACAATAATATACCCGTAAAAGTGTACAGGGATGACCATTAATACTTGAAAATGGCCGTTCGGTTTGGGGCGCGCAGCCGTGAGCTTAAATTCGGGAGAGAGTGGGTTAGAACCCCACTGTCGGCAGCTCTGAAGATGGTTTTTCGTAATTTCCCATTTTCACACCAGGCAACTGCTGGGACTATATCTTAATTAAGACCACGGCCACTCCTTCCGAATTTTAGTCCTTTCCAATCCTTACGTAGCCGAAAACCTTCGATTCGTTATTGAAATATTAAACCATTAGCAATTCAAGTGTCCTTTAACAGTGAAATATTTTATCCGTTTTGGAGGGAATAATTACTATACCAAATAATAATAATAATAATAATAATAATAATAATAATAATAATAATAATAATAATAATAATAATAATAATGGAAATCACTATAGGGACAGTGAGAGTTGGCATTCACGCTCTACCTCGAGATTCGCAAATCAAGATCTCCCTACTATCAGGTCAGGTCAGGTATACACACTTCATACAGTACTGAAGCCAGAGTACGTAAACGTAGCATACTGAGGAGGATATATTCGATAATATATTTTTGGCTTATCCGTGAAGATGTTTGCAATTTTTTATGAAGAGACAGAAGGTAAGTATTCTATTGGGGGAGATAGAGGTAGAATACATTCACAATTTTCACATAAATATGTCTTGTGGTTCGGGGTCATGTAAAAATTTGTGTTTAGTGTGAAGGTAGTATAACCATAGTAACCGTGCTGACTGTGGCGTAAAATATGGATGGATAGCCAAACAATGTTACCTAGCAAACGAGCAGGCTATGTCTTAGTCATCTGGCTGGTGGTATAAAATTAACAACCGTTGATGGATGTCCATGACTGTGAGACATAATTATGATCATTTGATTTTCTCAAAGGGAAAAATATTTTATTTTTAGTGTGTTTATTATGTGTGAGGAGCTGTGTAACTCCATTCTTGCATGTGAGTATAAACCCCACTGTCGGCAGCCGTACCGATAGAATGGCATAAGTTTTAATCATTAATCCAGCACATTTCTCCGTTCATCCCCAGCTTTTAATAGATATACAGCGAAATTCCATTGAGCTAGCGAAGTGACGAACGAGGTTTAATGCAATTTGTTGGCAACGTTATTACTTGAACTAGTTCTATAAAGAATATCTCAAAACTGTTGCCTCCACTGACCCTCAAATGTGGTTTGGATGGTCTTCGATACACCCCAAATTTCCCCGATGTAAGCTGTGTCCTTCCTCCTACAGTAACAGCAGAGAAATTGTGTTTTAACTTCAGTATATTAGAAAGGTGACTAGGATACTTAACAGATAATACTCTTTTCTACAATTATGGAAATAGATAACTTTCCTGTATTAACTTATTCAAAATTTCCTTCGAAACTCTACCCCAATTTTAAAATTATATTTACACAGCATGTTTACTTAAAATCGATCACAATCTAAGAGAAGTTAAATTAATATGCGATCACGGATAATGTTGTCTGTGTACTAATAGCGGTCGGCTGAGTACAAGCACTAACCAAAAAAAAAAAACAAACACAAGAACACGTTATTACAGAGATGTTTAATTACTTCATATTCTGCAAATAAAGGAGTGCAATCCATGAATTTAGAGGTATTCAAAACAAGAGTAATATGTACAAAGTGCCCTAGTTACCTTTTTAATGTACACTGCCTGCCACAAAAATTGAAACACGCACAAGGCGAGGAGGACTAGGAATGAAACTTCATGGCCTGGTCCCACACATGTTCTATCGGAGACAGATCTGGGGATCTTGATGATGACGGGAGTATCTCAGCGTCACTCAGGCGTACCGTGTGGGGACGAGTATTGTCCTGTTGGAAAAAAACACCACGATACTTTCGCATGAGAGTAACAGTTGAGGACGCAGGATGTCCGTGACGTATCTTTGTACCATCAGATTTCTCTTAATCACTACCAACCACGACCTGCAAGTCATACTCAATGGCTCCCCACACCATGACACATGGAGGAAAAACGCTATGCCTCTCCAAAACATTGGGAGAATGGAACTTCTGAACACGATGCGACGCCATTCATCAGCAGTCCACGCTTCCCGGTCGCGGCACTACTCCAAACGCAGCCGTTTGTGTTCTGGTGTTAAGGGCAGTTTAGGCATGGGACGGTAATTCCCTAGTCCGGCTGCTGCTAGTCTGCGACCAATGGTGAGGGATGACAGAGGATGTAGCTTGGAATCCAGTATTTGTTCTTGGATGGTAGGCGTAGATTATTATTATTATTATTATTATTATTATTATTATTATTATTATTATTATTATTATTATTATTATTATTATTATTATTATTATTATTATTATTATTATTATTATTATTATTATTATTATTATTATTATTATTACACGTATAGGCTGCTATATGGCACATGTGAAGCATGTACTTGATGCGAGATTTCCTCACGTATTACATTTCCTTCATCTTTTCACTGTTAGCTTCTTCCCTTCTTCAGACCAATTTGACATCTCGACTCACTGTAGGTTTGCACGTTTCTTTGCCTTGTATGTCAAAGTATGTTATGCCAACTCATCCCTGACTTCGGCAATCCACTTACTTCCTGTTTGCCGGACTGAGTGGCTCAGGTGGTTGAGGCGCTTGCCTTCTGACACCAACTTGGCAGGTTACATCCTGACTCAGTCCGGTGGTATTTGAAGGTGCTCAAATAAGTCAGCCTCGTGTTCGTAGATTTACTGGCACGTAAATGAACTCCTACCGGACAACATTCCGGCATGTCGGCATCTCTGAAAATCGTAAAAGTAGTTAGTAGAACCCAGGGCCAATAACATTGCTATTATTACTTTCTGTGTACTCCAAGGTCTGCTTAGTCAGTTGGATGTCCTGCAATCTCTTAAAGTGCCCGTAGAATTTTGGTCAAAGCTTCATCATGTCGTGGATTATATTCGATATTTGCTCATTCTCATCATAGGCCTAGTCCAGAGCTTGTATTCTTAATATGTTTTATTGGGTCCAACAAATTATCAGATTATTATTCTCAGATCATGCCTAATGTCTCTGACGCATACAGGATTTCTTATTTGATGACAGTGTTGTAAAGTCTCAATTTCGTATTACGTGATAATGTCTTATTGTTTGATTATTATTATTATTATTATTATTATTATTATTATTATTATTATTATTATTATTATTATTATTATTATTATGCCTTTACTGGCGGGACCTAGTGTTTACAATGCACTATGTCTCCTGGTATAGGCTAGAGCAATTTTGTTACTTTCATTGACCTCTCTCCGTCTTATCCTTGGCATTGAAAATATGAAAATGACTGAGGTATGAGCGATGCTGAAATGCCATTCCTTATGCAGCCAGTCCCTGTTATGAATGGTGAATAAATGTTGCTCATAGGGTTGTATGATGCATGCATTTCAGTGGACTTGGCAGACTGATGTGTAATAACAACTTCTGGCTAGGTGAGGAAAGCTACGGGAAACTACCTCACTCCTCATTTCCCTAGTACGCCTCTTCAGTGATGCCTAGGCCATCTATGACAGATTTTGAGGATCAAACCAGCCTTAGGACTGAGGACTGAATATACATACATACATACATACATACATACATACATACATACATACATACATACATACATACATACATACATACATACATACATACATACTGAACCCATGACCTTTGTGCCCTAAGAATATAATGTATTAAATTGTCAATTGGAATAAGAAGTTCGATTCTGGAGAGCACGGAGTTGACACGTGGCGAGGGGGTGGTTACCTTCTGTCCCACGCTCTGGGATACGTGACGTCATTCGCACGTGTCGACGGCGGTAAGTCATTTTGGGGGCTATTTCAGAAGAGCGCTTGTGTATGGCGTACCCAAGCCAAGTCGACAAAATATAGTGCCTATCGAATGAGGTCATTTATCCAGCTAATTTTATATGTATACATTTTGAATGTCCATCAACACTACCGCCGGAAATGTAGCAAGTATGTAGTCACCTTCAAAACTCTTGCAATTACAGTTTAGTTAAGTCAGAAAAGTTACAGAAATTTTCTTGGTGGCAAAGGGAGATGCCCGGAGAGAGGGGAAAGTTTCTATAAATAAGAAGTGACGCCATGATGAACCCCCCTGCATTTTGTATCACGAGGCTGAAGACAGAGGGTTGAGCTGCTCTGTAAAAATCGAACGACAAAAGTAGACTAAGTCCAACCAACAGATTTTTAGACGCTGTGGCTGGGGTCTTGACTCCATGTGGAGTTTTTCTTGAGTGGAAATAATTGTACCAAAAAAGGACGGTCGATGGACCGAATAAATTTGTATGTGATAAAGAAAGTAATTCGTATGCGGAAATAATTACAGTCCATCGTGTGCGCTCAACAAGAACAAGTGAAGGGCATTTTCTTTTTTTTATGCTTTATTTCCAGGAAACTGGAAGAATAAAATGATCTGTACAGCCAGAAATGTAAAAATGGCTAAATAAAAATGCTAGGGTCACAGGTGAGCCCTATGATGAACGCTGGCGTGAGTTAAGGTATGTGACTTACCATCTTACCACCTATTATATCTTGTTTCATGATGTCTAAATTGTATGTATTTGAAGGGGGTATATACGACGCAGTTGGTCGTCCCCATGTTGTTTTTGTAAATGTCAGAATACGACGAAAAAGGGTCATTTGTTTTATTTTCCACTTGGATAAATTTTCGAAGTCTTGCGAGTGCCGTATGATGTAAAAAGTTATTAAATAGGGTTTCGAAGTGATATCACATCCAATGTATATCGTCATTTCCGTGTGTTCATTGCCTATATTTTGTGATGTCAAATTAAGATGTTCATTCGACGTAAAATTTTTCTGTCTGAAATTTTGACGTAAATAATATCAGAAATCCATAGTTACCCATTTTCAATCGAGTGGAAGCGCGCTATCGGGTGAGAGTATAGAGTGATTAATTTGGTCACGGAGTGGAACGTTTTTCTGGGCCCATTTAAACTGTGTTTGACTGACAATAAAAAAGATTTAGTAGAATTTTACAGTCATTTGCGTGAAAATCCAGTTATTAAAATACGATATCATTTTATGCGAAGTTATTCATTATGAAAGCACTGTGCGTTATTAGACGTCGTGGATTCTAGTAAGCATTATATTCCAGTTCTTTTGTCAGTGATAGTCGTGAGTTTGGGAAACAGAGGTTAGTTTTGTCGTGTGAATCGAGATGAGATTTATGAATCAGGTGTTGGAGACCTGTCAATGAAGCCGGGACTTGTGGAAGCCCGAGGAAGATTTTATAATGTTGGAAATGGAAAGCAGAATACAAGAATCCGCGCCGGTATTAATTTGCGACGTGTACAAGTATTGTGGGCATTTTGAAGTATAATCTATGTGCATTTTTTTGGTTAGAATATCGTATTTGTGTAATTATGTCGGCAGAGTTTAAAGGTTGCATTCTGAGTGGCCAGTCAGGTAGAACGACCAGATGTCTCATATCACTGCCAAGCGAGGGTTGGGGCGAAAGGCCGTCAGCTGATAGGGGTTCGCCGCCCGGATAACGGAACATGCAGAGTGTGTTATGCATTGAATTGAGATTGCATTTCTCGGCAGAGGATAACGTTAAATGTTGAATTTAGTTGAAATTTTCATCCGGGAATAACGTGTGTGTTATTAGACACGGTAAATTTGTTTAATTGAGAACGTAACGTGCACTTGAGACCACGAACTTAGAGTATAATGAGCAAGATTAGCCAAATTCAGGGTTGTCCAAAATATAGAGCGATGGTAGTGATGATTGTTTTGTCTGTGAGGGGTGCGCATACTTTATGGAATGTTATGACGAGATATGACATCGTAATTGGCTTACATTATACGGTGAATTACTTTGGTTTGTACGTAATTGTTAGGGTTATCCAAGTGTTAATAATGGCTAGGGTTAGATTAGATTTAAAGTGTGAGGTCATGAAACAAGGTATAAACTGGACATGAATGATGTAATAGTTATTTTACAGCTATCGGAATCAACAGATAAACATCACAGGATTAAAAACTTTACGTCACAATTGCGTAGGAATTTGTGAAGAAACCATTAGTCCGCGGAGATAGGATGTGTTGTTCATTAAGATTTCATTAAATCATTTCAATTTATTTAATTACTAATTCAGTGAAAACCGCATTTTGAAATAACTTTAAATCAAGCGAATAACTTGGAGATGCATTCTGGAAATCTTAGTTTGTTTTCTGGGGAATGTGTAAATGTTAACGTAACGATTAAGGGGACATATCCGAAGGTAATGGATTTTACTGCCACAAAGTATTGTGAGCATTGCTATTGTTGTATTATTTGACTTTGTTTGATTTTGCAGAAATGTGCTGGGGATAGTAAAGTGGAAACATTGGTCATCAACCGATGTAACTTAATTGTGTTTAGCCTTCAGCTTAGAAACTTGGATGGTCAGGGGTCATCAACCTAAGTGACTTAGATTAGGGCCATATGCCACTGTAGCGTAATTTTCCTTGCGGTCATCATCCACAATGACTTTAAAGTAACTTAGAAGTTTAGATGTCGGTCCATGACATAGTCGCAGGTCACATCGGTTCAATTAAGGGTCCATGCCGTATAACCACTGTGTGGCACACACCGATTGGACTGCCTTAATTATACCCAGAGTCCAGAGTTCGTGATACGAGGGCTGGACCATAAAGAATCACTACGATGGTACATGTAGTCTCACATGGAAGCCTAATTTAAGGATTTCCAGACTTTCCTTTCTTTAATTAATAATTGAGACAATAGTTTCTAGTAAGAATGCCCATCAGGCAGTTACGCCAAAGGCTCATACCAGTGTTCTGACCCTCTATGTAAATTAATTGTGGTGTCCAGTGGACACGATTGAGTTAAATGATACCGTTGATAAATCAGAAATGCTTCATTGAAATACTTAAATAAATAGGAGCATTTTTAAACAAACCTTTCATTTGAGTAGGTAGATTCGAATTACTGAACCCCACCTTTATCTCAGCAAGTGACAAAGAACCCGATACGACCCAAGAGACAGATCTCATGAACTTTGCTGATAGGTAAGAAAGGTAGGTATCCTTCAGTATGGACCAAATGGTTCAATACATACATACATACATACTGTACCAGGAAGGCCTAGGTCCTGGTCCATGTTAATTGAAAGAAATGTTATTTCCAGCATTAAAGATCCGACCGACGTACGAACATCCATGTAAAGAATGTTCCAGTATGTGCCAGACCCTACGAGTGCGCTAGGCGGAGTCAAGTGACGTCTCCTGTCGCTTAAAGCTCACCTCCCCTAGAGATATTTCTCGAAAGAAATTTTCTTTTAACAGCTTTTTAACGCCTTAACCAATTTCAACGGGACAAACGCTGAATTATAGCAAACATCATAAAAGTTAATCCCTGTAGATTTCAAATTAATTCATCAAACGGTTGTTGAGTTATAATAATTTAAAGTCTCAACGAAATTACGTAATCATGGTCACAAGGCCGAGAGAGCCGCCACCCCTCCCTGCGCTGGTATCTATATATGTCAAGGCCAGACAGCCCGCAAACTAGTACAAGGACAAGCAAACAGCTGTGTGAGTGAGATAGCGAAGAGACCGGCCCGCGTACAGTATGTTCGCGCAGTCACGGTAGAAGTACTTTCCGTCGTATCTCCGGAACGCGAAATTCTATCACCGATAGAATTATTAAAGGACGTCGCACTGCAGTTAGTATACCGCGTTGCGATTACAATATAATCCTAAAGACATTTAAGACTGTAACGCGAGTGAACTTATTGGAGTACAAATATTAACTATTTCATTACGTGTGGACTTAGGTAACTTCAAGTAACATTGAACTTTTACTGAGCCTAATACTTAGAATTACCAGAACTCATATTCACGTCACACCAACATAAGACTCACAGTAGTAATTTGAGTGAAAAAGTGAGAACTTTTCTGTGTTAATATAACATTATAGTAACAGGATTAGCAGAAAATAATCCCTAGCAACTTTAGACTGTGTTCAAAGACTGTGCTTATCGACTTACTTTTTTTTTATGTGAACTGTGTGATTATGAACGTTTCAATAACGACTGTAAATAGCATTTCGTACAGAAAGGACTGTGATTCTTCATACGCCATTTTCGTGTGCGAAAATCACCCGAACAAGCTACAACTCAACGTGATCCAGTTCCAGCCGTCATCACCTCATTGGGAACGTCAACATCGCCAATCCTGATTCTACATGGAACATTCCAGACGTCCATCTTTCGACATTTGGTAGCAACAGTTCTTGTCATAAGTGAGTAACAAACTGACTAAACCTTTTCATTGATTTTGAACAGTGAAACTTCAGTGTCGCGTGTGAACAATTTTCATAATTTCTCAAAAGTGATAAATTTAATTTCAGTAGAAAGACTGTAGGCTTTCAAGTGTGCTATATATCGAGATTGACGAACTGAGAACTGAAAACTTTGATAATTTCTCATTATAAAAGTGTGCTTAGGTTTAAAAAGACTTTAGGTGGAAATTCCCACATATGAAAGACTTTGAAACCAATGATATTTATGCCATTTTTTTAAGGAGATTATTTTCGACATTTAATTTCTATGCAAAATTTGAGTCAATAATCATACCGCAGGGTGAAAAATTAATAAATCGTTTTAAGAAAAAAATTATTTACCATCTATTATTCGCTCTGCGAGACTATCCTTCTCTGTATCGGCTCCAAAACCCAGTTCCACTCCCTGAAGTCCTACTCATGCCCTTTGCCCACAACTTTTCCTGGTACAGAGAGGATAGTAAAATAATAGATGGCGCCGCAACTTCAAGGGCTCGATTTTGGAGCCGTGCTATAATAATAAATGACGTCGCAACTTCAAGGGTTCAACTTGGAGCCGTGCTATAATAACAGATGATGCGCCCGTAATAATCGCAATATTCAGGGTTCGATTCAAGTCATTGTATTTTGCGCACAGGATCCGACTGCAATCATTACGAACACGAAGAATTTGTTGTATTTGACTTATCGAATATTCCGGAAACATGGATAACTTACTTGCAGCAATCGAAGCTCTCAGGCTTAGCATTAACGATCAGAATGCCAAGATTGATAGGTCTAATAACCAGATAACACAACTACAGTCACAAATGGTAGAGTCTAATAACCAATAACTCAAATGATCGAGTCTAATTCCCAACTACAGGCTCAAAATACTCAACTTCAACAACAAATGCAGGCACAAAATACTCAACTTCAAGCGCAGTTAACTGAGTCAAATAGTAAGGTTGAAGACTTAACTTCTAAAATTGACAGGACCTTGGACACTAAGTTTGCTGAAGCGGATAAAGTCATTAATAAAAGACTCACTGAATCTAGTGCCCTTATCGAGCAACGATTCCGTGAAGCTGGAACTCGCCTCGAAAAGAAACTTACTGATTCTAGTGCACAAGTCGAAGCTACATTGAAAAACATGCGGGATCAGTTTGTTGAAAATTTAGAGTCTATTAAGGAAGAAATAAAGACAGAGGTCGTCAAGTCTTTAGACAAAGATCTTAGAAATGTTCTTCCTTCCATTCAAGCATTTTCCACTGAACTTAAAGATTTACGGACTGAATTTCAAGAATCCCATGGTAACATCTCACAAACTCAAGCAAAGTTAGCTCAGGTGCAGGAAACCTTGCGAGATGCATTAAAGAGCGACGTGGGTAAATTACGAAGCGAGATAGGATTAATTAAGAGCACGCAAGGAGAACTCGACAAGCGTATTACAGGACAGCTAGATAGCACGCATACCCAGATAGCTGCTTTCTGTAAAGACGTACAAGTCATTAAAACTGACTTGAGAAATGAAATAAAAAGTTTAGACACCTCAATTAATTCTAAAATTAAAAATTTGTCCGAAGAAATGAATCAAATTAAACTTAAAGAACATACAACTGACGTCACAATTCCTGGTTCGTCGAGGGAAATACACAATACAACTACCCTTATTAAAGTACCAGATGACAAACCAGTCAAATTTTCAGGACGTGATGAGTACACTGCTCGAGAATTTTTGTTAAATGTCGACGATTACCTGGAAGAGAATAGGGTAGAGGACGATAGGAAACTTAGAGTAGTATCCAAACTTCTAGAAGGACGAGCCTTATCATGGTTCATAGCTTTTAAGAGCAATTTTAAAAACTATGATGACTTTAAACAGGCACTTCTTAAACGCTTTTGGGATTCAGAAAGACAGCACCTTGTCAAGATGCAACTCTACTCTAGCAAATACAATACTTCAGTCAATACTTCCCGATATTCAGATTACTGTCTAATGCAATTAAAGAAACTCCAGTTTTTAGATCCACCTTTGCCAGATATTGAACTTATTCAGATCCTGACACTTCAATATCCGCCTCATGTTCAAGAGATACTAGTCGCTGCCAACATTAAAACATTGGAGCATTTTGACGCTACTTTGCGTAAGTTAGATACGGCTAATACCCAATCTAGTCCGAAAACTAACAGGAGTCGAGAAATAAATACGAATTCTGCGGAAATAAAACCTCCGGAGAGAGAGGAACCCAGGATACGTGAAGAAGGCAGATTAAGCCCTACTAACCCAACCAGATTCCGGAATTTTAGACGTCAGAGGAATCAGGATAGACACCCTTACCAACCTAGGAATTCATGGAGACAGCGCGAAAGCACTCCTGAAGGAAATCGTGAGGCCAGACGGCGAGAACTCGAAAGTAGATGGAAGGACACACGGGAATACATCAGGGAGAGAAACCGTAATCCTGATGAACCTGGAGCGACATCCCTGGAATATCAACGTCAATTCGGACCAAGAGAACAAAGATCACCTGATCCTGACCCAACAGGCGCTATAAAAAAAACGCCGATCTCGCAATAGGGAGATTGACTACCGAACACGATGAGGTCGAAACGTCAAATTATTGTACTGCTGTTATCAATTACTGGCATATTGACGATTCCGAATTACTATTCGAAGACGCACAAACACTAAGGCCAATTATTACACGTTCATTACCTGTCACAACAGTACGCACAGGCAACCTACAGGTGATTACGCTCATCGATTCTGGAGCGCAAGCTTCTTTAATTTCTGATAAGCTTGTAGACTCGCTGAAAGATCAGAACAATGTTTTGTTATTACCTGCAGCTCAGATTAAAGTAAGAGGGATAGTTCCCGATAAGATTGTTAAATGCAAATCCCAGGCATTTTTAGAGTTTGAAATTAACAGTCAGATGTTCGAACACATATTTTTGGTAGTATCACGTCCTAACTTCAACTTAATACTTGGATCAGATTTTATGATCAAATACAAAGGAACCATTGACTATGATGCCAACCTCGTAAGATTACAGAATAATTCCGTAGAACTACAGCTGGTAGGACGAAGTGACCTGGAAGTTCAAGAGAAGGGAGCCCGTTTTAAAGAAGCCGGTGGTGACATTATTAAGCCCGCTGTAAGCGAGGTTGCGCCAGCCGTAGCAGAAAGTAGAAAGGGTGACCAAAGTGAGGACGACGCAGAGTCCCTATTCAATGAGAACTCCATTATAGGTCCGGATTATATAATGTCAATAGCCAGTGTGGTTGAAGACCCGGAAATTAAATTAAAATTGGAGGAGGCTAAAAATGACGTTCTACAGAAATTTGCATGTGTATTCGATGACAAGCCTGGAGAGATAGCTGACTACGAATATCATCTTGATGTAAATGACTTGTCTCCTTATCAGAAGAAACCATATCCCGTACCCGAGAAATATCGAGAAGAAGTTCGTAACTTAATTCATAAAATGACAGATGATGGGATAATTTCGCCTTGCGTAACTAAGTACTTGAATCCATTGGCCATAGTACGTAAGCCTAACGGCAGTATCAGAATTTGCCTCGACGCAAGGGTCCTAAATGACCGACTGACCTTAGAATATGACCGTCCTCCATTACTTAAGGATATTATCAGAAGATTCCACGGCATGAATTTCTTTAGTTGCCTTGACGGAACTTCTTCATACTATCACATAAAATTGGATGCTGAAAGTAGGCTATTCACAGGCTTCTTATTTGAAAATAGGACCTATGTTTTCAACAAAATGCCCTTTGGAATTAAGAACTCGGGAGCTGTTTTGATCAGAGCCTTGGAAAAACACTTATCAGATGATGTAAAGGACATAACTACGATTTATGTTGACGACATTTTGATTGCCTCGAGAACTTTCGAAGAGCATGTAAGAGATGTCAATCTGGTCCTGCAGGAATTGGAGAAGAAGAATTTCAAGATAAATGCCCAGAAAAGTCAACTTTTTCAAACATCAGTATTATTCTTAGGACACGTAATTAGTGGTGATGGAATTCAACCCAACCCTGCCAAGATTAAGAGTATCATTGACTTTCCTAGACCTCAGCGCATTAGAAACGTGAGACAGTTCCTAGGACTTTGTCAGTTCTTTTCTCAACACTGTCCAGATTACACTGAGACGGTAGCTCCTCTTCAGCAACTACTACTTAAGAATAATAGATGGAAGTGGACCGAAGAATGTGAACGAGCTTTCCTTGCCACCAAGGACATGTTGAAAAACTCTGTTAAACTAGTTTATCCGGATTTTTCTCTTCCATTCTTCATAGAGTGTGATGCCAGCTCTGTAGGAATAGGCGCAGTACTGTATCAAGCGAGACCTGAAGATCCCGATTATAGACTTTTCATCTCGTTTCTAAGTAGGAAACTACGACCTCACGAAAAGTCTTATACTATAACTGAACTCGAAGCTCTGGCTGTTGTTTTTTCTCTCCAGTATTGGAAGAAAATTATCTACGGCTATCCCATCACGATTTACACAGACCATAAAGCTCTGACATTCATACTGTCATCTGACATGACGAATGAGAGAGTTTCCCGATGGGCTCTTTTTATTCAACAGTTTGACCTCACAGTAATACATAGGCCTGGCCGGAAGAATACATTAGCAGATGCCCTCAACCGCAACCCTGCTGAAGTTATTGAAATTCACGAGGTTAACATCATGACTGATGATGACGAAGAATGTCTTCGCAAACTTCGTTACCTTGTCCAGATGCAACGAAGAGACGCCAATTGTAGGGAATTAATTCGATTTTTATCAGGTTCGATTCCCGCCGATGATGATGAATTCCCACGTCTCCAACGACTCTCTTCAAACTTCTGTTTACGAGATGGGATTCTTATGAAATACACTGACTTAGCCAAGACGCAATGCAGGATTTATGCACCTGTTAAAATCAGGAAGGCCATCATATGGCATTGTCACTCAATTTCAGGTCATGCTGGTACGGATAAAGTTCTCAACCTTATTAAGGAAAGGTTTACATGGGAATATCTTAGGCGAGACATTAGGAGAATTTTACGGTCCTGTGATTTATGCCAGCGGATCAAGCCGAATAATTATCTCCTTAAGGAATTTCCCAAACCGCTGATCCCGGAAAAGCCCGGAGAAATAATGGCAATCGATCTGTACGGCCCTTTGCCAAAGGCGACCAGGGGGAACAGACATGTCATCGTAGTTGTGGATGTCTTTTCCAAATATACTATGTTATTGCCTATCCAGAAAGCTAACGCCGGTAACATCTTAAGAAGGCTGAAAAAGAACATCATCCCTGAGATGGGAAAGCCTGAATACCTACTGACGGATCACGGAACGCAATTCACTTCCGTAGAATTCCAACAGGCTTTGGAAGAACTCAACATTCGACATATCATGAATTCTATTAGGCATCCGGAAGCTAACCCTGCTGAAAGAATAATGAGAGAACTCGCTAAATTCTGTCGAATTTATTGTAGTGAACATCACTGGAAGTGGATCGAGGTCTTACCAGTAATGCAGAAAATTATGAACTCTATTGTGCATGAATCTACTAATGACATTCCTCTCAGCCTACATCATGGGTCAAAACCAGAGCGACCTTGGGACAGAATTTTACCAGCTCTACCAAATGCTATTGTGCCGCAGCAAGTTAAGATTAACGACGCGCTGACCAGGTTAAGACATGCAGCCGCCCTCAGAGAACGACGCCAGCGTAATAGGAAGTTCAGAAGACCATTGAATCCTGGAGACCTTATTTTAATACGGAGACCAGCTACTTCCAACCCTGAGAGAAGGATTTACGCTAAGTTCTGTCCACTATTCGTAGGTCCTTACCGTGTCCGCACTGTATTGAGAAACGGGGCTTATGAAATTGCAAAACTGGACGGCACTTTCGAGGGTATTTATAACTCAGCCAATTTAAAACAATATGTACCACAGGAAGAGTAAAGCCTGGAAAAGAAAATCCTGCGTATTTTCTTTTCGTCCAACCAAGGGGAAGATGTACCAGGAAGGCCTAGGTCCTGGTCCATGTTAATTGAAAGAAATGTTATTTCCAGCATTAAAGATCCGACCGACGTACGAACATCCATGTAAAGAATGTTCCAGTATGTGCCAGACCCTACGAGTGCGCTAGGCGGAGTCAAGTGACGTCACCTGTCGCTTGAAGCTCACCTCCCCTAGAGATATTTCTCGAAAGAAATTTTCTTTTAACAGCTTTTTAACGCCTTAACCAATTTCAACGGGACAAACGCTGAATTATAGCAAACATCATAAAAGTTAATCCCTGTAGATTTCAAATTAATTCATCAAACGGTTGTTGAGTTATAATAATTTAAAGTCTCAACGAAATTACGTAATCATGGTCACAAGGCCGAGAGAGCCGCCACCCCTCCCTGCGCTGGTATCTATATATGTCAAGGCCAGACAGCCCGCAAACTAGTACAAGGACAAGCAAACAGCTGTGTGAGTGAGATAGCGAAGAGACCGGCCCGCGTACAGTATGTTCGCGCAGTCACGGTAGAAGTACTTTCCGTCGTATCTCCGGAACGCGAAATTCTATCACCGATAGAATTATTAAAGGACGTCGCACTGCAGTTAGTATACCGCGTTGCGATTACAATATAATCCTAAAGACATTTAAGACTGTAACGCGAGTGAACTTATTGGAGTACAAATATTAACTATTTCATTACGTGTGGACTTAGGTAACTTCAAGTAACATTGAACTTTTACTGAGCCTAATACTTAGAATTACCAGAACTCATATTCACGTCACACCAACATAAGACTCACAGTAGTAATTTGAGTGAAAAAGTGAGAACTTTTTTGTGTTAATATAACATTATAGTAACAGGATTAGCAGAAAATAATCCCTAGCAACTTTAGACTGTGTTCAAAGACTGTGCTTATCGACTTACTTTTTTTTTATGTGAACTGTGTGATTATGAACGTTTCAATAACGACTGTAAATAGCATTTCGTACAGAAAGGACTGTGATTCTTCATACGCCATTTTCGTGTGCGAAAATCACCCGAACAAGCTACAACTCAACGTGATCCAGTTCCAGCCGTCATCACCTCATTGGGAACGTCAACATCGCCAATCCTGATTCTACATGGAACATTCCAGACGTCCATCTTTCGACATTTGGTAGCAACAGTTCTTGTCATAAGTGAGTAACAAACTGACTAAACCTTTTCATTGATTTTGAACAGTGAAACTTCAGTGTCGCGTGTGAACAATTTTCATAATTTCTCAAAAGTGATAAATTTAATTTCAGTAGAAAGACTGTAGGCTTTCAAGTGTGCTATATATCGAGATTGACGAACTGAGAACTGAAAACTTTGATAATTTCTCATTATAAAAGTGTGCTTAGGTTTAAAAAGACTTTAGGTGGAAATTCCCACATATGAAAGACTTTGAAACCAATGATATTTATGCCATTTTTTTAAGGAGATTATTTTCGACATTTAATTTCTATGCAAAATTTGAGTCAATAATCATACCGCAGGGTGAAAAATTAATAAATCGTTTTAAGAAAAAAAATTATTTACCATCTATTATTCGCTCTGCGAGACTATCCTTCTCTGTATCGGCTCCAAAACCCAGTTCCACTCCCTGAAGTCCTACTCATGCCCTTTGCCCACAACTTTTCCTGGTACAATACATACATACATACATACATACATACATACATACATACATACATACATACATACATACATACATACATATATCATTATTATTATTATTATTATTATTATTATTATTATTATTATTATTATTATTATTATTATGTCGTGTGGCCTCCGGCAAGGTCTGGGGAAGGTCTTTCGATTTGCCGTCGTATAGGCGCCCTGCGCGTCTATGAGGATGCGGCCTAAGATAAAATCGAATGCTGATAGCGTCACTGACACCCAGCCTCAGAGCCATAGGAATTAACTAATCAAAGTTAAAATCACTGACCCGACCGGGATTCGAACGAAAGGCTGTCATGCCAACCATTTAGTCATGAGAACGCAAATCATTTTTAACATGGGAATATTTAGGGCTGGGAGTCTATCTGGAACCAGTGTTATCAATTTCTCCGACACGCTTGTAACCATGAAAATCGGTGTTTGTCATCTATGTCTACTAGGTCAGTAACGTCATCTATTCGTTGCTATAAGAACGCAAGCTTCGTGAGAACGAGTGCCACTTACTACCCATCGTACTTGGTGGTGGTATGAACATCGACCTGAAGTCAGCACCTGGTCGAGAGTTTCTCTCTTTCATACGTTATACGTTCACCCTCGAATTAAACATTGACCCAACCTATTCCATTATGAGGAGTAGTACGTGCTGTCGCCGCGTAAACCACTTGGCCACCAAACAGTACTTTTCCTAATATCGTCCATACTGAGTATAACTGAGGAGTATCAATTTGTGGAAATATGCAATAAACGTATAATGAAAACACATAGACTAACCAAAAAGATCTTCACGTATCTTTGGAAGATAAAGTCAACAACCACCCAGATTCAAGAGATCAGAAAAGACTTGGAAAGAAACAACATCAGAGAAGAGAAGTAATGGAAAAATAATTTTTTAGGAAGAAAGTTCTAATGATGGAAGGATTCCAAGGGAGGGAGGCAAGGAAAACCGGCACAAAGTGGTCTGAAGAGAGGAAAAAGAAACATAGTGAAACAATGGAGGAATATTGGAAGAAAAGGACGGAACAACAAAAAAGGATGAAGTATTGAAATTGGAACATTTTCCCTATTAGGCCCTAACACAAGAAGAAGAAGAAGAAGACATTGATACTTACAAGTCAGAAACCAAGGCCACCAAGGGGTTTCAAGGAAAAGTTACATTCTGTACCCAAGCGCCGCGCCGTGCGGAGAAGAAAGGAAGAGAATGCTGACTGAAAGGATGAAGCAGTCGAAAACACATGAAGCTGAATTCTAATTAACGTGATCTATAGTCGGCCAAAACGAAAGCAGAAGAAGAATAAAGACACATGGTACGCACCCGTGGTCGGGTATGGTACAATCTTTAAAGAATTACATCTTTTTGCTCCGGATTGCTTGCTCATTGCATTCGATAGTAATCAACTACTGTAATGCCTTTGAACGAAGTACTGATTATTTAAAAAGAATAAATAGCACTTAAATTAGGTGATGGTGGTGATTATTATTTTAATACGAAGTAAAACTAGGCAACCATCCCTTATGAAACACTAATCAGAGAGAAATAGTAGAAGGGATCCGACACTACAAAAAATGAAGATGTCGGCCAAAGAAGGGCATGAAAATGAAAGACTCCCCAGGATTCGGAATCCTAATACCGTCGGGGTCGGAAAAGAACAAGAGTTGACCAAGGGACGTTGGATAGGATAAATGAAAGTGAGGAACCTGTCACAAGTAAGTGGAAGCAATGCCATGACTTGGCTCAAGACCCCGTGGTCGCCAACCCACACTCCCAAGTTGAGAGTCTCTGGGGACCCTTTTAGTCTCCTATTACGAAAGGCAGAGGACAGCGTAAGTGCTATTCTACCCCCCCCACACACACACAAGAGGAACACTTTTGGAGAGACACACATGAACTTAAGTACCCAAACCTATGCATGTACCTTAATGTGTAAATACCTGTTTGTTTCATTTCAACAGTATTGCAATTTGAACCTCTGCACTACTGTACTCTATTGCAGACATTGTTACGTTTTGTTCGGAACATGTAAAGGCTTACAATTGTGGATATGAACTCGCTCCGTCGTCCTCTAAGCCCAGAAATATATCCATGACTCTATGCTGTCTCGCACAGCGGATATACTTGCACTTGTATGGGCTAATGACCTCATTTTTCGCTGACAGAGCCAGCCACCACCACAAGCACTAAAGTTTTCAGAACTTTTTTGTAAATTATATTTTCTTTTCTACCTTCTACCTGCAGAATTACCAAGCTGTGACCTTACGAGTCCATGCGTGTTCCTTGCTGTCTATTTTTGATATTCTCGCTCGCCAACACGCTACGTAGAACTGTCCGTGTTAGAAACAGTCTTTCATCAAATCCACACTAGCCACCGTCAGAGTCTGCTCCCTGGCCTTTCAGCAAATGCAAGGTGGAGTGCGACAAGAAACTCGAGTCTTTTAAACTGAAATATCTATTCTGTTTGGATAAAAGGAACGCACGGCCTGAAAATTATTATTATTATTATTATTATTGTTATTATTATTATTATTATTATTATTATTATTATTATTATTATTATTATTATTATTATTATTATTGTATAATTTAGACTCGAGTGTTTAATGGCCGAGACTGTTTTGCATGATACTCTAGGTCCGTCAGCCGAACATGAACAACTCGTATAAACCCAGCAAGTCACTCCCCGAGTGCAGCTGACGCTGACCACTGGTCCAAGTGTTGGCCTCTGCCATCCGTTGCATTTGGGAACGTTTTGTGGTTCACTTTCGCTGAATGAAACATTTTCTAAATGAATACCATGTTGTTTTGGCAGTCGGAGTGAATAAAAATTAATGGAGCTCTAAAATTATGACGCAGTTCTATCATGGTAACAACGACAGTAGTGTTGCATTAGATCATAAATTAAATAAGACCGGGCTAGTTGGCCGTGCGGCTAGGAGCGCGCAGGTGTGAACTCGCGTCCGGGAGATGGTGGGTTCGAACCCCACTGTCGGCAGCCTAGAAGATGGCTTTCGGTGATTTCCCATTTTCACACCAGGCAAATACTGGGGTTGTACCTTAATTAAGGCTACGGTTGATTCCTTCCCATTCCTAGGCCTTTCTTATCCCATACGACCTATCTGTGTCGGTGCGACGTAAAACAAATAGCAAAAAATTAAATATAAATGTATGAAAGGGCGGATCAATGATCTCAGAATATTTGCATCTTCTTGTACTAAAACGGTCATCGAATTTGCGCCTTCCTTCCCCTACTCATAATAGCTGTGTTCTGATCACTCTACCTGATAATGCCCCGATGGTACAATTTTCTTGCCCGCACCTAAACTCGACAAGCAATCGACTTGCTTGTTTTAAACTCTAAGACCCTCATTAGTAGGAACAAAGATTACTCACTAGAATCACAGGTAAGGATTTTCTCGGGTATTGTTACACTGTATAGACTTTTTAATTTAATTTCGTGTGGCTATTTCTAGCCGGGTGCAGCCCTTGTAAGGCAGACCTTCCGATGAGGGTGGGCGGCATCTGTCATTTGTAGGTAACTGCGTGTTATTGTGGTGTAGGATAGTGTTATGTGTGGTGTGTGAGTTGCAGGGATGTTGGGAACAGCACAAACACCCAGCCCCCGAGCCACTGGAATTAACCAATGAAGGTTAAAATTTCCGACCCGGCCGGGAATTGAACCCGGGACCCTCTGAACTGAAGGCCAGTACGCTGACCATTCAGCCAACGAGTCGGACACTGTATAGAATTAAAAATAAGTTAAAGGATTGTGAACAACTCCAAACAGACAATGGACTGTTGTGAGCTATTAAGCAGACAATGGAATGATGATAAACGGGATGGAAAGTCAGGTTGTAAGTTTCACCAGGAGGAAGTGTCCTCTCTGTTTTAATTACTGTGTTGATGGGGTGAAAGTTCGTCATGGAGACCTCCATCGTACTCGACTATAAGTACCCCGGGATTCATATAAGGAAAGAACTAAATTGGGTTAATCACATTCAGGGGGATGTTACCAGAATTGCTTGATTCGAAAACTGGATAAGATCCAAAGGAAATCAGCTCGATTTGTTCTGGGTGATTTCCTAAAAAAGAGTAGTACTATTAATATGTCACAGACTTTGGGCTGGGAAAACTTGGGAGTGAGGACACGAGCTGCTAGACTGAGCGGTAAGTTCCGAGCTGTCAGTGGACAAATGGCATGAAAATACATTCGCAGATTAATAAGCCTGAGTGTAGCTTTTAAGGGTGGGAAATATCATAATATGAAAATAAAATTGCTTTCAAGAGGGAGAATTAGGAGCAAGTATTCATTTATAGTAAGAAGAACTGGAGAACGGAATAATTTATAAAGGGTAACGTTCGATACATTTCCAACTTGTTCGAAACTGTTTAAGAAAAGACTAGGTTTAAGAAAAGACTAGGTTTAAGAAAAAACTAGGTTTAAAGAAAGACTAGGTTTAAGAAAAGACTACGTTTAAGGAAAGACTAGGTTTAAGAAAAGACTAGGTTTAAGGAAAGACTACGTTTAAGGAAAGACTAGGTTTAAGAAAAGGGTAGGTTTAAGAAAAGACTACGTTTAAGGAAAGACTAGGTTTAAGAAAAGACTAGGTTTAAGAAAATACTACGTAAACAAATGATAGGGAATATATCAACTCGGTGACAATGCGTCTTATTATAAGAGAAAATTTAGGACATCTGCACACTTGACATGATCTTTACTTATTATTAGAACTCCTAAGCATTTGTGGCTGTTGAGGTACAGAATCATATATTATAATCGTGCTCCTATTCTTACATGACAAACTTCTTAATGGAATTCACCATACAATGTGGACTCATTTTGAATAAAAAACCACCACCAACAACCACTGACCTAACTACAACTAACGTTAAGAATGGTTACGGTGAATTGAAAATACTGCAATACAGCTTGTTTGACATTTCCCAATACTCGGAGTACAAAATACTTGCCATTAGTACAACTACCATTATTATTATTATTATTATTATTATTATTATTATTATTATTATTATTATTATTATTATTATTATTATTATTATTATTATCCATATTTCACTCACCGTGGTTGCTCACCGATCAGGAGACGGACTGTTGTCTCGTTCTCCCGACCTCTACTTCCGCATTAGAAAGGTTCTTGTCATGCAACAGATGTTCAGTATGACAGCCTTCCCCATTTGTGGAAGTGTAGGCCTCCAGATTTTGTTGCAGATTAATGTGCACAAGTCCAGTGGCACAGATGTTTAAATGCATCACTGTTGTTAGGTCAATTTCCACACTTTTCGAATTTCTACTTCTTCTTCTGCTTCTTCTCCTTCTTGTATTGTAGAGGTGTGCGCTTTCTTTCTGTCCTCAGACCATGTCTTTCCGGTCTTCTTCTTTAGTGTTTCTTCTTGATCAACTTGCCATTTATGAACTTTTGTTCTGAAAATAACCCGATTCATTACATATACTGGTTTAATTACTGCCTGTTTCAGATCAGTTTTGATTTCGCCGATACATTTCATTGTGTCTGTTTTGACTTTCCTCCTGTTTTCATAGAATTCGACTATTTTTTGTGTAAGTCTGTCTAGGTGCATTCTTTTAATGTGTCCGTGGAATATTAACCTGCTTTTTTTAATTCACTGCGAATACCTGTGAATTGTTTGATTTCCTATCTGCCTCTGAGTCGGTATTTTCTGTCGGTGAGTTTTGGGCCTAGAATTTTTCTTATGATTTTATGTACTTTTTCCTCAGTTATTTCATTATTATTGTTATTGGTATTATTAAAATATATCCAAGAGCCAGAAGAGGAGGTTATATCTCAAGAATACATCAAGCAGACAGGCGAAGTTTATTGCAGATTGTAGCATTTGTGGAGATAGCAAAGCTTTGCTGTAGCGATGAGCAGTCTCTTCCCATTCAGATATTGCTGGTTCGAACAAGACGATTGCAGTAAAAGGTTTCTTTATTTGCCTCATGTTCAGCCGAGATTGAGTGACGTGGAAGCGAGTCCTGGGAACATGAAAGTACGGCTCAGCGAGTTCACAAAGTACAGGCGAGACCTACATTCTGTCTGCTCGTCAGAACAATATGAAACTCTGGTACAGTTTATAGCGCTCTGTGAACCTGTGAGTGTACGCGACATCTGTGCAAGGGGGATTAATTCTGCTCTGGAACAAATTAGGAACAGACGACTAAAATGATAAGGTTGGGAGTGTTTTCTTAAGGATAATTGCTGTTAAATAGGTATTTTCTCAACGCTCTCGGTGTTCCTTCTGGATCTATATGACTAGAGCGAAGCCGTTTCACAGAACCTGCCAATGGGTTTATTAATTATTCACTAATTTCTACAGTACATAATTTTAAATATATTTTCATTAAATTATTTTCATACAGAAAATGAAAACATAAAAAATGGCAAATCATTCTTCAAGGCAGATGCAACAATAGAACAAAAATGAGAATATATACATGTAACATTAATGCAATGTATACCGGGCGCGTTGGCCGTGCGTTTAGGGGCGCGCAGCTGTGAGCTTGCATCCGGGAGATAGTGGGTTCGAACCCCACTGTCGGCAGCCCTGAAGATGGTTTTCCGTGGTTTTCCACTTTCACACCAGGAAAATGCTGGGCCGGTACCTTAATTGAGGCCACGGCTGATTCCTTACCACTCCTAGCTCTTTGCTATCCCATCATCGCTATAAGACCTATCTGTGTCGGTGCGACGTAAAACAAATTGTAAAAAAAAAGCAATGTATTTTAGTTAGATATATAATTACTACTGCACGTTCAACTCACTGGCTGATTGGTCAGCGTTGAGGTCTTCGGTTGAGGGCACTGGGTTCGATTCCCGGTCGGGTCGGGGATTTTAATCACCTTTGATTAATTCTTCTGGCCCGAGGACTGGGTGTTTTTGTTTG
Organism: Anabrus simplex; assembly: GCF_040414725.1. Lineage (NCBI taxonomy): Eukaryota > Metazoa > Arthropoda > Insecta > Orthoptera > Tettigoniidae > Anabrus > Anabrus simplex. The sequence continues at coordinate 239,914,596 of NC_090271.1, forward strand.
TCCCAACACTTTCCTCTTCATATTCAGACAAAACACTACACTACCAACCACCACAGAAAAATGCGATAGTGATTACATCCCTCCATATAGGGTTGGGGTCAGGAAGGACATCCGGCCGTAGAAAACAGGGCTAATTCCACATGTGAGACACAGATCGCACCCGCGACCCCACAGCTGTGGGAAAAGCGGTAGAACAATAAGAAGATATAATTACTACTTCGTGACATTCAATCGCATTTGTATCTGTCGTTACAGCCAATACAGCATGTTTAAATGTCCTTTAGGAGTCGTGGAAGATGTAACAATGTAAGCAAATCATATTCCGCTCACGCAGAAATCTTGATAGAGGACTATCACATAGGTAATTACGGTATTGGTGTGGTCGTGAGTATTGTTTTAGGAGGAAGTACAACTGGGCAACCATCCTCTACACAACACTAATCAGAGATAAAAATGGAAGGGACCCGACATTTCGAAAAATGATGTTATCGACCAAAGAAAGACAAGGGCCATGAAGGGCGTGAAAATGAAAGACTCCCTAGGATTCGCAAACCTAATACCATCGGGGTCGAAAAATAACAAGTGCTGACCAAGGGAGGTCAGATAAAATAGATGAAATTGAGGAGCCTGGCACAAGTAAGTGGAAGCAATGCCAGGACTTAACTCAGAGCCCCGTGGTCACCAACTAACTCTCCGGAGTTGAGAGTCATTGTGACCGCTTTTATTCGCCTCTTACGGCGGGCGGGGAATAACGTTGGTGTTATTTTACCACGCCCCACCCACAGGGGCAGGTACTTCTGGCCATTGTGTTTCCTCTGAAAGACGTGCCGTCAGCGAGTGGCTTGAATATTGATCTTACTCAACAGATTAGGACAGTCTATGAAACCATAGAAAAGTTGACATAAAAATGACATATTAGCTGTCATTTTCCTGTACGGCAACTGTTTAATGCCAAAATTTTCTTCAAACACAGTCACAGGAATATCCTTGTATGTATAAACTTCTCTTAATCCGAGAAGTCTGATGAATCATCGTTGAATGGACTGAATCTGATGAATATGCCATCGTTGGTAAGGCTTGCAAACAACTGAGCCATATTATAGGGTTATACGAAATAATAAGAGCAGTGTTGTTCAGGCCACATTTTTCAGAGTGGAGTATAAAATCAGTCATTTGAGAGGTCTTACCACATAAAGATGCAATATCGATCAATCAACAATAATATGCTTTTAGGGCTATCGTTCAGGTGGCCAATTCCCTATCAACTCTTTGCTAGCTTTTCCTTCAACGTTTTCAAAGATCTTGGAAATTTATTGAATATTTCCCGTGATTATGTATTCCACTGTATTCTTCGTGTTAGAAACGAATATTTGGCCCAATTTGTCCTGTTGAATTCCTACTTTATCTTCATATTATGATAATATAACAATGGCGTATGGCTTTTAGTGCCGGGAGGTGTCCCAGGACTTCGGCTCACCAGGTGCAGGTCTTTTGATTTGACTCCCGTAGGCGACCTGTGCATCGTGATGAGAATGAAATGATGATAAAGACGACACATACACCCAGTCCCCGTGTCAGGGGAATTAATAAATTATGGTTACAATTTCCGATCCTGCCGGGAATCGAACCCGGGAACCCTGTGACCAAAGGCCAGCACGCTAACCATTTAGCCATGGAGCTGGACTTCGTATTGTGATATTTCCTACTTTTAAAAGCTCTGCTCAATCTTATTCGTCCACTAATATAATTCCACGCCAAATCTCCACTGACAGCTAGAAACATACCACGTAGTCGAGCAGCTCATCTCCTTTCTCCCAAGTTTTCCCAGCTCAAAGTTTTCAACACTTTCTTAACACTACTCCTTTTGTCGGAAATCATCCAGAACAAGTCATACTGCTTTTTTTGCGATATTTTCCAGTTCTCGTATCAATTAGTCCTGGTGTGGGTCCAATGCACTGGAACCATACTCTAGTTGCGGTCTTGCCAGAAACTTATTCGCCCTTTCCTTTACATTCTTACTACGACATCTAAATACTCTCATAACCATGTGATGAGTGTAAACCTTTCTTAAAAACCTCGTTAATTTAATTACCCCAATGAATATTGTTCCTTATATTAACACCTAGGTACTGTACGTACAGTGTTCATCACGACATACTATCACCTTCATCAAATCTTAAAGCCATTCTTCAGCAGTCATCGGCAATTAAATATAGGATTTTATCATACAGGTAGTTCCTCGGTACTTCTCCTTTAAAGCAGTTTTTGAGGGCGTGAGCCAGAACTCACCTCTCTCTTTTTACTATTATTATCAATCCAATATGATCCAAGTTGAGAAGAGTCATTTATGAACAAGGCGCCGATTGTTATAGTGGACCGTATACCTTGGAGAAATGGCCTTTTGCATAATTTATGGTCTGTAAATACGCTACCGCTTTCTATGAGGGTAATAATAACCTAGAAATTCACCATTGAAGTATGTCAGATGTCACAGTATTCTACATCCGATTTAGATACGCATTAAGGTTACATTCATCAATGTAATGGAATAAGTTAAACAAAGAAAACACGTTTCTACATGATTATTGATAATAGCCACGGGGGCTCTGAGATCTCTGGTCGGAATTTGAACCGCGACCAACTAGGTGACAAGTGGTGGTGATAATTGCTTAAGGAGGAAGTACAACTAGGTAACCATCTTCTACATAACCCTAATCAGAGGGAAAACATGGAATGGATCCGACACTTCGAATGGCGATATAGGCCAGCTATCACGTCCGAACAATGAACAATAGTCCGCCTTCATGGCTAAATGGTTAGCGTGCTAGCCTTTGGTCACAGAGGACCCAGGTTCGATTCCCGGCAGGGTCGGAAGTATTAATCATAATTGGTTAATTTTGCTGGCACGTGGGCTGGGGTATGTGTCTTCTTCATCATAATTTCATCCAAATAACGACGCGCAGGTCGCCTACGGGTGTCAAATCAAAAGACCTACATATGGCGAACCGAACTTGTCCTCGGACACTCCCGGCACTAAAAGCCATACGCCATTTCTTTGTTCAATACTGAACAATACACCGGCTTTTCATTCATTCTTGTTAGCTGGTGTGATCCCGGCAGGAAGTTTAAGGTTTAAAGGCAACAACCTTCCACCCCGTTGAATAATTTCTACTATCTGGAGTCTCATAAATACTTGTACAGTTTGTACTTCTCTCCGTCTGGTAGAATGAAACAGAACATTGAAACTGACATAAAGACGGCTTACATAGCTTCAAAAAATAATTATTGGACAAGGTACCTGAGTCCCGTGAGGTTGTCATTAAATTTTTACCCCTTAAAACAGCAATCGCCACCTTTATCACTCGCCTATCGTAAGTAGAGTACATGTACAACAGACTTCCTTCAATAACTACAAAGCAATAATGTAATTCTATTATGTTAGGAAGGTAACACGCAGCGTTCAGGGCAGTTTTTAGCTAATCTTTACATTGAATCACGTTTTAGAAATTAGGGAAGCACGTCCCTTCTTTGGTAAAATGTGCATAAGCTCCTGCATTTTAATTAGGCTATTTATAATCTCTAAGTGATCAAGTACTCCTTCCTTGTGGTTGTGATTTCATTTCAGGATATTCAAATTAATTATTATCTGATACCTTTTGTGACAGGAAATGTAAAGGATGCTTCAGATACAGTACATACATCGCAGTGGAGAGGGTAGCATAACCTGGTCCTCTGTAGGAGCCTTCATTAAGCTGCACGAAACTGCTGTACCGTATAAAAAAGCAAAGCAAAGTCATCTCCGTCCAGGCCATGAAGGCCCTTGGAGGGGTGGAAGGTAAAGGCTCCGTAACCTCGGTACTTGATGGGTACAGTGGTTAGCTCTACGCCCGGCCGCCTTTGCCCCCAGGAATTAACCTGGCACTCATTTTTGGTGTAGGCTGAGTGGACCTCAGGGCCTTGTGCACCTCCCAAAGTTGAACTCTCTTTTCTTAAATTTTTCGACTTGACGGGGAATCGAACCCACGTCCTTCCGGGTGAACCGAGCACGCCTTTACCGCCTCGGCCAGGCAGCCCCTGCTATAGCGTATGCTGCAACGTAAATATGGAGAAGTTACCAAGTATTGCGAGGTTCTAGACTAACCGGGGACTCAATTTATTGAAACGACACCTGAGGACTCTGTGTGTAGCTCAAGGTACAAACAGCTCTAGCGCTTAAACAATCTAGTTAAGTATATAACAAAGGAATGGCCATGTTACACGAATTACCTGCTTAAATTTGATGTGCCGTAACATTGAACGACAAGCAGCTGCGCTTTGTGCACAATAAGATCTAGACAAATGACATCCTGTTCGCAATAAGTTCCGGAATGTATGGAAAGTACTACACTAGAACGGTACACGTATTTGAGTTTATAGTGGAGAGACGAGTAATGAGAAGAGAAGAATGTGGGGAGCGTAGAGCGGTGCTGTGCTTAACAAGGTCAAGAAAAAGACCGTCAGACGTCATAGACAAAGTTTGCTCAATCTAGCTACAGCTTCTCCTGAAGTTCAGTGCGTTGTCAAGACGCTGCTTTCGAAGCATCATAAATGGACACCTCTTAAAATTAATACAGCTAAAACTGTGTAGTTATTATAATAATATTATATGCACCTAGGACTCCAAGGCAATGCAGTTTTCATCCTATGAACACCGATTCACAAGAAAACGACGAATTCAGTCCTTATACGAGAAATTGTTTTAACATCAAGATAAATCCTGGTGGTATTTGACAGTCTACTTTTTTATACTGAGATACCATCTGGATCGAAAACTTTTCCAAAAAATATCTGTAGAGGTATTTCTTTTTCCTTTGGTACCATAATGGCCAATCTAACAAACTGGTCAGATTAGAAGGACATTTTAAAGACATGCCCTATGCAAACTTTCACTGTGAGGAAGGAAACCACGTGTCCAAAGAAAGCGACCGAGATTTGCTTACCCTACACGACAACGCTGGTCACCGCCAAGAGGACTAATTTGGTTTCATTCTGCACCACTGTTTTGCACATCATTCCTCGCTGCTCTCTTCTCCTCTGTTGATCTACTCCTTATGATACTTAGAGTGGAATAGTAGGACTGTCAAACAGACATGAAAATATTAGGGGAGGACAATATCACGAGCATTCCTGTCATGATCATCAATGAATTTCATCAGGTGGTTACCTCGTACGCATGGCTAACACCAGCCTTCCACATCAAGTGACGTATTCTCAATTGAAGGGTGGAGACCGCAATCGGATAGGACAGCAGATACGATACAAGGATGTTCTAAAGTCTAACGCGAAGGAATGTCCTCACCGACAAGGAGGAAACATGAGGATTCGGAGCAGTTTGAACAGCGTGACGAACGGGAGAGTCCAATAAAGCGAATCATAGGTAAGAACGAGAAAATCAGAGAAGATTTTACAGCCAGCAAGGGGCTTTCGTTGGTTTGATTTGTCAGCATTCAGGTGGAGATTTGTGGAACTGGTCTCTTTGATCTAAATAAGGTCCGCAGAAGTTGATAAGTGGTATGGACGCAGTCTTGTAAATACGTTCATCATCATCATCTGTTTACCCTCCAGGGTCGGTTTTTCCCTCGGACACAGCGAGGGATCCCACCTCTACCGTCTCAAGGGCATTGTCCTGGAGCTTCAGACACTTGGTCGGGGATACAACTGGGGAGAATGACCAGTACCTCGCCCAGGCGGCCTCACCTGCTATGCTGAACAGGGGCCTTGTGGAGGGATGGGAAGATTGGAAGGGATAGGCAAGGAAGAGGGAAGGAAGCGGCCGTGGCCTGATGTTAGGTACCATCCCGGCATTCGCCTGGAGGAGAAGTGGGAAACCACGGAAAACCACTTCCAGGATGGCTGAGGTGGGAATCGAACCCACCTCTACTCAGTTGACCTCCCGAGGCTGAGTGGACCCCGTTCCAGCCCTCATACCACTTTTCAAATTTCGTGGCAGAGCCGGGAATCGAACCCGGACCTCCGGGGGTGGCAGCTAATCACGCTAACCACTACACCACAGAGGCGGACTTGTAAATACGTTACAAGACGAAAATAAACAAGCTCAGAACAGGAGGAATAGAAACCACTCCAACTCTGTCAGGTTATAGATTAGGACTTGAAGTTTTGAGGTAATTAAATTAGTATAGTTATTTGGATAGGAAAATAACTGAATGAGGGAGGAGTAAGAAGGACATAAAATTTAAACAAGCACAAGTAAAAAAGTCTTTCTTATGAATAGAAATTTCTCATTTCAAGAATATGTATATAATATTACAAATCTATCAGGTGGGCCTCTAGCTCCGAACATTCTATGTATAAGTGCCCCGCATCCACTAATGATGAATGGGATGCCTAATCGTTGGCTTACAAAGGAGCTATACAGCGTGTTGTATTTCAGAAGTGTGACAAACAGTAGTCATTTTACTAAACACTTTCTGGAACAGGATACATTTGTAAATAAGACAAAGATGCAGAAAGTAAAGTAGTACCTCATTAATTTATACACATACAGACATTCTACTCTACCAAATAGTTGCCATCAACGATCCATTCGATCTTAATTGGAATTCTGTTCGGAGAAATGCGTGTATAGAAGGCAGGACAGGCGGCTTTTTGTGAACTCCTGCGCATACCGTCTCTGAGATTCAGCTGCATTTCGACCAGATTATCTATAGATTAAAATGATGTCTGTGTATTCGTCATTGTTGTACACACCAGCTACTGTGGATATATTGAGAGCAACTGTAATCCTCCTGTACCAAATATCGGCCTAGTCCTGTGAGTTCAAAAACTGGGCTTACTAAAACAAGGGGGTGCTTTGAGCGGTTAGCGCTGAGAAGCGGGCATTGAACGGCCGTCCGGTTGTTATCTTATCGTGTTCAGACATAACGTACCTGTAGGCACTGTGAAAATCAGTTATAGGGCATCCCATTCATCACCAGGGCATGCGGGGCACTTACAAGTAGAATGTACGAGGCTGGCGGGCCACCTGGTACAGTTGAATATTTATCTGTGGCTACAGAACCTGACATTACAAATGCAGGGTTGAGTTGGTGAGAGGAGGTCGATAAATTCGTGTTGATGTTACTAGCCTGCTGCTGTGTTTGAAGGGCATCGGTTCTGTGTAGGAAACTGCCTATTAGCGTGATGAAGGTTAGTGTTGTGTATCATGCAGGAGTTGTATGAATGTCGGTGACAGCAAACCTACCCAGTCCCCAAGCCAGGGGAATTAACTGATCAGTCCGAAAATCGGACTCTGAGGACCGAATGCAAATACGCTGACCGTACCCAGGTAATATATACGTTACCATGGAGAGATTCGTCAGACGAGGTCGTGGACTGATGATCCAGAAGCAACAGCCTTTTATGAGGACATGATAGGCAACAATAATGCAGATGGAAGGGAATCAGTAAACTCGTCAGCGAGTGAATGGACATGATGAAGATGATGAGCGAACTCATTCTCAATTACCCATCCATTGTATTCATGCGAATACTGACACCGTCACCCGCTGAAGAGTGGAACAAGGTTTCAGTTAAGTGTCTCCTTCATTCCCAGTTTCTTTCAAGTTTTATTAAATATTTGAAATGAAGTTTAAGTTCCTTACACATTTTCGTGTAATTTTAGTAAAGGGTAGAATTTCGCAGTCTTAAAAGTTGTACTAGTTCAATAAGTATGAATGGTGAATACATAATTCTTAATCTGCAATACAACTACATCGCCAAATGGAAGACAAATGGATTGCGTGGCTCAGAAGGTAGAGCACTGCCTTTCTGAGAGCAAGGTAGGCAGTTCGATCCACGCGAATTCCAGTAGTACGTCAATATGCTCGGATGTGGCAGTCCCGTGTTTCTAGATTTACTGGCGTGTGAATGTCAACAGAACAGACCCAGATGTTTAACCAAGAAAAGAAAGAAATCTACGAGCCTAATTTAAGAGGAAGTACTTCTTGCAGAGAGGTACTTTTGCGGGATGAATGATTGACAGCCGTGGAACAATCCGGAAATAATTTCTCAAGTTTTGTTGATTCCTTTCCATCAGGAAGCAATCAGGCAATGGGGTAGCCCTTATTGCATTGAAGCGGTCCATTCAGATCTTACGAAGCCATGTTCATGGTATATAAATGAAGAAAATATCCTTTATGTGGATACCATTATAAACTAGAGAGAGAAACATAACCAAGCAAGTTGGCCGTGCGGTTAGAGGCGCACAGCTGTGAGCTTGCACTCGGTAGATAGTAGGGTAGAGCCCCACTGTCAGCATCCCTGAATATGGCTTTCCGGGGTTTCCTATTTTCACATCAGGCAACTCAGGAGGATATATCTTAAATACGGCCACAGACGCTTCCTTCTCACTTCTTGCCCTTTCGTATCCCACCGTCGCCATAAGACCTATCTGTGCCGGTGCGACTTAAACCATGTTCTAAAAAATGAGAAACATAGCCTATTTTTCTTGTTCTTCGTTTTTACGATCATCACTACTAACGTTCATTATAATATCCTTGTATTGTATAGTTATTATTCTTTTGTCTCTGGTATTCTTTGTCTTGTGGCAATCTGCAGTGGAAGGGAGAAGAAATTAAGTAAACAAATTCCAGTGGCTTACATCGCATTAACTCAGCGATGTTCAGTCAAGATAGGACAGAGAGGCGTCAGAAGTGGAAAAGAAGAAAACGTGGCCTTAATTTATGTACAGCCCAAGCATTTCTAGATGTTAAAATAGGACAGCCAATACGACAGCAACAATAACAAAAGGTAATTGTAAAATCAGTCTTTACTGTAGAATATAATTAATTCTTGCTGAAACATGCACGCAAATTTAAGTAGTTTTTATATTAAACGTTCATAGAAAATCAAATATTGTTTTAAATCTGCAATAAGTAAACTCTTAGTTAATTTTATTTCCTAGAATCCTTCACGTTCCGAGCAAAAATAGTGCTTCCTTTTTAATTTCCTCCATACTCGAGTAAGTAAACAATAATACAGCCAGTCTGTTTAATTTAGTGCGGATCCTCCAGAGCGGAAGTATTTCCAGCCCCTGGAGGTGACGCCACTCTGCGCTACATCCACGAAGACGAGTTACCTATTTTCAAACGGAACTCTAGCAAGTACACTTTATTAATGATATCTCGGTTTGATCCACTCACGTTGATGTTAAGAGTAAAGGTACGTCCACACCAAGGGGTTTTCGTTAACTTTGTTAATAAAATATACTGTTAACTAATAATGTTCATGACTTTATTGGACTGTTAATAAATAAAATAGCGTGTTCGACAACTTTTCGATCACGTTTATAAAAACTTTAAAATTTGTGAATAAAATTCTTCATAACCTTTCAATCAATCAATCAATCAACCAATCAATCAATCAATCAATCAATCAATCAATCAATCAATCAATCAATCAATCAATCAATCAATCAATCAATCAATCAATCAATCAATCAATCACTGATCTGCATGCTAACGTCCAGGTGGCAGATTCCCTACCTGTTGTTTGACTAGTGTTTTCTTGAATCATTTGAAAGAATTTGGAAATGTTTTTAACATCTCCTGTAACGGTTCAAATTCCGTTACAAGGTGATATCTGTATTATTATTATTATTATTATTATTATTATTATTATTATTATTATTATTATTATTATTATTATTATTATTATTATTATTATTATTATTATTATTATGTTCATAATATTATTATTTTATCTGTGAGATTCCCATTATTGTATTATCATTCTTGTTCAATTCTATTCGGCAATGCTTGTCGCTTGCGTGATTGTAGTTAAATGTATGCATATATACGTGTGTGTAGATTAATACTAAATACGTATACAGTAAAGAGTTGCTGTATGTCAGATGTGCATGTGACATTATTACATTGTGCAATACTGCTGGAGTAAATTCAGAGCCATCGCTACGTCATGGCTACGTCATCGTGAGCATTTAGCGATGCGCTCACGGTCTTGGAGTTTCCTAGGGAGCCCCGGGCTAGTACACCATTGTAGATGACATTTGTCGCGAGGTGGGAGTTGATAATACTTATTTCTGGAGATTACGTATGTGCGTCAACCTAACGTCTATAAAAGGCGGCTGCATATTGTAGCATTAGTCATTATTCAATTGGAAGCAGAGGCCTAAGTCGGTCAGTCAACGAGAGTCAACGAGTGTGAACGAGATGGAGAAGACTCAGTGAGAAATTAGTCTTTGGTCATTGAGAGAGTGAGGCTACAGTTGGTCGGTTTCTTAGTTGAAGATACGGACGGGAAGGCTTACCACGTAGTCATAGAAGGATAGACTTGCAATGAGGTCATACAGACTTACCCAGAAGTCATATGATATGGAGAAGAAGCAGTCACATGGATTCATCACCAAATTAGGCGTGACACATCTACAGTAAACACCAGAGCTAAGGAATACGTCGTAATTACATTCAAAGTGTTGAAGGTACAGTCATGTGAACCATGTTAAATGTCCGGTCAAGAAGAATTCAAATTCATGCCTAGTTTCTTTCAGTTGCAATGTCATAATTTCATATTCACATCTGTTTTATCGCAGCAAGACTTATTATTTTTATATACAATTTAAAGAATATACTTTGTTCTATCAAATGAATTCATAGTATTGTTTCAATGACAGAATTAGCTAACCTCAAATTAAATGGGCAAATCGAACGCCAATCTCCTTTCTCAGAACTTATATGATATGTTGTCAAAAGTAACCTTATTACCCCACACCCTTTTAGTTTAAGATAATTACACTCCTTGGTAAATTATTCCTATCCTTAACTCCTCTTCCTAGTTGCCCCATTTTGTCCTCTTAAATTCCAACTTCATATTGTGATCGTTCTTACTTTTAAAGACAGCACTCAAACTTATTCGTCTACTAACCATTCCATACCATCTCTTCTCTGACAGCTCGGAACATACCACTTAGTTGAGCAGCTCGTCTTCTTTCTCCCATGCGTTCGTAGGCCGAAATTTGCACCATTTTCTTAACGCTACTCTTTTGTCGGAATCACCCGGAACAAATCGAACCGCTTTATTTTGGGTTTTCTTCCAGTTCTTGAATCAAGTAATCCTGGTGAGGGTCCCTTAATCTGGAAGCATACTCTTGTTGGAGATCTAGCCAGACGTATATGCCCTCTCGTTTACATCCTCACTAACAATCCCTAAATACTCTCATAATCATGTGCAGATATTTGTACCCTCTATTTACAGTACAATCCCTTTTTTGTGATTACTTCAATGAAAAATTGCCTTTATATTATCACCTAGGTACTTGCAGTGATCCCCATAAAGAAATATCATCCCATCAAAGCAGTAATTAAAACTGAGGGGACGTTTTCTACTAGCGAAACTCACAATTTACTTTTAACCCCGTTTATCATCATACCCTTGTGACGTGCTTTGTATTCAAGAAACACACAGAAGTGACCATCAACGACGTCTCAAAATTGCTGGTTTACGACTTGTGGCTGAAAGACCACATAGTCAGTACGGAAGTGCAATATTTGTTCATCCTGACATTCGGGTCTTGTCAACATCTGTAACAGATCACAATAACATCGAAATAATAACAGTTGAGCTTAGTAATTGCACTATCTCATCGGTGTATAAGCCACCAGGTATTGATTTTTCCTTTATGTCCCCTGATAACTTTTGCAAGCAAACTACGAAATTTGTAGTTGGCGATTTCAACAGTCATAGTACAGTTTGGGGTTATGCACATAATGATGGAAACGGGGATGCTGTATTACTGTGGGCTGATAATTTCCAACTTAGCCTTATATATGACAGTAAGCTTCCACCAAGTTTCAACAGTGGTCGATGGAAACGCGGTTACAATCCAGACCTTATTTTCGTCAGTGAACATATATCTCAGCAGTGTGCGAAATCAGTCTGTTCTCCCCTACCTAACTCTCAACATCGCCCTATTATGTGCCAAATAACCTCTGTAACACGACCGATTACAGTACCTTTTCGGAGATGGTTTAACTTCAAAAAGGCTAATTGGGAAAAATTTAGCAATACACTTGACAGCTTCATACGGGAGATTCCTCCAGAACCAGAATCTTACGACACTTTTGTTGATGCAGTATCGGGAGCCTCGCGTTCATCAATACCCAGAGGTTGCAGAACACACTACTACCAAGGTTTAACTGCTGATGCAGAAGTCTACCTAGAGAACTACCTTGCCCTCTTCGAAGTGAACCCTTTCAGCAAAGAGACAATTTCAGCCGGACAACTCTCTTCAATCTCAGACAACAAAAAGAAAACTTGGTCGAAACTGATGGAGGAAACAGATTTCTCAGTTAATAGTCGAAAGGCTTGGAGACTTCTGAGAAAACTGAACAGTGACCCAACCAAATGTTCAGTCCATGCTAATGTTACAGCCAATCATATTGCTTCACACTTGCTTAATAATGGCAAATCACGATCAACTATTAGGAAATCAGAGTCAAAAATTGTGACCGGGGAATCTGAGGCTATCAGTACTTTAGCCAGACCATTTAATCTCAATGAATTAGAAACTGGCATTACAATGTGCAAAAGTGGTAAAGCTGCAGGTTTGGACGATATCTACGTTGAGCAAATAAAGCACTTCGGTTCTGGAACAAAGTTGTGGCTCGTGGAATTATTCAACAAATGCCTAGCATCATCCAACAAGGCACGGGTGATTGCAATCCTAAAACCAGGCAAAAGCCCTAAAGATCCGAAAAGTTATAGACGAATATCTCTTCTATGCCACTTGTATAAAATCATGGAACGAATGATTTTGAATCGCCTTACTGAAGTTATTGACCCACTTCTTATTCCACAGCAGGCAGGATTTAGACCTGGAAGAAATTGCACCTCCCAGATTTTGCATCTAACTCAGCACATTGAAGATGGCTTAGAGTTTTTAAAAGTCACAGGCGTCGCTTTTGTTGATCTCACAGCGGCGTATGACACGGTAAACCACAGACTCCTGTTAAAAGAAATTCACGGTTTTACTAAAGATCTTGATTTAACACGACTGGTAGCTACACTTCTTCATAACCGCCGATTCTTTGTTGAATTTCAGGGTCGGCGAGTCGTTGGCGAACTCAAAAGAACGGCTTGCCTCAAGGAAGTGAACTGGCGCCTTTGTTATTTAATATATACGCAAATGATCAGCCACAGCCTCAAGACATCAAGAGTTTTATCTATGCTGATGACCTTGCTCTCGCTGTCCAGTCACATAGTTTTGAAGAGATAGAATGCACCCTGAAAGCTGCCCTAGAAGAACTTGGCAACTACTATGACCAAAACCAACTTGTGCCAAACCCGAGCAAAGGGCAAGTTTGTGCATTCCATTTACGACATCAACAAGCCAACAGGAAACTCGTTGTGACATGGAATGGAGCTACGCTAGACCACTGCTTCCATCCCAAATACTTGGGCGTCACTCTCTATCGCAGTCTCACCTTCAAGGTGCACTGTATGAATGTAAAACCAAGGATCTCTTCCAGGAACACACTACTTAGAAATATTGTTGGATCTACTTTGGGTACACACCCACAAACTGTTAGAACTACTGCACTAGCCTTATGTTACTCCGCCGGTGAATATGCCTGTCCAGCGTGGTACAAATCTGTCCACGCAAAACAGATTGATGTGGCACTCAATGAAAGCTGTAGAATAATTACTGGTGCCGTGAAGCCAATTCCTCTCGAGAAAATCAATTACCTTGCCGGTATTGCTCCTTGTGATGTCAGGAGAGAGGTTGCTGTTAACAACGAAAGGCTTAAAATAAATTTAATGCCTTCACATCCACTCTTTGGATACCAACCTGCCCAACGAAGACTGAAGTCGAGGAAAGCTTTTTTAACATCTTCAGAACACCTGGAAGGATCATCGGACAACGTCAGGATTACCAAATGGAAACAAAGGACCCTTGGCCTTTTGAAATGGATGGAACCACGGGAAGTGTTGCCTCCCGGTCACACCGAGGACTGGTTGACATGGAGGTCCTTAAATAGACTTAGATCTGGAGTGGGTAGAACCAGAGCGACTCTACAGAAATGGAACTTCCCCATCGATACGGCCTCTTGTGACTGTGGTGAATTTCAGACAACTGAACATCTGCTATGTTGCCCCTTGTGTCCATCAAACTGCACAATGGAAGACTTGGTGCTGGCCAATCCAAATGCCCTTGAAGTGGCCAACTTTTGGGCCGAACCTGTATGACATATATTGTTGTAGACCTTTTACTTGTATATATTTGTGTATATAGTTTGTTTCTCTTAAATGTAGTATTAGTCTATTGTACTTCTGATTCGAATAAAGAAAGATCACACCCTTGCCTACTGTTCATCTCCATGACTTAAAGTGAAGTATCGACAGAAACATATTAACTTGATTATAAACTCTTCGCCACCATAAGGGTAATACCCTCAGTATAACTTCTGGGTACATCCATAAGCGTGGCTATTTATTAAGGAACTCCAGTATCACAGAACATTTTCTTGGTCTAATTTTGATTACTAATTTAAATGACAGGGATTCATATTACTCTGGGAAGCAAATTTCTATGCTTGTTAGTGACTGATGCTAGTTAAGTCAACGCTGTGGCTTTATCAGAATCTACTGACATTGTTTTCCCTCCCTTAATGGTCAACGTGGAAGTCCAGATAGCATTTCTCCTTCAATACGCGTAAACATTCTATTTTTAACACGAAGTGTAAGTTTCGTGACTGATGTATTGATAGAACAGTTTATAACGCACGCATTCACCGCTAATAACATGACCATGTGTAGTGCATGTGTTGTTCAAGTCTGTCACTGCCAGTTGTGAGCTAAAGAACAGCTGTACGTGTAGTTTTATCATGCCACAGCTTTGATATTGACCGACGTATTCACTTCAAGTGCACTTAGAATCTCTTAAGTGAGGAACAATTCAGTGAGTAAAGTCAAACATTTTTTAAGACCCAAAGCAATAAGTCAAATTTATATTACAAGAAAAATACGGTTGGGGACAGACGAGTACAGTTCTGCTCGACTTTTGTTACAATATTGTCAGACACAAGTATATCTTCGCGCGAAATGAATGACACGCTGATTTCCCAACTCAGTACAATGTTATTGAAAAGTGGAGGGTGATAACTACAATAAGAGACGAACAGCATCAGACTGGGCATGGAATATAAAGTCGGCGTCAGTGAAGCGGATGGCTAATTTTATAATCCGAGCATTCACGAACCATATCACTCTGTAGAGTTCCGTTCCGTAACAACTGCTGGTATAGCTTGTGAAGTTGAAGTCTGAAGAGCGTTTTGGTGGCATGTTTTAATACTTTTCCAATTCCTCTTTCCAATGATATCGAACACGATATTTATGTACAATAATTGGTTTAGTGTAACAGAAGGCCTAATGTCCTAAACTTAGCCAATAAAGAAATGTATCTATATATATGTCTGTCTATCTATCTATGTCTATAAATGTCTATCACATTAGTTCCGTTTCTTGAGGCGAGCTCGACGATGGGGTCAGTTGAGGGGCTAATCAAGCTGTCACGAATGTTGATGAATGAAATTGTATAAGGAAGTGGAATTAATTAGATGTTGTCTATGAAAATGAACTATCCTGGTGTTTTCCTGGAAGTGAAAATTGAATACCATGGAAATCAGTTCTCATGAGAGACGACGGTGTAATTCGAATCCACTCGTTTCAGGAGTGTGGAACTAAGCCCTGTAGCTATAGAACGTCAAAAAGCGCGGCCATCTCCATGGTAATGTTTCAAAATATTTCATATTTTTCGAAATTTCGCTCTCGTGGTAATTTCTATCCAAATTATCATAACTATGACACAGTTTACAGTTTCATCGAACGTAAAATTCACTATTCACTGATAAAGTATGGATCGGAATTATTATATTAAAAACTCGATATCAAGGCAGATTAAGGTATTTTCGCGTACTCGTATTTTACCCCCGCATAACTTTGTCCATCATCTCGACCCTAGAGGCAATCCTACATCAGGTGTAACAATTTATATTTACGCAGTAAAATCAGCGACTTTTCAAACAAATTTCAAGTCAAATTTTGGGATCCAAACCATTTTGTTTCGAAAATGAAAGATGTCGAAAGTTCTATCTTTAGACAACTTAACTACCTTCATATGACGTTTGGCTTCCGATTTATTTAAACTCACGTTGGTCATTGTATTAAATCCCCACCCTATATATTTCACTGAATCTCGGCAAGTGTCTTGTTTTCTCTCACGTTCTACATTTCTAAATGGACGACACCTCAGCTATTCTGGCCGGAGTTTTAGCTCCGGAGCTATAGGACTGAATGTAAGCAAGCGATTTTGTTGAGCAAGCTTTGAGTATAATTATGCAGCCTGATTTGATAGACGTTTTCACGTGAAACTTTAAGGATCACCAGCTAGTGTATATTCTTTTTATTATTCGAAGGATTATTCCACTCTATTTCCTAAAGAAATCATTATCCACTGTTTAGTACTTCATTGAGATATTTCTGAGCAATAAACGTCTTTCCATAGGGAGTTTTAGTCTCGGAAAACATACGATTTTCTGAGAGGTGTCACAATGATTTTCTACTTACTTTATATATCCCTCATGTTTCTTTGTTCATATGTCAGCTAAAACGTTAAGAATTCCTTACAACAGAATGACGAAGAAATTCAAGGATATTTCTGTATCTTTCGTTGAAGGATTAAGCTTAATCGTCTTGATCCCCTTTCTTTTATGACACTGACGAGGAAATAATGATCACAGAAGAAAGCTAAGCAACGAGGAAACCAATCTTAATTCCAACAGCTTAATCTAATATTTGAATACACCTTTTGATATTTACTATGGAAATTGAATTATCAGTATTTTCAAATATGACAAGTCTGTCAGTCGTATATATAGGCATCGGTGAATTCTACGGAAACAGAAATGTCACTATGTCAGAAATACATCAATTATATATCCATACCGTATTAAATAAACGCACACAAATGAAAGTCTACCTTAGTAACTAAATTACCGCATGTCTTCTGAGGAGGATTGTATGTACATACCACACCTCGGACTGTCATTGGAGGAGATGATCTCCACGTGATAATGTCTTACTCACCTGAAATGAAAAGAAATACACTGCCATTATTTGAGACTCACAGCTCCAGTAAACATGCTTATTGGTACAAGGTGCGAAAACATACAAACATACACATTAAGAATTCTACATTGAAGTCACTGTACACTCCTGTCAGCCGAGATCGATTACAGTGCACAACATGTTGTGGTATAGGCCAGACCATGTTACTTACCCTCTTTGATCTGTTTATGTCTCATCCTTGGCTTTGACAAATGTAAAGTGACTGAGGTACTAGTAATGTAATTCTGCATGAAGGTTGTCTCAGCGATGAGTGCCACTCATAGGATCGGTTGGTGTGTGCATTTCAGTGCAGTTCGTAAATTGAAATGTAATTCCACCTTCTGGCTCAGTGTGGAAAACAATAGGAAACTACTGTACCTTACACGTCACTGTCCTCATACACCTCTTCAGTGACTCCTAGGCCATCTGTGATAGCTGATGGTGTTGCTATTGAGGATCCAACGAGCCTTGACATACACGCCCTCATGAATTGCATGAACCTTACCATTTAGGTAACATGTAATTCTTACTGCACTTGTACGTTTTGGTAACCCAAAGAAACAAAAATAAGAGTTTTTAGCTGTTATGTTACAACTGACATCGTAGCAATACTTGAAATTGGTTTTTCAATTATGCAGGCTCTGTGACCTTAACTGATCGACACGAACAACTATTCGACAGAAGATCGTTTATAGTGGAATGTTGGGTCCAATCAATGAACGAAATTTTCATAAAGTTCCTGAAGAAAAGAAACACTATTATCTCTAGAGAAGCGAACATTTGGTTATCGTAGTGTTGAAGTTCGCTGAGCAGCAGATTCTATAATCGACCAGGAGGTGCCGAAACTTTCGAGCGGTCATTGTATAAATAAGTAAGCAAACCAATACAGAACTCGGAATACCATGACTAACATTGCATTTCCACAAGGAATAAGATTATTTTCTTGACGAGGCCTCTTTGAAATGCATTAGTTATTTATTTTATTAGCTTGCTGAAAATTATCAAAGCTCCCACAGGGACAAAGCATAACAAAGACATAAAATATGGTTATACAATTGCTGACAAAAGATTGGAAAATGGTAAAGAGACTGAGGACAATAACACATGTATAATGTGCGCAATGTCACACTTATCTCATAGAGGTTTCCTTGTGGGATAACATAAATCTAAAACTTGGAAGATAGTGGTCATAAGAGAACCTGGACTTCAGAGAATGGCCAAAATTGACATTCAATTCACTGACCACTGTGCTAAGGAAACCTTGCTGAACTATAATATGTACGATTTCGATATGCTAATTTCCTCCCAAGTCAGCTTCGATAGTTTTATCAAGTCTACTTATAATGTTATACTCTGTCATAAATAATGTTTTGTTAACTTTCCGAAAAATTTTTTTTTACAAACAAGGATACATCTACCTCCTACAGAATTCCTAATAATGCAATACAATTTTCCAGGAAGGCAGATGTTGACAGAAGGTTTCATTGATTCCTATTTGATATTGCCTTTGGATCACAATGGTTACAGGAGGACAGAGTGCCTGTTTTATCGGTTCAGGATTTCCTAAATGAGAGCCTCCTAAGTCGGTGGTTTAGCCCTAAATATTCTATGCATCCTGTACTAGAAATGCAGCCTCCACGAATCCTCGAAATGACTATAATTAGACAAGAACCCATGAGAATATATCAAACTGGCTGGTCAATTTCTAGCGCGCTAATGACGAACTGCGAGCTACTGTGGTTGTTATTTTAGCAGTCATCACACAAGCGATGTTACAGTAATGTCATAAATGACCTGAGAACGTGCGCATTTACTGGCAACTTTACAGATTTTAAGAGCATATTTGTATGCATAATTGTTATTAATTCCGGGCCTTAGTAATAAAAATTATACGTAGGTGTAACCTCCGGCAGTCAGTGCATTAAGTTCTTGACCACACTACCCCAAACCCCAGGAATAAAATAGCACAAATATAATATACTGTAACCTGGTGGTGGAGTAGGAGATAAATGAAAACTCATCTGAATGCTTACACTCTAAGATATATTAATGATCGTTAATAACACATACAGCACACGACTACACTAGTTAAGGTTTTCTCAGCGTTCTCAGTGTTCTTTCACACTAATGTATACGGACACTTACAGTCTAAACCAATACTATCACTCCTAAAACTGTCACTCGAGCATAAGGGCAGTTCACGGTACAGCGCAAAGACTAACTTTAAGCGCGCAACACTGTCTCACAAGACTGTACGCGGTACAGAAGTCGTACATACACACACGGCAGTCTTCCACCGTTATCCCTCATCGCTCTTCCTCACTACTATCTTGCTATCTTTCGTCGTCAACAAAGAGCACTCCGTCGACACTGTAGCACGCTGATCCAGTATTCAACGGTTCACAGCTCAGAGCACTGTCTCGCTGACGGCACTCTTCGCTCAACATCGGTGTCTATCTGAGGCTACCACTGATTTTCATTTTTTTCTGGTGTCGGGGAGCGAAAGCCCCAGCCCCCGCGTGGCGATCATCTCAAATCTATATCGCCTCCGACGTGCCGTTAGTTCTAAGAGGAAGGAGACAGCGGGGAGGGTAGGTAAATATGAAACAACAGTAGTTTTGGCGTGTCCCTATGTCAAACATGCGAGCAGGCAGATTGGTATTATATTTGTGGTACTGGAGGTTGGTAGTAAGGCCCTGGGAAAATACCGTAGGCGGAAATAGAAGGAGCCTGCAAGTAAAACTTGATATTTTACACATAGCACTTGCAAGGATCTGGTCTGGAAAGGTTCAGGTATTGTTAGTTGTTCCACGCCAGTCGGGTTATTCAGGGAATCATTTCTTCTGGCCACTGATGTATGTAGTACGGGTCTTGCCCATTACCAAGCCATGCGGAGAGAAATCTTAGGACATCCCGTACCGCGCGATCCACTTGGGGTACCTGCTACGCAGTCTCCGATCCCGGAGAAAGAGGCCACGTTCGCGAAGGCAACGATCTGCTGGATAATTGTGGCACATGACACCGGACCTTCTTTATCTCCACCCTGACTATTGCCCTTTAAAACAGGCAATTGCGATGGGAGCACAGTTGTTGCACCCCGGCGCCTCCCTAGGTGTCGTGCAGGCTTTGTGGTGCTGATCAACAGCACAGCGATGTATCGCGCTCATTCGTCCGCCCTTATATAAGGAGGATACATCTAGAAAACTCTCGAGATAGAAATACCCAGGTTAATCGTTCTCGTTGTTTCCATCTAGGCCTCGCGCCACCACGGAGTGAATAAAGAGAGGCCGGTCTTGCTCCTCCATGAGTGGTGTAATTGTTTTTTTTTTTTTTTTTTTTGCTAGGGGCTTTACGTCGCACCGACACAGATAGGTCTTATGGCGACGATGGGATGGGAAAGGCTTAGGAGTTGGAAGGAAGCGGCCGTGGCCTTAATTAAGGTACAGCCCCAGCATTTGCCTGGTGTGAAAATGGGAAACCACGGAAAACCATATTCAGGGCTGCCGATAGTGTGATTCGAACCTACTATCTCCCGGATACAAGCTCACAGCCGCGCGCCTCTACGCGCACGGCCAACTCGCCCGGTGGTGTAATTGGAAGGAGTGGGCAGGCCATATGCGTAACGTCACTGCTACATGCGTTGACTAAAGCCCCGGCCATAGTCGTAAGTTGGAATGGTTTATTTGAAGATTTTCTTCTTTGATTCAGGTGGTTCATCAGAGTGCCCCTCGAAAATCCAGGAAATGTATTTCAACTGAATTAAGATAACTGTACATTTGTTGCACTTGGTCATATTCATTTACTGAACTGTTCAAAACGTTGTCCTTGGTCTGCTGCACAACAACGTACACATTGTAACCAACATGCAGTGGCAATCTGGATAGGTTTTAAACGGAATATTGTGCTAAGCGTCTACGAACACATTTTTTTAAGCATTCAATGTCTGTGATTACTCTTCTCTGCACTTGATGTTCGTGTAACAGCAGACAGAAAATGTTAAAATCGATTACGTTAAGACCTGGACGTTTTGACGGCAAGTCCTTGGGTATAATATATTCGGGAGTATTGGCTCTGAGCCATACCACGTCCCTGGCTGTCTGAGCCTTTGCTCCGGCCGGTTGTCATGTCCATTCCTCTCGGTCCGTTACTATGTTTATGTCGTGGAACATTTATCCGCGTATTTCATCTCCATACAAACGTGGTTTGCCGTTACTTTCTTTCTTCCGTACCTTGGCAGATATTCTTCCCCACCTGTGTCACAACTCTCTTATGCCATGCCAGGAGACTCCACAGTAACACATGATTGATGGCTGTTGCTTATCAATTTCCATTAGAAGATCATTCACTGAAATGTTTGTTTTACACTGACCAGCGCGATAAATGCCATAATTTTGACGGTTCAAAGGTGCATGAAGATAGAAACTCGCTTGAAAACCATGTATGTTTCCACTTATCGTGTCCTTCGAAATGTTGCATCAGAGACTCATTCTTTCTCGAGCTATCTCATGTCCTTCATTAAGAACTTTGCATTATTCTCCTATAGCATTTCAAATCTGATTCTTGAATATTGCGAGGCACTTTACTCCTTGATAAGTTTATTTCTCGGGAAATTTCATGCTGACTGAAATGCCGTCTGTTATTCTAGGTCGTGTCAAAGTGAGGTCCAACATAGCCCGTTTGGTAGGAGTATGAATTCGTTTGGTCGTGCCAGATCGACGCTTGCTGATTCCTGCAGCATGCCATGCTTCCTTTTAAGTACATCCACGACACAGGGAAACTGGTTTTAATGATTGAACTTCATTTCATTTCGTCAGTCCCCATGTTAGATGTTCTTTCTTGAAGAGGTCAATCAGCTCGCATTGGTAATTTGTTAACTGAACCATCCTGGAATGTTAAGTGGATGATTACACAAACTACAAAAGATTTTCATAGTCAAACATTCAAACAAAAAAATTAGACATATAAAATACATTTCATAAAAGTGTCCTGTATTTTGTGGGGCACGTAATTTTTATTTTTAGGCCATCGACATTTACCCACGCCCGATCAATGAATCATTCTCCCCTCTCCGATCTATGTAATTAGAAGGGAACACAACACTCAATAGTCCCGGTGGCCAACACGAGGAAGAGAGATTATATGACAGTTATTTATGAAATATCTCGGGTTCTACTCACCGCTGAATGAGATATAACAGTCCTATCAACAGAATGGTGGAATAATATAAACCACACAGTGCCAATAACATCGAATGATCCTAGCAATGTCAGACGTTTTCCCCAATATTACCAACTCATCATAATAACTTCGTGCGTAATTTCTCTCTATTAATTGCTCAAACTCCTATTATATTAAATGGACTGCATAGCCGAGACGGAAAAGGCTTCCTCAGTTGTCCTGAAAGTAAGAGGCTTTGATTCCCCAACAAGAAGTTAAACATTAAAGGGACGAAAATTCCACGGGGTTCATGAAGCTGAGGGTAATTCAGGCTACATCGAGTTAATTTCTGGAAGTGTACCACTGAGTGTCCGGGTTAAACACAGTGGAATCTTTACCTTACTCCCCTCCCAGGGCCTTCACTGACTGAACGTACATGGCTTAGTGTTTGGTTTTCTTGAGGAATTCTAAACTTTACCTTTTGTGAGGACTTTGAAACGTGTAACCAACCACAGCTGTTTTAGAAATGTCAGAATTCTCCAGATGTTCGCACCATTAGTTCGAAAACCAAACTAATCCACGGCATTTGTAGCTCATGAAGACGACTGTTGTAGTAGAGTTTGTCAGCGTGACGACAAGGTCAGCCACATTGCTTGGTTTACATGACTGGGTACCTCTGTCTCTCATACGGGGCAGCTCCCCAGCTGTCCTTGCGTGGCTGAATGAAACCTGCTCCACCCTTAGTCCAACATGGAAATGCCGAGCTGAGTTGCTCAGAGGTGGGATCGGTTCCGGCTAAAAGTAGTGGCATATACCTACGTAAGCCTCGCTTCGACATATTAGTATTAGTATTTATTTATGAACAAACAGGCTTTCCGCCCCAATACATGTTCACAAAGCAATAAGACTATTGAAACATAATATTAATAATTATAATATACCGAGCTCGATAGCTGCAGTCGCTTAAGTGCGGCCGGTATCCAGTAATCGGGAGATAGTGGGTTCGAGCCCCACTGTCGGCAGCCCTGAAGATGGTTTTCCCTGGTTTCCCATTTTCACACCAGGCAAATGCCGGGGCTGTACCTTAATTAAGGCCACGGCCGCTTCCTTCCACTTCCTGGGCCTTTCCTATCCCATCGTCGCCATAAGACATATCTGTGTCGGTGCGACGTAAAGCAAATAGCAAAAAAAAAAAATTATAATAATAATAATAATACTAATAATAATAATAATAATAATAATAATAATAATAATAATCATAATAATAATGATATTTAAATAAATAAATAATAATATAATAATAATAGTGATAATAGGAATAAATAATAACAAAAATGATAACAATTAGCTGTAGCAGTCATCGACTCGAGGATCCAGAAAACTCATCACTTGTTCTTATGCATACAGCAACTTTCGTCACATTCATTGTTCCCTGACCTACTCCCGATCAATACCAAAACATCGACAGTCAGCACTTACATTCTAACCAGCCATAACACAAACAAAAGTCCATACCTTTATGAAATCACATATCATTTACCCAACTCCACCCACTTAACTATGTACTCAACACCAATACTCTCTTTCCTATTAAATTTTATCATACTAACTCCATCCATTGCATAATATCCGATTATTAAACACGCTTCCCATAGATATACATCCCTATTCCAAACACATACTCCCTTGTCCACCCTCTAACTCACCCTCCTTCATTCTGCTCTCACAGGACTTTTTTTACCGCACATAAATACCTGTTCAACTCGCCCCCGCTTTTCCACTGCTTAATAATCCATCTTAAAATAGATTGCTCATCCCCTCTTCCCAATAGTTTCCGATGCTCGGCACTGAGTAATCTATGTCTTATCTGACTCATTTCTTTAATAAATTAATAAATTTAATAAATGAAAATCGTCATTCACTGCCCCGCAAAATATACACATTGTCTTCGGTATATATTATGGAACTTCTGTGGGACAAAATTCAGGCACTTCGGCGTCTCTGAAAATAATAAAAATATAGTTACTCTAGCTTAAACCCGGATGAAGGCGGTCCTCCAGAAAATTTTCTTTTCTGCTACCTGTTTTACGTCACATAGGCACAGATAGCTCTTACGGTGACGAAGGAATAGGAAAGGTGTAGGACTGGGAAGAAAGAGAGCGTCATCTTAATATTAAGGTACAGCCCCATCATTTAACTAGTGTGAAAATGGGAAACCATGGAAAACCATTTTCAGGGATGCTACCAGTGCGGATCGAACCCACTATCTCCCGAATGCAAGCTAACACCTACATGCCTCGAATCGCGTTGCGCACAATTCTTCCATTGTTTCACTGATCAGTATTTGCAAAATCCTAACGTATTTTAAATATGCAGAAATGCTATGCGGAAC
The DNA here is from genome assembly GCF_040414725.1 of Anabrus simplex. NCBI lineage: Eukaryota > Metazoa > Arthropoda > Insecta > Orthoptera > Tettigoniidae > Anabrus > Anabrus simplex. Next base: position 239,939,305 of record NC_090271.1, read on the forward strand.
ACTACTGATTCAACAACACCGAGAATACTAGAACCATAAAGTGAATTTTGCCGTAGGCCAATGATGTAGAATATGAGATTTTGTAATTGTAAAAAGTTATAAATAGAAAAGTGATAACACGCCTGGACTATAATAATGTATTATTTATATCCTTGTTATACCAATCCAAAGTGATGTTTGTGGGAAATGACTGTACAACATTGCAGGAAGGGTAATGACCGCAATATCAAGATAAATCGCATGTGATCCTTTCTCCCTTATCCCAATAAATCCAGTTCGTTTCCTGGAAGGAAGACACTGGCCGCAAAGTCATCATAAATTACATATTTCTCCCAACTCTATCATTAAGTCCTGTTTGTTTCCTGGAAGGAAAGTAATGGCCGCAAAGTCAACAGAAATGCTGATCTGCCGCAATGATAACGTCCCTCTTATTGACACTGCTCAGTTGGGGATTTATCAGGGATAAGTGGATTGTCAAGACCATGAATTGTAATTCATGCTGTCGCCACGTAATACGTTCACCTTTCATTACTATTTACTACGCTGACTGTGGCAGTGTCCGGCTCGTTGCCTGAACGGTCAGCGTACTGGCCTTCGGTTCAGAGGGTCCAGGGTTCGAATCCCTGCCGGGTCTGGGATTTTAACCTTGATTGGTTAATTCCAATGGCCCGGGGGCTGGGTGTTTGTGCTGTCCCCAACATCCCTGCAACTCACACACCACACATAACACTATCCTCCACCACAATAACACGCAGTTACCCACACATGGCAGATGCCGCCCATCCTCGTCGGAGGGTCTGCCTTACAAGGGCTGCACTCGGCTAGAAAGAGCCACACAAATTTAAAAAAAACTGCGGCAGTGAAAATTGGAAATAATTTAACCCTCGTGCACTCATTGAACCGATCTATTGCCGCGAGAGGTTATCTCGAGGATTGTCACGGAATTCAGTTCTTAACGGACACAGAGTTCTTAAATATAGAAATAAGAAAATATCGTTGTGACACCACTGAAGGAACATTTCGCATTCAATTGTCTTCGTACAAGATGTCCAGAATTATTCCATAAATGGTGACTGGTATAGCCTAGCATTTTCGGAATGGCATCACATTATATAATTAGTTAATGTCAATTTCAGGAGAAGAATGGAAAATAATACTCTGTTCTGCAGGTTTAAGCCCACCAGAAATTGAATACCTGGGTAAAAAATCGAAATTCGATTTATTTTTAGGAATAAATATAACAGGAAAGGAAAGTGTCATTAAAGGCTAACTTAGCCTCAAAAACCTAATGCCACCGGACTTAGGTAGCACAAGAGGCGTCGTCTCTTACTACAGGGAGAGATTGGTGATGATGATGATGATGATGTTTGTTGTTTAAAAGGGCCTAACAGCTAGGTCATAGGCCCAGGCAGAGATTACTTACACGGCCATTTATGAGTATAATGATGACTTGAATGATGTTACATACACATAGCTCTTGTTAGGTTTTGCAGCACTACTTCCATCTAGCGGAGGTGAGTGACAGCTGAAGAGACAAAGCCACCGACGTCTCAATCTCTATATATACTGCCTGATCTTTCCTTCGAGAATTGCGTTTACAGCGACATTACAGATGGCAGCAAATACCGCACCCAGAACATAATATGTGATTTGAATGAGAGTTTATCAGTAAGACCAATATAAAATGAAAAATCATCCTTAACATGCTGCTAATTGAGAAAGTAATACACATAGTGAAGCTAACATTTTAGTTTTGAGCATTATTTAAGATACAGAAACGTAAAATAAAATTTAAAAATCTTACCAGTTACAGTAGGTAGGCTATGTAAGCATCACCCCACTGGAAGTAAGCAGCAGGAATAGTGACAATTTCAGGAAAGTTATTTTACAATAACCAACAACAGATTATTCGCAAGAACAGGAGAATATCCAATATATATGTCGTAAACACCCTCAGCATTGAGCACACGTAAAAACTTATCGGCGGTTCGGTCGTAGAGGAGCTGTACCTTAATAATTACTTCATCGGCAATCACTGTGACAATCCACCCTATTAGTTGCAGAGTTACACATTCAGATTTAGGTCACTAATTGGAAAATCCTGACACCACACTCAACATTTCCCACATACTTATCCAGAGTACTTCGCGATGGAGCTGACACTAGACTGGAATTCCTCCCATATTCGTACTGTAACCTATTGGGATACTATTTTCCACGCCACACAGTACCGTATGGATTGTTATGACTACGTGGGTGTTGTCTTGAGAAAATACTGTTGATTTGATCTAAAAGATAAACGGTCGTTTCATCATTATCTTTAGGTCCTTTATTCTCTTCAGATGATCAATTTCTGGGTTGTCTTCGAATTTCCTCTGTAGTATTTTAAGTTCATTGTCCTTCTTTATCAGCTTTTCTGGCAATCTCAGAATTCTCGATAGGATCTTCTGATGACTGCTGTCATTATTACTGCTGGGATATCGACTTGGATTGAGACCATTGTTCACATGGATCTCGCGCTCGATATGAAATATATTTCCTGTAGTTAAAGAGCTTGTTCCCTCAAGGATTTGTTCCGAAGAAATCGCTGTCTGTTCTTTCGTTGAGCTATTTTTCTGGTTTGAAGGTAATAGAGATAATTCGGAAACTGGCTAGGTACAACATCTGGCTTCAGCATCTTTCTCTTACAGTTTTCCTGGCAATCCCCTTCACTAAAATGCAGGATACAAACACGTGAACAATCGGATGGAATCCATTCACTACACTTGCTTGATCCTTGTTTTGATATGCGTTAAGCCATTTTCTCCGAAGTTCTTTACTTGAGGGGATTTCATGAAACCTCACACCTGAAGAATTTGGATTCCCTTGCTTTGATTTACTGAGGGGAACACAACAATTCACCATTTTACAACCAGAAACACACACATAAATGCTCGAAGAAACGCGCGGGAACTCAACAACGTTGGGACGGAGATAAGATGGGTGCGTTTGCTGGCGTCCCTAGCGGAGGTTTGTGATACTGAGCGCTCACGCTAAGCTGTATGGTAACCGCATAGCATAGAGCAGGCAGTATATAGAGATTTGAGACGGTGGTGGACAAAGCACATTATTAAAGTACCAAAGTCAGGCAGTGTAATGCTGTTGTTGATAAAGTTCAACTAAGCGAGTTGGCAGTGTGATTAGAAGTGAGCAGGTATGAGCTTGCATTCGGGAGATAGTGGGTTCGAACCCACTGTCGGCAGCCATGAAGATGCTTTTCCTGTGGCTTACCATTTTCACACCAGGCAAGTGCTGGGCTGTACTTTAATTATTAAGGCCATAACCGTTTCCTTCCCACTCCTAGCCCTTTCTTCTTCCATCATCACCATAATACCTATCCGCATCGGTGCGACGTAAAGCAACTTATAAAAAATATAATACTGCTAAATAAATACATTTCAGAGACTTGAGGTATCACAGTTCGTTTCGACCGGATGTAATGAGGTCAAGGCTTTCAACATCTCTTCGTATTATTCCCTGTCTCTCTTATTCTTCGAGGTTTAGTACATCTTTCGCCATAATGTGGCAGCTCAGTAGTATTAGAACATCCGATGAAACGGAAGATTTTCAGTTCGCCCTGATTTGATTTATTCTTTTACTTCATGTTTCCTGATCGTTTGCATGGCCATTTTGGTTACCTACGGTGTTTTGCACTTTATAAAGATAATCAAGACGGAAACGACCTTCACTGTCAGAACTCATTAGCATGTTGATTGAATAATATTTCCTTGTCAGCGATGTTCGGTGTTGGAATTCGCAGTGAAGATCTAAGTTCGTCAGTGATTTATTTATCACATCCCGTACAGTAAATAGTGGCGTGTGGCCTCCAGAGAGCGCTTTTAAATGCCACAGACGTGAGCATTGTTTTGCGGATAGGTTTCACAAGACACGTTGTAAACTGTTGGGCATTAAGTCCACCGCACTAAATGTTTGCAATGATCATGAATATACTTCGAATGCTGGTGTTATCTGATCCTAGTAGTACGTAAACACGGCAAACATATATCTCCATTATTGACTCTTATGGGCCCCAGCGTTCAGCCTGTAAGAGTTTGTGAATTAACAAAGCGACTCCACAATTCTATATCTTATTTGAAACTATGTTTGTGATTTTCTTTAGTTTTCGGCCGGAAACAAATTATTCTTTTGGATAAACTTTCCACCTTTACTCCCCTCACGTAACCTTAACACCGATGTCGGTTAATGGTTAAGCCTCTTTCCTCCTCCAAACGCCATTTTTTTCCACCCGATTGTACCAGCTACTACTCTGCTTGGTACAATTATAGGTAATACAGGCGAAATCTAAGTCGATATTGGTGCCGCGCAGAGAGCTTCAATGAGTATAGTGAATCCTCTTTATTATGATCAGGGTGATCGGTACCCACATCATGAGTTCCGAATCATTTTTTACACCACGGAGGAAGTAGATTTGTTCTGTTAGAGCTGCAGTACCGCGGAAATCACCGCACGATTTTCCGTCGCCTTAATTTTGAGAGGATCCCCGTAAGACTTTTGACGCTCGACTTTGGTGACTTGGGACTTGACCAAATTATGGCAAGCGGTCATCCTCTCAGAAACTTTTCGATAATTTTGAAGTCATTTATTGTCCGTTTAATGTGACATTTTCTGAAAGAAATGTTCCGGAATTCATCGCCCTACAATTTGATTTGTGGGTACCATACTTCATATAACTCACTGAGACAATACTTCTTAGCCATGCTATCACGGCCGAGAGTTGAGGCGGGCCTAATTGTTAGCCGCGATGACGTCATACCGAGGTTACACTTGTGTTGCTGGGTTCATTGACTCTCCCTCTTTATAATGAGTTATTTAACACTGCCATTACATGTGCTTTCTAGAGTTATTTCGATTGCAATACTTTTTTTCACCCTCACCGGTCGAAGAATGCTTACGAAGCTATACACATACTTTACCTCGAACGGGTATTCCTAGGTGGCTTACCAAACCATTAGTTCCCAATCTATAAACTTAATATTGTAAAAATATTTATTTTCAAACACATTTACATCTTAATTAAGGTAAAATATTATTTTTAAATAAGGAATTTACAACCATAGAAACGACATAAAGTAAAAAAATACAACAAGCGTAGGCAATTACTGTACGAAGCGCCGAGGCGGTAAGCAGTCCGCAAAACACTACAGTGTTGGGGAATACATACCTAGCCCAGTGAATTATGTTATGAGTCTATGCGAAAAAAGTTAGTCTTGGCGAAGAGTGGTGGTGATGGTGACTATTGTTTTAAGAGGAAGTACAACTAAGTACGTCGATAAATGAAGGTATCGGCCAAAGGAAGACAAGGGCCACGAAGGGCACGTAAATGAAAGACTCCGTAGGCCTCGAGTGCTCTAATACCGTCGGGGTCGGGAAAAACAACAGTTTACCAAGGGAGGTCGGATAGGATAGATGAAATTGAGGAACCTGGCACAAGTAAGTGGAAGCAATGTCAGAACTCAGCTAAGGGACCGTGGTCACCAACCCACACTTCCAAGTTGAGAACCCCTGCGGCCCCTTTTAGCCGACTCTTACGACAGGCAGGGGATACCGTGGATGATATTTTACCACCCCCACCCACAGCGAAATCGGAGATGAATGTCGACAGTTAAGGTAGTTAACCATTAATGTTGTGGAAGAATAAAAATTAACCTTAACTATCGAAGAAGAGCGTCGAGAGTTAACGTTAGTTTTAATTCTTTAACAAGATTAATGGTTAGCGCTATACAGTAACTGCCTTTTTTTGGAGGTCTGGTTTCGATTCCCCGCCCTGCCAGAAATTTAAGACTGGCAGGGATTTAAGATGGCAGGGGAACTGCTATGTGATAGCATGTGTTCGCGTAGTTTATCTTCGTTGGGAAAAGATCTGCAGCACCTCAAATAATGCAACCATACTAATTTGTACAGCTCCATAACTGAGTGATCAGTATGTTGGCCCTGAGGTCCCGGATTCGTTTCTCGGCTGGGACGTGGAATTTTAATTGTAAGTGGTTCTTTCCCTTGTTTCCGGTCTGGATGTTTATGCTGTCGCTAACATTCCCACAACATATACACAGGATACAACACTACCCATCACCATACTAACATGCAGCTATTACACACATCAAATCTGATCATCTATGCCGCCGTCTAGGGAAATAATTCTGAAAATCTGAAAATATCAAACTCTCCGCTCAATAATTACTCAACATAACAGGTCTGTTTAGGTGGAATTGTGGAATTTTGAGAGACTTCATTACTAGCTTTAGATTTGATTATTGGACGGATAAACCCACTTATTTGAAATATTATTATTTCTTATTGTTTAGTTTCACCCTCTTTGCGGTACGCTGAATCAATTATTTCTCTGTATGTTTTAATTTTCTTATTGCCCAATATTTCTTCACTCTTTTTGATCTTCATTTCCTCTCTTCTTCCAAGATAATAGGATTGGCTTTTAACGTAGATTTGTCTTGGAACCTTATCATTTCGTCTTTAGTTATTACCTTAGCTGTTCGATCGAATAGTGAATTATCTGTAACTTTTAATTCAACTAGGTCTTTTTCAGTTTCTTTGAACCAGTTGGGTTTTGTTTTGCGGTTACGGAAGAAGTTAAAGATTTGTTTGATTAATCTATTAGAGTTCACTCTGAGAAGAAGACCGAGAAAATGTATCCTTCTTTTTCGCATAGTATCTGACAGTTTTTCAAATTTTTTGTGGAATGTTTCATTCTTGATGTATATTATCGTATTATCCTGAAAGTTTGATCCTATGATCTCTTAAAATGTTCCTTTCTTTTACCTCATGTTTCTAAATTTGGCCTTTGAAATTCATATTTAATGTTTCTCCTACTTATAGTGCCTTTGATTTAACCATTACTTATAATATTTAATTTTGAACCACAATGAAAGGGATTTCTTGTTGTATGTATCTTTTGTTAGTTGGAAGGCCGGTTCAAGTTTGTTTTTCCTGGATTCCATTGCTTTGCATTCCATAGCATTCCAACTAATCCATTCTCCTAGATATCTGAATTATTATTATTATTATTATTATTATTATTATTATTATTATTATTATTATTATTATTATTATTATTATTATCATCATTATTATTATTATTATTATAGTAACTACATGTTGAATATTGCTTGATTTCACACCACCAGAATGACATTCACGGCTACTTTACAGTTACGATATCGATAGCAAATCATAATCTTTCATCTACTAGGCGTATTTGCCCATATATTTTGGACCGCACATGATCAGGGTCTGGCCTAGTTCTACGGCCGTATGTCCTTCCTGATGCCAACCCTATGTGGAAGAATGCATTTACTGCACCATTCTGCGAGATATGTAGTCACTGCTTCTTTTTTTTTTTTTCACCGAAGTAAATGCTATCCAACTTCCGGCCAATACATGGGTGGTTTTGATCACAAAATATCACATTCTTGCAGAATGGATTTGACTTAAAACATGAAGTCACGCTTAATGATGACGATGCCAACATTCACGTAAAAGAGTAAGCATGACTTCTTTCTTTCTTTCTTTCTTTCTTTCTTTCTTTCTTTCTTTCTTTCTTTCTTTCTTTCTTAATCTGCTTACCCTCTAGGGTTGGTTTTTCCCTCGGACTCAGTGAGGAATCCCCACTCTACCGCCTCAAGAGCGGTGTCCTGGAGCGTGAGACATTGGGTCGGGGATACAACTGGGAAGGATGACCAGTACCTCGACCAAGCGGCCTCGCCTGCTATGCTGAACAGGGGTCTTGGTGGGGGATGGGAAGATTGGAAGGGATAGACTAGGAAGAGGGAAGGAAATGGCCGTGGCCTTAAGTTAGGTACCATCCAGGCATTTGCCTGGAGGAGAAGTAGGAAACCATGGAAAATCACTTCCATGATGACTGAGGTGGGAATCGAAACCACATCTACTCAGTTGACCTCCCGAGGTTGAGTGGACCCCGTTCCAGCCCTCGTACTACTTTTCAAATTTCGTGGCATAGCCGAGAATCGAACTCAGGCATCCGGGGGTGGCAGCTAATCACACTAACCACTAAACCACAGATGCGGACTTGACTACTTTGCTTTACTTAGTTACTGATCCTCGTAAATTACATATATCATTGTAAATTACATATATCATTACCCCCTTCGATATGTTGCATTTGTCGGAATACTCCGATATCAGACACAGCTGCGCCCAGTAACAGGGTCGTTGAGTTTGGAACTTCAGTGGACACCATATGACATTTAGTAACATTCTCGTATGTTTTCATAAATCGTGTTAATCTAAATCTGACTCCCTTATCATTCGCCTGCAGCGCTGTAACCACAGGTTCACATGCAAATGCTAAACCAGGGTTCACTTTGCCCTTGTTAAAAGATCTATGAATACTGTATTCAATGTCACTTGATAAGAAACTGAGGATAATTTATCCTTATCCAGTTTTAATGTGCACATTGTACTCATTTGTCCGTGTAAGCTCGTAGCCAGGAAAAGTTCAGATTTATTGTGGGAATGTTCCGGATCAGTACATGGATTATCCATCCTGTCATAACTCTAGATTCTCCAAATCAAGAACACGGGTTTGATTCTCGTAAATGTATGAGTAGATCTGTGTTGTACTTGAGTCATCAGTCCATAGACTGGTTTGACGCAGGCCTCCATGCCACCCTATCCAGTGCTAACAGTTTCAGTTGTACATAACTGTTGTATACTAGGTCTGCTCCAATCTGATTTTTGTATTCAATACCTCGGTCAATCCCTACCGTTCTTACCCCCTACACTTCCATCGAAAAACATCTGGACAAGTCTTGGGTGTCTTAAGATGTACCCTGTCATTCTATCTCTTCTTCTCTTCGAATTTACCCACAACGATCTCGTCTCACCAATACGATTGAGTATATCTTCATACGAGATTCAATCTATCCATCTCACCTACAGCATTAAATTGTAACACCACATTTCAGAAGCGTCTATTATCTTCCTTTCTGAGATAGTCATCGTCCATGTTTCACTTCCATACAATGTCACGCTCCAGACGAACGTCTTCAAAAACGTCTTTCCAATTCCTATATCAGTGTTCGAATTGAGCAAATTTCTTTTCATAAGGAAGATCTTCCTTCCTCTTGCTAGCCTGCATTTTATGTCGTCCTTACTTCTGCATCGTAAGTTATTTTACTACCCAAGTAACAGTATTCATCTACATTTAAGGCTTCATTTCCTAATCTAGCATTACCTGCATCACCAGAATTCGTATGACTGCAGTCTATTAGTTTTTTTGTACTTATTTATTTTACTCCTTACTCAAGACTCCGTCCATACCATTCAGCAATTTCTCCAGATCCTCTGCATTCTCAAAAAAATATCGTCGGCAATTCTCCGGGTTTTGATTTACTCTCCTTGGGTTGTGATTCCCTTTCCAAATTCCCCTTTGAATTATTCCTTCACTGTCTGTTATATTTTAACGTTGTAAAGAAGGGGGAAGAAACTGCAGCCTTGCTTCACTCCTTTTTGGATAGCTGCTTCTTTCTCAAAGCTCTGGATCCTTATTTCTGCAGACTGAATTATGTACATAGTGTAGATAAATCTTCTTTTTTGGTATGTGATCCCGATTACGTTCAGAATCTCAAATAGCTTGGTCCAATCAAAATTATCGAAAGCCGTTTCTTGATTTACGAACGGCATGAACGTCGGCTTTGCCCTCTTAATTCGAGCCTCTGAGTGGACCTAAAGGTGAATACGCCAATTTGTACGATAACTGTCCGTTCAGGAAAATTATCTAAACGCATCAATCCATTAGGAGATTTCATTACTGTTAACAACAGTCACGTGGCGTATTAGCGAGAATTGAACAACGAAATATAATTCTCTCAGTTGGAATGAAAATGCATATTTTGGTATTTATGTTTGTTCCAACACAGTCCTCTTGTTGTCACACAACACATTGCACTACCAACCACCACAGAATCATGTACTAGTGATTACTACAGCCCGGAGTTTTATGCAGTGATAGACTGGAATACAAACTTACTGAAGGGAGTCACAAGTATATCGTCGTTGCCGGGACTAAACCTCCTATGTGTTAATATTTTTGGAGGTATACTGACCCGCAGCACATACATTATGAAGAGCGAGAATGCCTTGACAACTGTCACACAATATTGCACCTTAGATGACAGAACCTTACCGGCCAAAGTTCTAAGCTAAAATATTTCACACAGAAGGTTTTGTCCCGGCAACGACGATATCCTAGGCTGCACAACGGTTTTATTTATTTATATTGTGTCAGAAGCAAGTTACATATAAAGATGTACAAAAAATGTATATACGAAATAAATAAAAATAATTCGTGCACCAAAGATTCATATAGTGGTGCAATAGAAATTAGCAACTTAAAGTGCATTCCTTGTCGTCTCAAGCAACTCTTTCTCAGCACATATATCAGGAAAATTTGAAAATCTAGCACATGGGTCGTAGTCTAGACTTCACCAAATCCATACAAAACAGAATCTAGCGAATATCTCCACTTGTGTACATTGGTCTTACACCTAGTAACACCCGAGCACAGCCTATTCAGAGATTTCCAAGGCGTCCAGTACTCCATATATCCAGCTGATAATTCTTCGCAAGGTGTTTTCCATCGTCCAAGATGCTCAATCCACAAAGTGAGTCTTGCGTTCTGTTGTGTTCCTTAAAGTTTCTGTGTCGTCTTCAAGAAACTTTTGCGCAAGCTTAACCTTGATGGTGTTGGTTGGAGACTATACAGGGGATGAGATTCCGATTTTAATAATGTGGTATTCTCCTTACGGGCTGCTACCTTACGTCGGATATCAGTAGGTGTGATACCAGCAAGATATTACTATTTTCTTCGCGGTGTATGTCTTAGACAGCCTGTGGTGATGCGACACGTTTCTACTTTTATGGTACGGCAAGATCTGTACCGTACTGAGCAACCGTACTCTACTGCCGAGTAACATAATGCTATTGCTGAAGTTTTCACTGTGTCTGGCTGAGCTACCCAGGTTGTTCCAGTCATCTTTCGTACCACATTATTCTCGGCAGAAACTTTGTTCTTGGTGTTTAAAAAATAATTTCTATAAGGAAGTGTGCGGTCTAATGTAACCCCGATATATATTGGGGTCTCACAATGTGCCAGCTTGATCCCTACCCATGTGATGTTCAGGTATCCAGCAGCCTATTACCTCCTCAAATGGAAAACCCAAGTTGGAGTTTATGCGGGATTTTGGCTTCAACGGTGAAGTTGTGATGGGTGCTGTCCATTAGAAGTACCCCTAGAATTTCTGTTACTCTCGCTACATTACAGGAGGGCGGGTTATATGACACTTCCTAATAAGCAAATTAGTTTCTATTCTAACCTATTACAGACCAACATTTCGGGTTCTAGTGATTAATATTGTCCAGATAGTATTGCCGTCAGGAAGGGCATCCGGATGTAAAACAGGGAAAATCCACGATGATAGACCATCGCACCAGAAACCATACCACGTCGTGGGAGACATGGCAGACTAAAACTAATATTAATAAAAATTGCATGACATGGCTAAGACAATGAAAAATGTTGTTACGAAAAACCATGTTATACTGTACATGCTACATTGTATAAGAACAGAGTTTACCGAGCAAGTGGCTGCGCGGTTTCGGTCACATGGCTGCGAGCTTGCATTCGGTGGAGAGTGGGTTCGAACCCAATGTCGGCAGCCCTGAAGATGGGTTTGCGTGGTTTCCAATTTTCACACGAGGCAAATGCTGTGGCTGTACCTTAACTAAGGTCAGGGCTGGTCCCTTCCCACTCCTAGACCATCGTCCCTATAAGACCTATCTGTGCCGGTGCGGTGTAAAGCTAATTGTGAGAGGAGAATCTTAATTCTATATCTAATTACGTACCGTACATTAAATAAACCTAAACGACAGTTAAAAATACATTGTCTACATGAAAGATTCATTCTTGACCGATAGACCACCGTGACGTTACCACTTATTATCATTAATATTAGATAATACCCTTTGAAAAATCAATTGATTTATGTTTTTTTTTTCAAGTTGCTTTACGTCGCACTGGCACAGATAGGTCTTATGGCGACGATGGGAGAGGAAAGGGCTAGGAATGGGAAGGAAGCGGCCGTATCCTTAATTAAGGTACAGCCCCAGCATTTGCTTGGCGTGAAAATGGGAAACCGCGGAAAACCATATTCAGGGCTGCCGACAGTTGGGTTCGAACCCACTATCTCCCGAATACTTGTTTCTGGCCACACTTAAGCGACTGCAGCTATCGAGTTCGGTAGCTTTATGTATGGCCGTGTACTGTGCCTAATTGAAATAGGCGACGTTATGGAGGCACTTGACATCAAGAAGGGCACTTTATTTGTAGAAAATATCAAGGGAATATTACCTGTTTTCTAACCCGGAATCTGCACTTCAGTGGAATATCTTCCCATAAGCAATGGCTTTTGTAATTACTTTTCTATTTCACAAACTTTTTCCCCACTGCCTTCAACGATTATATTATTATTTAGTTTGTTTTTTTCTGGCTCTTACAACACATAATTGTCCCCGTGTAAGCACCGGTTCTTTAGGTTTGTTGCTTGTTAATGCTACTAGAGTAGAAGTTAGGGATTGTGATAATTTACCAAGCGAAATATTCGATAAATTTACAACTTTATTGAAATTATTTAAGAAGAGAGTAGGCAACCAACTAATTGGGAATATTCCACCTAAGCAGATCAGTGGTGAATATAGGTATTTGAATTGTGTCACACTTTCAATGGGTCTTCCTTCCAGTGAGATAAGAGCGTTGACGACTTTCTAGTTACTGATTGTTTTGAACTTAGCTTTCTGAATATCTATTTAAAGGCCAGACTCATAGTTTACTTCTTGACGCTGCTCAAAAGGAATGGAAGGTATTGTCAGGAAATATCACGGTGTCAACTGAATGTCTGATGGTTTTTATTTGCTTTGCGCCCCATTGATCTGCATTCCTTTATCAGGTTTATCAAGGTAATTCAAAACATGGCTTCAGGCTATAAGCTCAAATAGATTGGAGATTACGACCTTTATGTATCGTTATCTCTTCATTATCATTAACGTGGCCTCTCGAGTTTTCATACGAACTGTTTGGTTAGAATACAGTTTCTTGACGATGTTCATATCCTTGTTATCCAGCACAGTACCTTTCAGCTGATGTTAAAGGATATCATGTCTACTGTTTTCAAAAGCATATTTATAGTCAACGAAACAAACTAACAAGGGTACATCGGCAATGGGTAAGTCGCCGATCACGATGAAACTTGGAAAAACACATTGAGGTACACGTCAAAATGATGTCGGCATCAATTTTGGGTGCCAACATTCATTAGGGCGTTAAGGGGATACGGAATGGGTATTTTGCCAAAAATTTGTCATTTTTATATTAATGTTATTTCTTAATATGTCAAATGCCCTCTTTAAAGAGGTGTGTGAATTATGATGATATGATAGCTACAAGTGTGCTTTATAAAATAATTTATATGATGATGCACGCTAGATTTCTGCTGTGGGTAGACATGACGGTCTCTTGCAAGTCACTTGACCAACGTTCTATTCAGTTGTACAATGCTAGGTATTTGTATTACTTACGGGATGGTGACTCTAAGGCTTTCAAAGTTGTTCAGGATTCTAAGTCCTATGGAAATGATGTAAATATAACCAAACTGGAATGTGTTGGTCACGTTCGGAAACGTATGGGGACAAGATTGAGAAGACTGAAATCAAGCATAAAGGGAAAGAAAGGGATGGTACAATATTAGAGGGTAAGAACAGATTGACTGATTCAGTCATTGATACTCTCCGTAATGACTGTCGTCTGACCATCAGGAAAAATACTGATAATGTGGAAGCAATGAGAAAAGCTGTCTGGGCATCATATTTCAACATTTATTCCAGTAATGAAAATCCTGTACATGGCTTGTGTCTTTCAGGGACAGACAGCTGGTGCAAATATAACAGGAGCAAAGTAACAGGGGAGAAATGTAACCATCCTCATAGTTTGCCACCGGCCATTATGGATGAAGTCAAACCAATTTTCAGGGATCTTTTTGACAAAAATCTCCTGAAAAAAATGCCTGCACGGCAGGACACAAAAGCCAAAGGAATGTGTCAATAGTGTCATCTGGAACCGCCTATCCAAAACAGTGTTTGTGGGTATCAGCACTCTTCATTTTGGTGAATATGATGCTGTTTCAAGTTTTAACCAAGGAAACATCACAAGTTGCAAAGTTCTGAAGGTGTTAGGGTTGATGGTTGAGTGTTGTACTGTTGATGCAATGTTGCATCAAGACCTGGTAAGGCTAAGGTCTGATGAAAATGCCCTTTAAAAGAAAAGCTTTTCAAGACAAAAAGGATAGGATAGGTGCCAAGAAGTGACTACAAGAGGAATTTGAAGAAGATAAAGATAATCCAAGCTATGGACTTGGCATGCGTTGATGTGTTAACTTTGAAGCCCGTTTCCCGTAAGTTTACTTTTTTAATACTTAAAGTGCATTTTCTCAGCCAGTTTTGAATATATGAACTTGAAATTTGTAGGACATACTTACAAATACCTCTTTCAGTTGCTGAAACAACAGTTTTTAATTTGTCTGAATATTACAAATTATATTAGCAAAAATATATTCTAAAAATACCAAAAATATCTACTTCCAAAATAAAAAATAATATCTTCCTTAAGTAGGTCGTTATAAAAATTATGCTTGTTTCAGTAGGGGACCAACATATTCAACTATAAGCTGCAAAAATTTGAAGTGTCTACCTCCAGTGGTTTCAGAGAAAAGGTACAATATAAACAGCCGATTTTATCATTGGGAGCATAGGGCATTCCGTACCCCCTTAACTACGGGGCCTAAAAATGGAGACTTTTCAAATTTCGCGCGATCAGCGATGAATACCTGCTTTCACACTGCGTATCTGGAGCCACGCCTCTGCACCCCCTTCTCGCCGATGTTTCCTTGTAGGACAGTGTGTTGATTGTAAAGTATTTTCTGAAATAAAGCAAATAATAATAATAATAATAATAATAATAATAATAATAATAATAATAATAATAATAATAATAATAATGTCATTTGCTTTAGGTACCACTAATTACTTTAACGGTTTCCGGAGACGCTGAGGTACCGGAATTTAATCCCGGAGGAGTTCTTTTAAGTGCCAGTAAATCTAACGACACGAGGCTGACGTACTTGAGCACCTTCAAATACCACCGGACTGATCCAGGATCGAACCTGCCAAGTTGGGATCAGAAGGCCAGGGCCTCAACCATCTGAGCCACTCAGCCCGGCCCAAATAAATGTTAGATTAACATCAGGGGTTCCTAGTTGGAATACCGTTTCTACGCCACCCAGTCTCCCAGATATTTTTATGTGGACAGATGGTTTGCCTATTACTCTTCTAATAAGAAGAAAAAGAAGAAAGAGGAGGAGAAGAAGAAGAAATATTATTACGGAAATTAGTGGCTACTGCCTGTTCGAGCTGTACACTTTACTGTACTTTATTTTCAGTCAACCACAAGTTCTCATACCTTTCAGGATAGACCATGTACCGCTGTGATATCAAGAAACTCGATTGCTTTAATACACATAAACTCCGTTCCATCTTAAGTACCAAATGGGAGTGCCATGTCTACAATGCTGGAGTTCTCGAGAAATCGTGTATCAACAAGATACAAGCCTCCATCATTCACATTGTCTTCGGTGGGCTGGGCATGACTTCGTAATGAGTGACACCAGGCTTCCTGGCTAATTTCTGTACGGTGAAATTTCCTTGGGCACAAAACCCCAATGCGACCTTTTGAAGTGTTTCAAAGGCCACGTTAAACAGACCATGAAAGTCACAAATATCATTCCCCAAACTACGGACATACTTGCCAAAGATCACACTTGTTTTGGCACCGAACCACCTCTAGTGTTGTTGCAGGTATGAAGAATCTGAATGACAGAAGTGCACACTCCATCAGATACAGCTCCATCCATTGAGTCCGATCTGTGGGGACATATGCTTCCTTCTAGAAATGGCTTGTTTACACACGAAATTACAAGCACAAAGAGCATTGGCAATACTGTACAGTTTGAAACGAGTAACTACTGACGATGGCGATTATTATTATTACTATTATTATTATTATTATTATTATTATTATTATTATTATTATTATTATTATTATTATTATTATTATTATTATTATTATTATTACGCGTGTGCCTGAAGATAAAGACAGAATGGTCATTTTTCCGCATGCCGTGCAGTACCTCGCCTCTGTAGGCTCCTTCACTTTCTAAAATTAATGCAGGTTCCATTCTTCCGTCTCGCGGCATTAAGGCCCCACTCCTTAGATTTTTGAAGCACGGCTAGCCATGAATATTTTCTTAAGAATATTATCAAATCTTTGAATTCATATCTTCATTAAAACTCTATCTTTGATTCTTAGAGATATAAAAGAACATACCAGTAACCAATCCCGAGCGAGGTTGGGCCTAATGATGTCTCTAAATACGATCAAAGATATTGAGAACCGTGGCCGCTCTGGAGGGAAGGGAAAAGGCCTCATTTCTCGCTTGCTCGAGATTCCTCTGCATCGATCCACTCTGCGTCTCTTTACACCCCCAGGAAGAAAAATGAAGACTAATTTTGCATTACAAAGGAATAATTGTGTTGAGAACTACTGACGAGCTTCAAGATGTACAATATTGAATTATTTTCAGCCAGGAGATAGCCACAATTAACTAAAGGGCCATACAAATTGACGTCTAGGCTTGTAAGAGAGTCAGAAAGTTTCTTAAATGTATTTACTTTGGTTAGTACGTGTTTCGTCCTAGAATACTGGATATCAACAGATAAAACATGAATAAGATTTAAAACTTTAAAAAAGTATCATGGAGCAAAACGTTAAACTAAACTATATTGAGGCCAAAATGACAAATTCATGTCAGTTAAAAATATCTTCTGAAGGTCATATGATGCGACGTTGACGTAAGTTCTTCTTGAAGTGAACCAGATATGTTGTTGGGGAGGCTATATATTCTTTTCTACACCTTACTAGTCCGGCTTTATTACGAGTTCAAAAAAAGCGTTCCGAATAACATACGCCAAGACTTTACATTTACATCTTCAAATACCAAAGGCTGCATTTTAATGTCATCAAGAACTAGGCCTTACTACGTAATACCGTTGGGTCGAAACCTGCAGGATAGTTGCCCCCATGTGAGGTCACGTAGAAAAGACGAAAGCGAGAAGTCAGGAACAATCAAGTGGCAACAACATCAGACACACTTGGGAGTCTCGTGGTCCCCAACCCACCTTCTCATAATCAAATCCTCTCGGTAATCATCGCGTTAGTCATAATATTTTGGATCAAATATGGACAAATAAATTATCCTGGAGGATTGTTTAACCCCTTTAAACATTTTGTGAATGCGGAATCTGATCTACTCTCATTTAAAAGAATACTGCCCGCAGGAATAAATAAGGAATGAAATAACGTCCTTCGAGCGCAATTAACACCAATTCTATAAGAAGTAAAAGTGGAATTATTCCTTTAACGGGAACTCAAAGATAATCTTTATCATCGTTGGAAAAAGAGAAAGAAGCAACCACACGGATACATTGGCTTTCGACAAGTTAACGAAGACTTATAGGACGGATTTCTGTCATTACGATGTTTCCTGTGATCTACATAAATTGATGATTATAATGCTTGTTATTTAAAGGGTCCCAACATCTAAGGTCATTGGCCCCAATACCAATTAAAAGGCCGCAAAATATTATTATTATTATTATTATTATTATTATTATTATTATTATTATTATTATTACTATTATTATTATTATTAGATCCTTGAGGGATTGAAGCCATCAACTTTAGCAGTGAAGATCTATCACAAGTAGGTAGCGAAATGTAAGCATCTAGGTCTAGTTATCTCTGACGATGGCCGAATTACTGACGAAAACAATATAAGCATACACGCAGCCTGGTTTAAGTGGCAAAATACGTCACTTGTTACCGTTGGATGAAGGTTCACCTGAAATTTAAGATCTACCGAACTGTTATTCGTCCTGTCCCTTTCTACGGTACCGAATGTTGGCCAGCTACAAAGGAGATTGAACGTCCATTAAGCGTCAAGGAGACGAAGACGCATAGGTGGACAGCTGCCATCACTAGACTAGATCATATTTCAAGCGATGTTACTAGGAAATGTGTTGGGGTTGCACCGATCCATAAGAAAATGCGGGAACGCCATCTACACTACTTCATCCCTGTGTTGGGTGAAGAATACAATAATTGGCAAAGTCAGCGTATACATTGGAAGTCACTGTAATGGGGCCCAAAGGATGACCAAGACTGCGATAGTCTGAGACAGTGTACAACGAGCTGAAGGCTGTAAATCTCCATCCAGACATGGCCCGAGACCGAAATAAATGGAGAAAGGGAATCCATGCAGTGGACCCTGCCACTAATTGAGACGAATGCTAAGGCAGCAGTAGAAGAAGAAGAAGAAGAATACATATTTTTATTATTATTCATTAGTATTTAGTAGAGAAACCGGACTATGTTGGATAAAAAATAGGTGCTTTTTCAATAAATAAAAAAAGGAGTTGATCTCCAGAGTTCTTTTACGTCCATACATGGAAAAACATGGAGTGCTGAATGGACTACCTTCCACCCTTCAAAAGTTGGTATACCTCTGCCTAGTCTTAATCCATGATCCGGGGATCCGGAGGCCAACACCAGTCCAAAGGAGGAGTTTGGGATAACAGCACCAAACGGCGGTAGGATCACTGAAGTCTATGCTTACTCTTCATGAGTTTTCATCTCCATTCATCAAAGGCTCCTTCTGTGTCTATCTTCCTATTTGTGAATATCAAGTAGAATGAAGAGCTGGTTGTCAGTTACGTCAGGGAACCACCGGTCAGTCACTTTGAGTTGGACGTACCGTGTCATAGGGAGAACAATCTCTTTCCATTCTTCCTTCAAACAACTGTACGGATTACTCCTCAAAGTACTAGTCATATTTTAAACGAAAATATGCACTTTAAATGTCAACGTGTCTGACTTAGGTATTTACCTCACAGTCCTTCCCGGCATCCTAGGAGTATATCTGGTGTATCCCTTCATCCGCATTCGATACGTGTTCATTTGTGGCGCAGATTCATAGACCTAAATGATTCCGAACAATGAGGTTTCAGACATGGGTGATCGGACCTTCACACTGGCCATTCCAATGAACTACCGATAGTGGAACACCGCGACTAACCCAGCGTCATGGAAATTGTTCCCTAAGTAAGTCCCGCATTGAAAAAGCGAGGAATGCATTGCTCCTGATACAATGGGCTTGTGCGTTCCATGATGCAATATTTTTAAAGCCCTTGAATTAACCGTATTTTTAATATGTGTAATCACAAATGGCGTGATGCCATCACATCCATTCATCCACCTCCAATTCAAGTGTGTGATGAGTAGGGCTCAGAAGTTGAAGAACAATAAATGGCATAAAAATTGACATAAAAAGACCTAAAATATCCAGAAAAGGCCCTAAAACTGGCAACCCTTCACCAATGGCGCAACAGTCCCGAAGGGCCATGGCCTACCAAGTGACCACTGCTTAGCCCGAAGGCCTGCAGATTATGAGGTGTCATGTGGTCAGCACAAGGAATCCCCACAGCCGTTATTCTTGGCTTATAGACCGGGGCCACTATCTCACCGTCAGATAGCTCCTCAATTGTAATCACGTAGGCTGAGTGGACCTAGAACCAGCCTTCAGATCCAGGTAAAAAATCCCTGACCTGGCCGGGAATCGAACCCGGGGCCTCCGGGTAAGAGGCGGGCACGCTACCCCTACACCACTGGTCTGGCAAAACTGGCAAAAGGACGTAAAATGCTATTCATATTCATTCATAATTTTAGTTTTAATCACTTATTTAATGAAGGAATATAAGGTAAAAAATACCAAATTCTGGTGGTATGCAATATAAAGTGCAAAAATACATATTTTAACCTAAATTTGCAAAACAATTCCGTGTTGTTGAAAAGTACTTGCGGAATTTAGAATGAAATATTTTTTTCAAAAAGAATGATTTCAGCAAACCCACAATGGATGGTGAGGAAAAAGAAATTGGAATTAGTATAATTGGAATAAGATTTGGCTTAATCACTCTAGGGTTACAGAAATTGTTATTATGAAACCTTACCTCACTCTGGTTTGCAGTATATCACAATAGTCATCTCCAGGTTCTTAGGTGTAAAGGATCATGGGTTTTCAGACAGCACGTTGCGAAACATGGAGGAAATTCGCTCCACATCAACGGATGTTAAGGGTTCATACTTGAAGCAAGTGAGATCTGTCTTCTAAAACACTCACATCAAGATTTTCTTCTTTCAGTATTTCACTTATCTTGCACAAAATTTGATAGTGTTTTGTTTTCAAGCGCTAGTTTCATTTTTAATTTCATTTCATTTTCATCTCATTTTCACTCTTTTGAGATATCGTTCAAATATGCATTGTAACCGTATCGGTCATATATATCGGCAACTGATTGAGGGATTGAGGTATTTTCCTATCCATCTTTGTCCGTTTGGAAGTTAGAATGCGTTGTATTGCGCAAAACTTCCGACTTGGTGGCGCCGACTCAAGTATTTCATAGCTTGAAAAATCCCCGGAGAGAGAGAACGCTAGCTAAGGAAAGAACAAGGAGGCAAGACAAATTCTAATAACCCCGCCCACTAAAAATGGCCGAAATACGGTAATGCCAACCTGCTAGCTTGGTTATAGACTGGGTATTTCGAGATAATGGCATTACTTACTGAAGGAAACATCGGCATGTCGTATTTGAGCATATTAGACTCTGCCAAAATTATAAAGCGTCAGTAAAATTGCGTCGCATGAGGATGATGTAAGCGTTAGAAGCGTACCCACCCAGCTGAACCGATACTCCGGGCGGGGAATCTCGAGGAAGCGTCCCATTTGATTGAAGATATCTGCGAGATTACCGAGCGAATTGCTTTCCGTGTATAATCGGACGTCATAGAATTCTGAGCTTCACGTTATGACCGTATCACCGATGTCGGAAGATATTGCGGATGGAGATTTGCCATTCATTCTACGAGCTGGGATGAGTTTATTGAAGAGTTCGCCCTCTGGAAGACGAGAGGACTTGCTGTGAAGTGTTGCGAGCAGACAGACGGTCCGGTTTTGTCGCATCTCAGCAAAACTACTTTTTTGTGCGGCAGTGAAAGTTTGGATTGTATTATACGCTTTCTCCGAGACTATTTTGATTTAAATATTTAAGTAACCCGCACGCTGATTACGAAAACGTATGTGAATATCCCGGTGAGGCAGAAATAACGTGACAATTCGAGCGGGCAAAAGACGACTGTATCGCCGTAAGACCGCGGAGACTGTAGAGGTTTCTTGATAAAGTGTGTTGGTGGAAATTTTAAATAGATTTTACCGTATCTCGCTTTGATAAGTAGTGTCGGGGAAAGTCTAAGGAGATTCAACCTAAATTTGATTTCAAAAACAGTGTTGAACGAAGAAGACGTGATTAATTTAACGTTCTTTTGTATTAGTCAATTCCAGTGGATTCGATCCCAGGAACATGAAGGTGCCGACGGTGATCGCAAGAGGAGACTTCGAACCATTGATCCGTGCCAGCATCATGCAGGAATAAAGATTCACCAGAGACTCGACTCATGGACATCCCAGCATGACGATAAGTACACTGATTTGAAATATTGAGTGGTCTTGTAAATGCCGGGGTTAATTTTTTTGTAAATATGTAAATTACGTAGACTAGGGTTGTAAAGTAGGTGTGGATTTGTTTAGAAACTTGGGACTGCTTTGAGTCGATCTTTGTATTTATTAAATAAGATAATTAAGATTGGAAGTACTTTGGAATGGGGTATAAATCTCAAGAACATAATTTGAATTTTGAGAGTAATGCATGATCTTGAATTGAGGATTAGATATCAAAATATTTAGAGTGCTTTAGATAAGATTAAAGTGTAATTTTGTTTTACATTTTCACACGGTATATTTTTCTTAATATTGGGATATTTTATATCCGTAATCCATGACGATAGGGTCATCTACATGCTGTTGGTGACGTGTTGATCGTTGGATTAGCAATGCACTATGGTTTTAAAGTAATTGTGCATCCTCGTAATATAGATAAATGGCTGTATAAGTTTGTGTGATGTGTGAAATGCCTGGTGGTTCGACTACATATTCTCTAAATTTAGGTAGGGTTTTTATTTTCTGTTAAGAAGGTAAGAATATCTATTGCCTGCAATTAATGGCTATATTAATACCCATTCGAATGTTCGTTTGAGCTGAGGTAGAAGAATGTCGAAGGTGATTTTCTGTGCCATCGCTGAGTGGTGAAGCCGGGTCATTTACGATTTAATTCTGTGTAAGTAATAGGATGAACAAAGGTTTGACGTGACATAAGAGAGGAAAATTTGCAGAGTACGAATAAATGAACGAAACTTTGAAATATGAAGTATTTAACTGTGGTTGAAATGAGATTTACCACGATATTTCTTGAGAATATTCTTCGCTGTTAAGAATATTTGACGGAGTAGGGTTACGGGCCTGACAAGGAAGGCAGTACCATGTGTGGGAGATTTATGGTCGTCGAAGGGAGCGGTCTGACATTGTTGGTTAAAGAGAGAACTCTGCAAGGTGAAAGTGTCAAGCCTGCACACAGAATGAAAGAAATACCGGGGTACACGAAAATAATTTCGCAGTAGTAAATTTTTCCCAATTGTTTTATGTCCATTTCTATAAACTATATACGTTACTGGAACTCAATGAGAATGTTCGTTATTATTTTTTTATGATTATCACAGATAGGGATTTTCAGTGATCTAACTTCGGTAGCGTGCTGGAAACCTCCGGTTCGAATCCCAAGGCAAACCCAGGATTTTTCGTCACACAGATAGTTTTTTTCTCTTCCTTCATGAAATACAGCCATTTACATTTGCATTTACACTCAAATTCTTATTATTTTACTTTTATGTTTTTTCCAGTGGAGGTTTTTGTAGTGTGTGCATAGATATTTTATTGAACGTTGTTAATTAATGGTTATATTATGTTGTGTAGTTTGGGAGCGGATTCTGTCTCGTATGTTTGATCTTTTTGTTCAATACGATTTGGGTTCGATGCCGTACACGACATCTGTTTATTTTGTGATGTGTATTTCTTCATGTCTACAAGTATTAATTTTATTGTGGTGTCAATTAGGATTGTATTTAGTTAATTAGGCGACCACTCAAAGTTGTTTCCGAAATTTGGGAGTGTTGTATATTCTTCCGATAGAGAAGAAGTAGATTACTGAATAACCGTCGCATTTACAAAGAAGTACGTGTGTTAGAGTATATTTCAAATTAGTGTTCAAAGAATCTATGTGCTTATTGTAGGGCCCAGACATATGAAAGGAACTATCAACTCGATATTAAATTTTCTTTTAAATGGAACGGAGTAATATATCCTATATTATGTGTTCAATTCATCCGACATGTATAGTTTTCTTTGTAATTATTATTCATGGTTTTGTGTGAAAATATGTTTTAACAAGAGGAATTAAAGTTGTAAGCAAGACTTTCTGCCGTTATCATTTGCCGTTGTTAAATGCATCCTACTTTACTTCTGTTCTATTATGCCACGAACGCACCATGGCTCTGGGAGGCCGGATGTTTTGTTATAGGAACGGAGGGATGTGCGGTTGAACCTCGCACGGTCGGGAAAGCATTTGTTCACCCAGCGATTTGGATTCATTTTTTTCGATTTTTCCATATGAGATGGCATTTGACTTTAGACCAACAAGGTCCCATGCCACCTAGCAACTTAGCGTATGGTCCCATATGGCTGAAGCCTAATGTGGATCATTTGTCGGCGCGGTGGTACGGTTCCAGTATTTTTTTTACTAGAGTAAAGATGTTTAAGAGGTGATAGGTGAACTAATGATGTTCCGAATTGAGGATGGGTCGTACAAATGTAGTCAAAGGAAGATGTTGCAGTAAAGGCCACTAAGACTTATAAAATGGCTAACAAAGACCAAAAAAGGGCAAAAAAGGACCAACAAGCCAAAACACGCCGGAAAAGACAAAAAGGACAAACAAAACCCACCATTTTCTGGCCTACAATGATCCAGAGTGAACAAATATTAGGTTGGACCTAGTCTTCGGACATTCTAGAGGAAAAAGAAGGTTTTTCCCCAACTTCTGAGCCCTAGTACTAAGAGTTCAGTGTTGTTCAAAAGGCAACGTTTCTTCTGCGTGAACCACGATAAATTGCAGTAGAGTGCAGTAAGACGTTCATTGTCACTGTCTCTCAATTATACAATGATCTTAAACTATATTAAATACAGCTAAGTAGTGTCGGAACTCGAAAAAATATCTTAAATACCCCTACCTTTCCACTTATTAAGCCATGTAAGTTAATTTTCACCAAATTAATTAAATAGTACGAAATATCTTAATCACCTAGATACATTTTACATGCTCAGTATTATTCTTAATTCATCCTCGGCATTAAAATTCTTAGGTTTTTCTTATGTCTTCTCTTCCTTTTTAGTATAGTCTATGTTTATGAAATGGTAAAAATATTATAGTAATCTCTTAGTTTAGTTTTTAATCTTATTCTTATATCTTCAGTAGGAAAATGTATCTTACGCTTTTTATGTATTCTTTTTATTAGCTGGTGTATATTAGTTGATTAATTTAAGTTAAAGTGGAAGTTAATTACAGCCAAAGGGACCTCTGGTCATACTTGTAATTAAATTTAAATAAATATATTTTCATTTCTGTTCATCTGAAAACAGCAACTTTGAGTGAACCCTGTATGTGGGAATAGTGCTAACAAAGGACGACATGGCGTAGTGCGGTGAATCCAGTCTGCAACTGATAATATCCCTCTACTGCCCAAATTATTTTGTTGTGTTTTAAAAAATTTTCTCTGCCATATACTAAGTAAATATGTTGTAAACTACACATAAATGCAGTTTTTATTGAATTTTCATTTTTGATTTTCAAAAATTAGGTTTGTGACTTCCAGGTCACACTGGGCAGTAATGTTCTGATATGTGAAAATTGACTAATTTATAAAATAACAGTCTCATAAAATATTCAAGATGCTTACCTTTGGTTTCTGTATTTTTTATGCATATAATTTGTTAGTAATAATACAAAACATAATTGTAAAACTAGCTATCCGCCATGTGCCTGGGAAATGCTCCCAACCATACATTTGGCGCTTCCTGGTGGCTTATGCATATAACTATTAAACTATAAACAGTTGAAAATCACACAGCCATACTGTAACTTGAAAGTTACACTGGGAAGTAGTGGCTCAATTGCATTCTAACAGTAGAAAATGTGTACAGAATGATGTGTGACTTCAAAGTCACATTGGGCAGTAGAGGGATATTTGACAAATCTCCGGCGAAGCCATCTTACTTTTACGTCGTCCTTTATGTGATATTCTCGGTAGCAATAGTAAAACAACACATTCACGAGTAGATTTTACAGGAAGCAGCTGGTGCTGTTGATGTTAGTATACCCCTACCCCTCTCCACCAGCAGGGGAACGGCAGAAGTAAGGACGAAATAAAATACTGACTAGCAAATGCAGGGAATGACTTTCTTAAGAATGTATACTCTTTAACTATACAAAGAGATGGCCTCGGTGTATCAAAAAATACATACAAGGTATTTCTTATAATCCAAGACCGTCCAGCGACGTTTCTACTCTCCGAGAGCTAAGCAGCTGTACGGGAGGCACGCACATAGTTCTTGACGTTGTAAGGAGGATGAACGTGTTCGACCTAGACAGCTGAATCTCAGCTGCTAAAATCATAGACTGTTATCATTGCAACACCGTGTTTTCTTATGTAAAAAGTTATTTTAAATACAAGTCGGTCCGACGATGCATTTGTTCGGCACAGATTCACGTAAATGTAAATAAATTAGAAACTACTGGTTCAGTGACCAATGAAAAACATGTGCGCACACGAATAGTTTTAACAGGAGAAAAGCTAGGTGACTTTGGTGCGAATCTTGAACGGTCACCGAATAAATCACTCTCAAAATTAGCACAGCAAGTGGAGGTTTCGGTTTCTTCCGCACACAGAGATAGAGAGCTGTTAGACATCAAACCGTGCAGGTATACACGGGCCCAGCCTCAAGCGTGAGATATTGTGAGTTGTATCTTGCCTCATTCAATGATCGTTTATTCGACCCACAAGTTGTGTTCTTTTCGGATGAAGCGTGCTTTCATCTTAATGGTCGTGTGAACAGTCATAACTCTCGCTATTGGTGTGCAGATAATCCTAATGGTGATTATGAAGTGACACTTCAAGTATCTTTTACAAGGTAGGGTTTCATATAAGAATGTATAGGCGTTTCAAGCAGGGCGGCCACGCACGATGTTAAGTTGGGCTGCGGCACCTGATATAGCTAGAGTACAAACACTGTGTGCTCGGTCTGGATGTATAAGAGAGACACTGTATGTGTAGAACAGTGTAATGTAATGAACCATAATGAGCGTAGGAAGAAAGGAAGATTGGTGTAACAGAAGAATATGGAAGATGATTTGGTTAAGTCGGATCACAATAAGGAGGTAGGGGATCGTGTTGCTGAGAGAAGACCGTTTTCATGAAAGTTGTCCACCAGAAGAGTGGCATAACCTGAGACATCGAGGGCTTTTTCAGTTAATTTTGAGAGATGTGAATGGGTGAGAACGGGTTGGTGTTTAAACAGACTAGAGTAGATGTAAGATACAGAATTTACTTTGAAATGAAAAGGTTAGGACAAGATATAGAAGCGTATCAAGTCTATGGACTGATAACACGAACAGCAATAACAACAACACCTTATATTCATCAGTTTATGGCTCATTTTAGAGCAAAGTACGTGCCTTACGAGCCACAATATACAATAACAAAAAAATATAAATTAGTAGCAATCGAAGAACCCTCCGTGGCTCAGGTGGCAGCGCGCCGGCCTCTCACCGCTGGATACCGTGGTTCAAATCCCGATCATTCCAAGTGGGATTTGTGCTGGACAAAGCGGAGGCGGGGCAGGTTTTTCTCCGGCTGCTCCGGTTTTCCCTGTCATATTTCATTCCTGTAGCACTCTCCATTGATATTTTCATTTCATCTGTCCGTCATTTATCATTGCCCCAGGGGAGTGCGACAGGCTTCGGCAGCCGGCACATTTCCTGTCCTCGCTGCTAGATGGGGCTTCATTCATTCCATTCCTGATCCAGTCGAATGACTGGAAACAGGCTGTCAATTTTCAATTTCAGTAGCAATCGACCAAAGTATGTTATAAATACATACATACATTATCATTATAGACTGTCATGCCTTTCAGGGTTCAGTCTGCAAGCCTTTGTGAATTGACTAAACGTCGCCACAATCCTCGATTTGCAACTAGTTTAGTTCTATACCTCTTATCTTTAAATCGTCAGAAACTGAGTCTAACCATTGTCGTCTTGGTCTACCTCCATTTCTCTTACCGTCCATGTCAGAGTCAATAAAGTAAACTCGTGTCCTCATCCCGAGGTGGTGCAGCTCTTTTCAGGCACACCCCCATTGGAGGTGAGCTGCATGTACCATTTCAATCACATACCAGCCCTCCTGCCAGTTTTAAATTCCTGGCAATACCGGGAATCGAACCCGGGCCCCCGAGGACAGCAGCTAATAACACTAACCGTTACACTACGGAGGCGGACGGCAGAGTCAATGATTCTCCTAGGTAACCTATCCTCCTCCATTCGCCTCACATGACCCCACCGCCGAAGCCGATTTATGTGTACAGCTTCATCCATCGAGTTCATTACTGAATTAGTATTTTATATTCGAGAATTATTTTCACGATGTAGCTACCTGCATTAGACGTAATAGAATAAATAAATAAAAAGCTATACTCTCAATATTTCTTTCTTCGTTTGAATGTAGCAGTGGTAACCACAGTCAACAGTTACAGAAAATATTGTCACTAAATAGTAGAGCGTTCGGCCAGACAGACAGACCTAGACGTAGGTTACTAACATTTCAGCACTTCCGTATGAGTATACATATCGGTTGTCATACGGTGGTGCCGGGTGACTCAGACGGTTGAGGCGCTGGCCTTCTGATCTCAACTTGGCAGGTTCGATCCTGGTTCAGTTCAATGGTATATGAAGGTGCTCAAATACATCAGTCTTCTGTCGGTGTATTTACTGGCATGTAAAAGAACTCCTGCGGGACTAAATTCCGGCACCTCGGCGATCCCGAAAACCGTAAAAGGAGCTAGTTGACGTAAATCCAAAAACTTTATTTTTCTTTGTTCGTATCGGTGTTATTTCAGCTGTCTTCTCTGGGCTTTGATCTTTTCCCAGTGTTCATTCATATGTTTCCGGTGTTGCTCTTTTCTTTCCTCCGTCCACGCCTTTCCCGTCTTCAACTTTGGCCTTTCTTGAAAATCCTGGTGGCCCTTTTGTTTCCTCTTCAGTGTGTTGCATTCTCATATATCTTCATAAGTGTTCCCCACCTCCTGTTGGTCCCTTTCCAACTCCTTGAACCAAGTTGGCTGGGTCTTCTTGTATTTAAAATGGGTAAAGATCTGGTTCGATAATGGTATGCGTTCCTTCCATTATTATTATTATTATTATTATTATTATTATTATTATTAGTAGTAGTAGTAGTAGTAGTAATATTTATCATCATCATCATCATCATCATCTGTTTACCCACTAGGTTCGGTTTTTCCCTCGGACTCAGCGAGGGATCCCACCTCTACCGCCTCAAGGGCAGTGTCCTGGAGCTTCAGACTCTCGGTCGGGGGATACAACTGGGGAGTATGACCAGTACCTCGCCCAGGCGGCCTCACCTGCTATGGTGAACAGGGGCCTTGTAGGGGGATGGGAAGATTGGAAGGGATAGGCAAGGATGAGGGAAGGAAGCGGCCGTGGCCTTAAGTTAGGGACCATCCCGGCATTCGCCTGGAGGTGAAGTGGGAAACCACGGAAAACCACTTCGAGGATGGCTGAGGTGGGAATCGAACCCACCTCTACTCAGTTGACCTCCCGAGGCTGAGTGGACCCCGTTCCAGCCCTCGTACCACTTTTCAAATTTTCGTGGCAGAGCCGGGAATCGAACCCGGACCTCCGGGGGTGGCAGCTAATCACGCTAACCACTACACCACAGAGGCGGACTATAGTAATATTTATACTTTGTTAATATTGCATTTAATAAATTATGGATCGATGAAACCTAATATTTTAAGAAATAGGTTTTGATCACCGACCGAGTACGTTGCGTGTATTTGGAAGATAGTGTGTTCTAACTCCGCTATCGACAAACCTGACGATGGTTTTCCGTGGTTTATCATTTTTACACCAGACAAATGCTGGTACTCTATCTTAATTAAGACCACGGTCAATTCCTTTCCAGTCTTAGCCCTTTACTACCTACACCATAAGAATGGTTTGTGTCTGAGCGACTTAAAACCAATAGCAAAAACGAAAGCAAATCTGATCAAAATATAATATATTTTTAACTTAAACCACAGGTGCAGGAAACCAGTAGTATTTTCTGGATTACCTTGGAACGATAGTGCATGAAGTGTTAATCAAGTGGCATTCACCTTTATAAATAGCAGGGAGGGTATGTGAGTGAACTGTAGCAGCAGGGAGCACAGTGGGGCGTCTGTGAGTGTTAATGGCAAGATGAGCTGTTCCTTAACGTGTGAACATAGGAAACTGAGCTGCTTAGACGTGTTTAATGCACTGGTACAGTACGTTTGTCCTGTTAGAAAGTCCCAGACTTTACAAAAAAGGCTTCAACTTCTGGAGGCACACATGAGTACAGGGTTACTTTGTAGTGACAAAGGTGGCCGGGCGTAGACGTAACCTCGCTGTCCTACGAAGTGCTGCGTGTACGAATAGGGGAAGCATTTGCAATACCTTCCACTCCCCTACGGATCTTTAAGTCGTGCATGTTTATTTTAATGTTAACATAGATGCTTTCGCTGCCCGTAGTTGTAAGCAATAATTGTTGTAGAAGACTTCCTGGTGAACAGTCGATATTTTCTTCTGAAGAAGTAGAACAAAGGGTTTTATTATAAGGAAAGTGTCTGGTAAGGTTAGAAAGAAGAAAATTACTATTTATTGTATTTTTCATAAATTTGGTGGGGCACTATATTACGAACACATTTTTGGTAGTTTAGTTTCTGTAGTCTTTATGCCAAATATTGACTACCTTCCGTTATAACAGTTCGCTTGTAACTTGCCCGTAAGTGGAGAACACATTCAGTAATATATAGACAAATACCTTAGCCTTGTCCATAACATTCCTGAATTTCTACAAGTCCAGATCTGCTGAGGGGACGAAATATGGGCCCCCTACCATCGATATCGGGTTAGAAGGAGAATGAGCGTTGACAAAATGATGTCGGAATTAAGAAAGCGACGAATGTCTGACAAGTAAGTGGAAGCAATCCCAGTCTCAGCCAGAGGCCTCGTGGTCGCCAATCCACGCTCCCAAGGTGAGAGCTACTTTCAGTCACCTCTTAGGACAGTGAGGCGATACGGCCTCCACCCACAAGAAGACAAAGGAAAGAGAAAAGCTACATCTTGCAAACCTAACACCGTCGCGGTTGCAGTAGAACAAGTGTCCAGCCGTGGCATACAAACAAGAACTATTGCTGGCGCCTTGTAAAGTAAAATGGAGCATGAGCAACTGGGTATAGGAACGGCAAGCTGAGTTGAGTAGAAAGCTGCTTTCCCCAAGAGTACGGCTTTTTAGTGAATCGCTTTAACTGTTATGTTACATATCTGCACATATGTTTGTATTGAGTAGCAGCCAAGCCTTGTCTACCACAGTGAGTTTTATGCAGTACAGTTGCTACATGTTTCAACATGCGACGGCATATGAAACTACAGTAAAATTGATAGAAAAATTCAGAATGAAAGGAAAATTGTTGGAACCATAAAATTCTAGTAATTGGACCACTTAAATTTAAACGTCCATAACTCTATTGATGGCCCGCCTCTGTGGTGTAGTGGTTAGTGTGATTAACTGCCACGCCCTGGAGGCCCGGGTTCGATTCCCGGCTCTGCCACGAAATTTTAAAAGTGGTACGAGGGCTGGAACGGGGTGCACTCAGCCTCGTGAGGTCAACTGAGTAGAGGAGAGTTCGATTCCCACCTCAGCCATCCTGGAATTGGTTTTCCGTGGTTTCCCACTTCTCCTCCAGGCAAATGCCGGGATGGTACCTAACTTAAGGCCATGGCCGCTTCTTCCCCTCTTCCTTGTATATCCCTTTCAATCTTCCCATCCCCCGCAAGATCCCTGTTCAGCATAGCAGGTGAGGCCGCCTGGGCGAGGTACTGGTCATCCTCCCCATTTGTATCCCCGACCCAGTGTCTGAAGCTCCAGGACACTACCCTTGAGGCGGTAGAGGTGAGATCCCTCGCTGAGTCCGAGGGAAAAACCGACCCTGGAGGGTAAGCAGATAAAGAAGAAGAAGAAGAAGAAGAAGACATGTAAAAGCTAAACACACTATTGGCTGTAATAACTACTTTGCATTACACTTACATGTTATCATAAAAGCTTACAAGCAGTGTATTAAGATTGTTTCCCTCTTCCCCTTCTAGCCGTAAGTCCATTAGCAAAACAATTTCCAGGAAGAAAACTAACCTCGGCTATTTTGCTGACATTGACTCAGACTGGGGGTGACCAAAATTGCAAATGCCAGAATTATTAAGGCTCTAAATTTCACGCAGGTCCAAATTACATGGACTTCCCCTATTATAATATCAAAAGTCAGCGCCCGGCTCCATGGCTAAATGGTTAGCGTCCAGGCCTTTGGTCACAGGGGCCCGGGTTCGATTCCCGGCAGGGTCGGGAATTTTAACCATAACTGGTTCATTTCCCTGTCACGGGGACTGAGTTTATGTATCGTTTTCATCATCATTTCATCTTCATCACGACACGCAGCTCGTCTACGGATGTCAAATCGAAAGACCTGTAACTGGCCAGCGGAACTTTTCCTCGGACACTCAGGGCACTAAAACCCATACGCCATTTCATTTCCTTTTTTCAAGAAAAGTCAGCACTTTATCCGTTATAAAAATCTACACGCCTCCACTGATCACTGCTTCAATTTACATCAATGTGTATGAGGAACTCGGAAGGGTCGTAGAGGTAGTTACAAATTAGACTTCCATGTTGAAACGAAGCACAAAGTGAAAATAGGCAAAATATCGGAGTTGTCGTGGAATGACCAAACACAGCACATTTAACGCCACTGACTGCGAGAAATAATACTCATTCAGTGACAGAGGGACCTGGGACACAACATTTCCTTACCCTAACTCTCTGAGTGTCAGAGTCGCTGTGAACGATTTTCAAAAACTGAACGAAACTTGCCAGCGTCGCTCTGTGAGACGCTAGGTTTCTTTACTCTTTGATAGGCTTCTAGACCGAAAATGGCGCCTAATCTTGGCACGACCATTAACGAGAGTTTGATCTACCATGTTCTGACAATATTCTTTTGTTTTCTGTCTATTGATAATCTCTAGCGATATTTACGTTTCCTTGAGTTGTTCACGCGCGACTCGTAAAATCATGGCGTCGAATTATAAGAACAGTGGTGTAAGAGAGGAGGAAATTAAATAACTGTTTTTTTTAATTTTTTTGCTATTTCCTTTACGTCGCACAGTGTGCCGAATCCCCGATCTAGGTGGAAAAAATTAATAACGTCGTTAATAGTCCTGGAATCCTATTAAAAGTTGGCACTATCCCGTTTTCGAGGTCGCTGAATTCATATCTGGCATCGTCTAAAGTGTACGATGTTCGGGGGTAAATATATAGGGGTGAGGGGTAAGGGGAGTTTTAAAAAATGACCGAAAGCAACAAAAGAATCGTCCATTTACGGGAGTAAAAACACGATTTGGATGTGTATATTATAGTTTATAACAGTGGTAAACATACTATTTAAAACTGGGTAAAATATGAATAACAATGAGAATTTCAGTCCAGTATTCTTGTTACACCTTATTTGAGGGAATAGACGAAGGCATTGTATGTAAATTCTTCCAGATTGAAAACGTATTTTAAATACGTAGTTTTAGTAAAGCACACCTTACACACGGAAACATTATTATATATATTATATTTCCATATAAAAAGGTTAAGATTACACTCAGAAACATTTAATAAAAACCGTGAAAGGATCATATTACAGTATTTACAAGTAATTGTCTCATCAATCTCATCCTGTTCATAATAACAACATGTCCAATGTTCAATCGTCCCCTGATTCGTCTGTAGAGTCCAGAGAATCGCAGTCGTTGCTGTACTGGTCTTCTTCATTTGATGTGAAAGGATCTTGGGAGTCAGTAAGTAACTCAATGGCTTCCATAGGTAGATTACCAGGAGTTTTTCGTGGCATTGTTCGGTACTTGTTTATTAAGGGATTTGATGTAATCAACAACATTTTAAGCAGGTCTCTATTCGTTGAATCCCTGCTACATTTCCGAGTATGAAGTTCACGAAACCTCCAACAATCTTTATTTCTAGCTTCTTGAGCTTCTTCAGATAAAGTTCCGATTGGCACAAGAAAATGTTTAATTACTTGAGTAATGTGTACTAATATGTTATGCACAGTTACGGGCATATAATTCCATGGATATAGTTTGACATACAAAGCCGCAGTTTGCGCACCAAATTCTTTGAATTTATTCACATTTATTTCAGAGCCAGAAGAAAGAGCAGCTAGTAATACACGATATCTTTTTATTAAGCCTTCATCTTTTCCCGCTTGATCGAAAAGAATCTTCAGCAGCAAACGCGACTTCCTCCAAATTACGCGATTCGGTAATATCACAAACATTTTGCTTCTTCGTCTTTATGGAAGAGTCCTTAAATTCCTTAGGGTGACGACCGGCTTTGTTAGGTACACAACTTGTTTTTGGATCATACGCTGGATCAATGTCGTCTTGTTCACTTAACACGATGAAATCCGTCACATTTCACGAATCACCGAATTTTTCTCGGAATCGTTGTTCTCTTCTTCCTGCACTCTCCCATTTTTGTTGTTATTACGGGGTATCAATTTAATTTTCTTTCTTAGCTCCAGAAATTGAGTGTCAGTAAGAGTTGTAGGCTCTAATTTATCCATAACATATTGAAATATGATTTCTAAACGCCCCTTTTTACGACATGACCGCCACGCGTTGAAATATTCTTCTCGCGGTAAGGCCCACATGGTTACTGAAAATAAGAAAATATATCATCATGCACATTCGTGCGCAACCAAACCGCTACAGATCCTGAATCTACATTAAATTTCCCATCGAATGACGTTTAAAGTAAAGTGGCACTATGAGGCACTCATACAGTTTTTTTCGAGCAAATCGTAAAAACAATCTAATTTTCTACAACTGCTTCCTTTTACAACGCACTGTAAATAAGTTATTTACTGCAGAACGCTTGTATTATGCTTAAAATGAGAACACATACCTCTTTTCACTATTCCATGAACCACAGAATACAACACCTCGTTGAACTTACTAGAAACACAACGTTCGGTTCACTCCGACACCTCCTATCAACTGAGCTGATAACTGCCAGGAAGATGTTTCAGCACCTGTCCCCTCCATCCTACGCACCAGAAAGCGAAAAGAAAGACTGAAGGTCAACATCTGGTTTGTTCACTATCGAATGAGCCAGGTTGCGCTTTGATTGGCTACAGTGAATTTTTTCCACCTAGATATGGGATTCGACACACTGTGCGTCGCACCGTCCCAGATATGTCTTACGTCGACGATGGGATAGGAAAGGCCTAGGAATTGGAAGGAAGCGGCCGTGGCCTTAATTAAGGTACAGCCCCGGCATTTGCCTGGTGTGAAAATGGGAAACCACGTAAAACCATCTTCAGGGCTGCCGACAGTGGGGCTCGAACCCACTATCTCCCGATTACTGGATACTGGCCGCACTTAAGCGACTGCAGCTATCGAGCTCGGTAATAAAAAAACTAATGAGTCAAGGAACTGTTGTGGAGCCTTTACAGTATTTTTCTGGTAAACATTCCTTTCTTCACAGTCACTACAAATTATCAACATCATCATTATCACTTGGTTGGCTATGTACAGTCGCATTCTCCGTAGGTAATTCATTGTCTGAGGCGAAATCGGCAATTGGTTAATTACCAAGATACAAAATAAATCGCTGTCCACAAAGTCCAAGAGGTCACCACTTGACTCGCAAGTCATCAGCTACACGACTTTTATTTTCACTGCCATCATTTAATTGTGTTTACTTCCGTGATTGACACTGTTGGAGTACTTTTTCAATGTGCTAAATTTTGGAATTTCGAATTTTCGTCACCCCTGCAGATATTTTTAGATCAACTAAAATCGGTTTCTTTGTTTTAACTCCATTTATAAGATTGTGGTAATAGGAAAAATCAAAATTTCAAACTTTTACTTTCCTGAATAAATTATTTAATTTAATTAATTAATAATGCAAGGAATACATTTCATAATGAGCTGAAGTTATCCTGAATTTAGATGACAATGTTTTTCACTCCCTGATCAAGTTTTGCCTTCATATTTTTAAAAACAGGGGAGTTCCATTCTTTTCTCTGAAATCCTATATTTTCCATTAAAAGAGCCCGGCACATTTAAACCACACCTTTACATTTTCGTTTGGCATTAAAAGGGCTAAAATAAATATATATAGAGAGAGAGGGGGAGAGATAGTTGGCTAATTAAATATATAAATTAACGGATCTCTAATTTCAGTGAAAAGTGGTGTTTGCTTCTGCTGTTTCCATGCCAATGATTTCTCCTGTTGATCGTAACACCCCAGGTTCTCTAATAACTTCTCTCGTGACCCACTTCCGATGTCTTGGGCACCGCGTGACACGTGCGCCCTCTCCTACTCCTGAGATGAAAGCGAAGGTAAAGTAAGAGATTATCTTTCAGGAATAAGAATGAGGGCAGAGAAGAAGATGACCTGAATTTGATATACATTCAGAGAGAGAATATTTAGACATATAAGTAAATAATAAGGGATATAATGGAAAGGAAGTTCCAACAAGACAGTCTCTCTTGTTTTCTGAGATAGCCAGAAAATAATATGGCGAGGTCTCTAAATTTAAATACGTCTAAGTACTAAGCTTCGTTAATCCCTATGGTCAATTTGATAAAGGATCACAGTTCACCAGGAACTTCTGTATTTGCTTTGTACACTGTCGTTCATAAGTGTTATGCCCCACTTTCAAGTCGGTAAAACACTAAGTTTCTGATGTCAAAGGGCTGATGACCTTCGATGTTAGGCCCCTTAAAACAAGCATCACCTGATGTCAAGGGAAGCGCCACAGAACGTCTTCATGTGTAACTATCCATGGAGAATGAATATTAAGTCTCTGCGCTATATAGTTGTGAGTAGGGGTGGATTTCTATGAGAAGTCATATTTTCTTCCTTAAAATTATATCATGTAGTCTTGGATTTTAGGCACGTTTAATAAAAATTAAACAGGTTTTATTGGTCGTATAAATGCACATTTAGCATTTTTAGTGTTGTGGCATATTTTTTACAAAATCTCACCATAACGAAATATTTTGGCAATTTTCATTTGACTTTCGTTATCATCGGAATAAGCTCTAGGAATTATTTTTCATGGTAGATTGGAATATAGTTCTACTGAAGGACCATTGAAAAGTAATGTATGGGATGTTTCTACTAGGTAAGAGCTATTGTTTGCTGGTTGGGTCAATTACAGGAAACCGGGCTATTGTTTATACGGAAGCAGAGGCAATTGTGCAAGTTAGTTGCCATTGCCCATATCTCTCACATTCGCATTTCGCCCTTCCTTCTTCAATACACTGAATGACCGTGGTTATTGAGGGATCTTTTAGTCATTCAGTGGCTGCCAATATGCCTAGAACGAATATCTCAGTTAGTGAGAAGTTGCGAAGTTTTATTCGGTACGGATGGCGTGGTAGTATTCCGTAAATTGCGTGAGGATGTGAAAGGACCAGTAGCATCTAGGGTGTGTAGAAAATGTACTAGAAAGGGATAGCGGACTTTTGTACCTGCCTGGAGTAAGTTACATTCTTTGTGAAAACCCTTCTTCTGCAGATTTCTAGGAATTTTCTCCATTCAAGTACGCTGTCGTTCCATCATGTGATTTCGAAAGAAGCTTTCCTGGCTACAAGACGATACTCAGCGACAACAGGAGAGGATTCTCATTCAACAATGTGGTCATAAATTGCAACAGTTCTGATAATGGAGACTAGATCAGGTATAAAAAGCTTCATTCACAAAACATGTATTTTGTGTACGACGTAAAATTGATTGAATTTAAATATTAAACATTGAAAGTAACTGTAGTGGTTATGTCTTCCACACAGTCCATCCTTGCCTCTAGGAGTAAGCAGTTTAACCTTTATGAGTTTATGAACAATTCAGCATTTTAGGTGACTATAAGTTAAATATTTCGAAGAATTAAAACTATTTTAATTCCACATTAGTTGCAGCCTGTACCAGTTATAATAAAAGTGTTCCTGTATGTAATGCAGATGCTATTCATGAAGTCATATTTTGAATTTTATAGGTCATATTTTTATGTTCTGTAGTTCATAAATGCATACATATTTAATACATTTTTAGGTAATAGAAATCCGCCCCCTAATTATGAGCATCATCATCACCATCATTTTCTTCTACGTGAAACGCAGATGGCAGCAAGCTTTCGCCAAAGAGTCCTGTTTGAAGACACCTTCTCGATATCGTCCCATCTGATGTTGACTATTAGTAGGTCTTCCTTGATAGTTTGACGCCATGTTTTGTGCGGTCAGCCCGGCATCTGTCTACCTCCTGACCGCTCCCATCGCATAACGTTCTTCCGGTATCGGCTGTTTAGTAAGCAAAGAATATGGCCGGCTAGACACACTCGACGTTCCGCCACAATTTCGTGGAATTTCCTGCAGCCACTCTGTCACAAATTGTCCTCATTGGTGACTGGGTCACGCCAATTATTGCCTACGTTTTGCGTTGGCAATGCTGGCGGAACACGTGCAGTGTCCGTTTTGTCTGCGGTGTAATTTTCGATGTTTCACCGGCATAGATCGCTGTTGGCACGAGTAGTGTCTTATACAGTTTGATTTTTGTCTCTTTTATTGACCGTTGAAGCGAACCAGATGGATCGCCGACGCCAAAAGACAGCCGAGGCTTGTGCAATTTCAAACTCACTTAATTTAGAGTAAGTCTGTAGCAAGTGGTGATATTCCATTCTCAATTGCTTCAACATCATTACAGGTCCACAAGGCGTAACATTTCGACCAAGGGGCTAAAGTAGGTGGAAGGATAGAGCACGAATACTGCTAATCTGTAGCTCATTCTGAACTTAGCATGTTTGATCTTCAGCTTACTGCAATCTGTTGACGCGGCGTCAAGTTTGAAACTGTATACATGCTAACATTTGTTTCATCCTGACAACATATCGCTCATTGTGAAAACAATCACACCCATGATTATACTGCCATTCAATGTTAACAATGACGTGTCGAGCTTCGGTCGTCGCGCGATCCGTAACTCCTTTGTCGATTACATTTCGAATTCAATTTTATATTCAGTGACTGCTGCTATCTTCTGGCGACTGTGAGAACGAATTTCAGACAATATTACAATTGACAATATTACTCCGCTTGGCGATGCATATGATTAGTGGAAAGCAGAATATGGCGGTAGCTGGCTTGACGAAGGATGAAATATTGGTTCTTCTTCTGAGACAAGCACAAAAATCTAGTCCCCAGACCAGAGGAATTAAACAACCTGGCTACAATCCCTAATC
Organism: Anabrus simplex; assembly: GCF_040414725.1. Lineage (NCBI taxonomy): Eukaryota > Metazoa > Arthropoda > Insecta > Orthoptera > Tettigoniidae > Anabrus > Anabrus simplex. Next base: position 239,978,227 of record NC_090271.1, read on the forward strand.
TGTCAGGCAATCGCACCAGGTACTCCTGAACCGAAGTCGTCAATGCTGACCATTTAACCAAGGAGGAAGGTCTTAGAGGAATAATAATAATAATAAATTTTACGTTCCACTAATTACGTTTAAGGATTTTCGGAGACGCGATGTACTGGAATTTATTCCGAGACGCGATGTACTGGAATTTATTCCCGTAGGATTTAATTTACTTGAAGACTAATTTGAGCTTCTTCAAGTACCACCGGACTGAGGCAGGGTTGAACATGCCAATATGGGGTCAGAAGGTCAGCTCCTCAACTGTCAGAGCCACTCAGCCTGGTGGTTTTGGAGGGACTTACTGAAGGCCGAAATATATTTTCTCAGACCTGATAATGGTGTGTTGGTAAGGCTTGAAGACGGATCAAGAATATTTTTGCAAGTTGCGTTTGCCTGAGCATAGTCGTATCATATAACAAGTTAGTATAATAATTAGTTAATTTCTTTTTTCCTCACATAACTGCTAATAAGGAAATGGTCCTCATTGCAGTAAGATTATAGAAAGGACTTGAGGTAAAAAAAAATGCAGAACAGAACGATACAGTTATTACACTAATTGACGTGTGTTTATATTGATGTTTACAACACCACAAATCATTAAATTGCCGACAATTTCCATCATCTGTTTCCCATTTGGGATAATTCATTGGTGTACACTTGGTAGCAGAGCAAATCTGTGGAGACTCGAGCGACACGACACCATAAAAGGGGGAAACAGAGATTCCAAAAAAATGTATAAACTTCTCTTGGTACCAATATTCCACAATCTATTTTTGAACTTCCTGGAATCGCTGACAGTAACGTGTTGTTGAAGTGGAAGACCATACCAGCATCACATTCAACAGAATACATGAAGACAATATCCGGTGGTTGTAATTGGCTAGTTTATCTACACTGTTCGGTACAATTAATTGTGGGAATCTAAGAGAAGGGCTCCTGAACGAAGGTTTTATCGAAAGAGCTACGTTTATTCCTACATCGAATTCTTCATGGGAATCATCTGCCGTGAATCGCTTTGAGGATATCGTATAAGAAATTGGCATTGTCCGTGTTCACAATGACCCACCATGTCGCCGGAAAAGCTACGATCTACTGAACGACATAGGGTCAAGTAGGGCAGCTAATAGAAATACTTTCCGCACTTAGCCTTCCTAGATTGGCTAGAGCGTAATTCTGGGTGCACTGATCTACCCCGATACATGGACTAGGTCTCCAATGTCCAAATGTTATATGGCAAATAGTTTTATCTATATAAATAAAATTGTAGGGGGTCCGCTGTCTGTAATTTCTTTTGTTTTGCCAATTTTTCAGATATTTATCCGTTTTAGGTCAACTCAAGACCGAATCGGTGGTTTTTACGTTTCGTGTCTGTTTGTTTGTCTGTTTGTCTGTTCCACCATCACGTCGAAACGGCTGGATAGATTTCAACCAAACTTCATATTTAGAGTATACTCATCCCGGGGAAGGTTTCGATATGCATATCATTTTAAAATCTTTGAATAGACGGGGGGTTTATAGGAAAACCAGAACGGTTTTTCCACCATCACGTCGAAACGGCTGGATAGATCTCGACCAAACTTCATATTTAGAGTATACTCATCCCGGGGAAGGTTTTGATATGCATATCATTTTAAAATCTTTGAATATACGGGGGGTTTATAGGAAAACCAGAGTGGTTTTTCCACCATCACGTCGAAACGGCTAGATAGATCTCAACCAAACTTCATATTTAGAGTATACTCATCCCGAAAAAGGTTCGACATGCATATCATTTTAAAATAGTTGAATAGACGGGGGGTTTATAGGAAAATCAGAATGGTTTTTCCACCATCACGTCGAAACGGCTGGGTAGATCTCAACCAAACTTCATATTTAGAGTATACTCATCCCGGGGAAGGTTTTGATATGCATATCATTTTAAAATCTTTGAATATACGGGGGTTTATAAGAAAACCAGAATGGTTTTTCCACCATCACGTCGAAACAGCTGGATAGATATCAACCAAACTTCATATTTAGAGTATACTCATCCCGAAAAAGGTTCAACATGCATATCATTTTAAAATAGTTGAATAGACGGGGGTTTATAGGAAAATCAGAATGGTTTTTCCACCATCACGTCGAAACGGCTGGGTAGATCTCAACCAAACTTCATATTTAGAGTATACTCATCCCGGGGAAGGTTTTGATATGCATATCATTTTAAAATCTTTGAATATACGGGGGGTTTATAAGAAAACCAGAATGGTTTTTCCACCATCACGTCGAAACGGCTGGATAGATCTCAACCAAACTTCATATTTAGAGTATACTCATCCAGGGGAAGGTTCGACATGCATATCATTTTAAAATCTTTGAACAGACGGGGGGTTTATAGGAAAACCAGAATGGTTTTTCCACCATCACGTCGAAACGGCTAGATAGATCTCAACCAAACTTCACATTTAGAGTATACTCATCCCGGGGAAGGTTTCGATATGCATATCATTTTAAAATCTTTGAAAAGACGGGGGGTTTATAAGAAAACCAGACTGGTTTTCCTCCATTTTCTCTTAAACTATTGATTTTCTGTAAACTTCGTTTACCGTACGGGAAACGTCTCTTCATTATAAACAACTTTCGTTATGTTCATAATTTACCTTACTCTTCACATGACGGAGAAATTTACAATTTTCCGCTGGTATCATGCACTGCATTGAGTGACAGACAGACCGACAACGAACCTACAGGTTACCATGGCAAAGGTTCTGACTGCATGCCAGCAGGGAAAAAACGTATTGCCATTTTTCTCATCATGCTTTTAAATTCGTGGTTGTTCCTTGGGTAGAAGACAAGAGAGGCGTCAATCGGCCTACCTGCGGGATATTGGCGGAATATCGTTGGTTGTTATAACCGCCCTCGAATAGATTAAGTAATAACACCATTAGTCATCTTCTTATTATTTGTTTACCTAAGAATCACTGGACCTAAATTTCTCCTCTGTTACCGCTTTATTATATCCATAACTCACACTAGCATAATTTATTGAGGGGCATTTGATTTTCCAATACAGTCACTTGGCATTTACATATTTGTCGTTATCCGGCTGTCCTCAGTTATAATCCATTTTCTATTACTTTCAACTTTCTTAACTGTATTATTTTCTTCCTTAATTACGCCGTATGTACGCGAGTGCTAGAAACTACTGGATGTATTTCCACCAAGACTCATATTTAGAATACGCCTGTCCTTGACAGGTTTTGGGGCAAATATTGTTTCTAAATCCCTGAACTGACTGGGGGTTTATACGAAACAGAAACAGGATTTTGCACTTCCACAAAATATACACAACCAACGTTAATTTAAATCTACCTGCCTTGGTAGAAATTAATTTCTAAACCTTTTTTCTCATGTGCATCATTTCGATACGAGGATTAATAAGGGAGATATCATTAATCCTAGAAGTGCCGAATATTTTTCCCTAAATGCCAGGTCATTTTCGCATGTATTACACATCTATGTTTTTAACAAATTTAAGCACTTTTAGTGCAGAAAAGTTATGCATTCAGCACACCATATTACTCAGAAAGCTTTATTTAAGATGCTTATATAAGTATTAGATCATTTACTTGCATATCTGGTGCGTATCAGGCGATCAAAAATTTGAAAAACTAAATAAAAAGTATTTTTCAAATTTTCAAGTTCACAATTAGTAATAAATAACCACGCATTTAAAAAAATAACTATATACAAAACACGCGAAATTTCATCTAGTTTTCAAAAATATTAAGTTCTCAAAAGTAGAAACAAAATAAAATAGCAAAAGAACTAAAATTTCCGAGCTGCACACAGTTCAGTCAGCCGCCGAGCACTACTGAGAGTCATTCTCGGAGAGTTTTATTTTCCTGCCGTGCCTCATAGGCCTCCAGAAATACTGCAATTTATGATAGTATTCACGGTGCACCCCATATTTATTAGAATGACAATTTACTTTTTCATTTCGGAGGCAGTTACATCAAACCAGGTTCGCATACGAGAAAAGGCCTACATTTCTCCAGAATGTCTTTTAGGATTTTTTCGCCGCATAGTCATTACTTTCTTTTACCAAGAGCTTCCAAATTAAATCAGTAAAGAACAAGTACAAATACATAATAGGTGGACTGTTTCGGGGCAGACAGATCAGAATGCCAGGATCCCTTACGCGGAACTTCCCGGAAACATCGAACTCCGGTTCGGGTGGATAAACCCCGCACCACTTTGGTGTTACGGAAACAGTATCATCCAATGGAATGTCGGCAGGCCTGCTCTCTTCATCGGAATCACTGTCAACTTCAGATTCTGGAACATATTCTTATCCGCTCTCAGAAGAATCATCAGCTAAAGAAAAGATATATCGCTGGAGGAGGAAGCATCCCAATCATCTTCAAGAACTATGCGAATATCACTTGAATCACGTAGCTCATCACCCATGATGAAAGTTTACACTTCAAAAGAAACATTTTAAAAATAAACTCAATAATATGTGACAGATAACGTAAGATATTCGCAGAAACTCACAGGAACAGCGAGCGAGCGCGAAGATACATAGCAACTGAGAAGACAGGGAGATGAGGAAAGAGTAGCTGAATTTATAGCTACCCTGACCTTGACTGAGTCATTTCCGGCTAGTAAGGAATGTGTGAAGAAAGATTTCAAGCTTCCTCTTCAATGCCTTACTTATTAAAATAGCGTAAGTGAACGATAAATGATGTTATGACTGGTTAAGCGAATGCATGTACTATGCGTCGCGCGTGCGACGTTGGCATTCTAGTGACACTCTATTGAGTCGCAAGCGCGACGTTTGGCAGTTCTAGGGTTAACGGACCGTTTTTCTGTACAAGTCCCATCGGACTTAACTCACGAGCGGGTGCGTGTAAAGCGTATTCCTTACAACTTGAAAACTACTGAAGACATTCGAACCAAAATTTATATTTAGCATCCACCTGTCCAAAGGTAGGTTTTAAACGTAAATAACATTTCATGTTCCGGAATGGACTGGCGGTTTATAGGGAACCGAAATGGTGATTTTACTCTTCCACAATATATACAGAACAAGACCAACCTGACTGGAAATCGACCAAACGTGATGGAATTCCACCTCTAAACCTTTTTTTCATGTGCATTTTTTCGTCAGGAGGATTAATAAGGGAGATACCATGAATGGTCAGTTTTGCAGGTTAAGTCCAGCGGACATAGCCACAAAGGTGTTTTACATGGAGCAGATTCCTTATCTATATAAATCAAATCGTAACGACTGTGTGCCACTACACTGACTATTTTGGCGAAATTTTCGTACAGCTTTCCGTTTAAGGGGTAATAATGACCATCTGTACAATTTTTGGTTTAGTTTCCTGAAAGTCCTAATTTTTAACCGCCTCGCCCAAAATCCAGATTGCGGCATAATCTGCCAGAAGAAAAAAATAAGATAATTGAAATTTGACAAAATTATACGTTTTAGCCTGTAACGAACGGAGAACATGCTAGATTATTACATTTTTCACTTTTTATCCCCGAAGAATATCAAAATATGCAGGCAGTTTTAATGATGGTGCAGACCTTCGGAAATTCCTATCACATAACAGATTGCACAATCTCCGTTCAATTTGGAATGATCTACAAACTTTGATCTTATGACTTTTTGCCGTATCTGTATCCCTTTTACGCTTGATTTTTCTCTATTAATCGATGTTAAGTCAGTTTGGAATTTTCACAAGCATAATTCATACTTTCGATTACTTATATGAAATACAGAATCATCAAACTCTTCACGAAAATTGGCCCACCCAGTAGCCATATGTGAGCCAAATGCTATGTATGTAACTGTCACATAATTATCCGAAAAGTAATGCAATGTGAGATAATCTTACAAAAACGTTACCCTGTTCCACGTTTCTAACTCAGTCTGGCCCTAGAATAGATGACATATCATAGGACCAGCCATTTAGGGCACTAAATCCGGCGTGTCTTATAGTATAATTCTTTGTCGATATGACGTACGTTTAGTAGCAGTTAATCTGTAAATGAAGGTCTTCAATATTGTAAAAACGCATATACTTTCGTATGTCGATCTATATATATTCACTGATGTCGATTTGTAGCGATCGAGAAAGGGTGGGTCTGCTAATGTAATCAGTACCTCCCACACCGACTTTGACTGGCTGTATGAAAGGGCCCTTCTCCAACTCCTGTGTAACTGTCATTAGTAAGGAAGGTCTACAATTGTAATGAATAGTTCGCTTCTTGACATGCGGAAGGCAAGTGAGCATGCAGTTTTGTGTAAAACTTCCCTACCCGATTGTGTTTGGCAGAAGGCAAGGGTGCCCGCCATTATAAACAAATGTCCTCATCTAAAATGTGACTGGCATTAGGCATAGTGGCCTGCTATTTTGATGGAAACTCACCAACTTGGTGTGACTGGCAGTAACCTGGCTGGCAGTAGGAAAATCGGCCTGACATTATAATGATAACGGCACAACTCAATTTTGAATCGTGGTAGGGAATTTGCCTGCCATTATAATAAAATCTCCTCGACTGTAATCTGTTTGGGAGTAGGAAATGGGGCCTGCCATTGTAACGAACACTCCCAACTTGATTGTGACCGCGCAGTAGGCAATGGGGCCTCCAATTATAATGTAAACTTTCCAACTCGATTGTGAATGGCAGTAGGCAAGTGAGCCTGCCGTTATATCACAAATCCGTAACAAACACTTTTCATTGGAAACAACGTATGGGGACATCCCCATGCTCTTTCTCGGATAGCGCTAAGAGACATGCAATTTTAAAACAATCTTATTTACTGCATGTACACTGTTTACTTCGATATTCGAATACAATGTTGAACACCGTAGCGAAGCACGGGTACATTTGCTAGTAGATAATAAAGACAGCTTTTTACACATATTTCGAATCACCTGTGATGGACCATATAAAGCTATCAAGAATAATCCCATTTCACAAATTATTCTCAGCTTCCCAGCTATTACGAGTGGGAATTCAACAAAAAACGAAATTACTTTATTACTGGTAGACACTGGCAGGCTTTTTCACATTTGGGGTCAAATTTTACAATTTATGAATTACTCGCTGTATCCGTGCGCTATTTTCATCACGTACAGATCGCACCGAGTTTTAGAAACAGTTCATTAAATGCTTATTTCCAACCACATGGGCCATGTTACGTAACAATATTAATTAATAAGTGAACCAGGTTTATCGTGTTCTTCAAATCAAATGGCCACAATACGTGTATATGTAATTACTTTATATTATTTAGATTCACACAATATTAAGGGTCAATGTTCATGTTATGTTTTTAATCCCATGTACTTTAAAAGTTTTGGAGGAAATCTCCCATTCGGTGAAATAATGCTAACACTAAATAGGAAACTTATGCTTTTTTGGCTTCTTGGCAACAATCTTGAACCTGGTGTCTTAGAAAATTTTCTTTGAGGAGTTGCGCGAATTTTCCATTTTTCTTTGAATTCTGGTACTTGGTATTAGTTTCTGAACGTGACTAAATAATTCGTATCCTCTTTACACACTGCTACACATTGAATTCCATTTGTTAGTATAGACTATTTCCTTAATATCATGAACATTTCTCCCGAAAATTTCCTGGGCAGGCCTATTGATGTTAAAAATTAAGCTGTTTTTTCTGGAAAATTAATCCCACGAATATTATCCTCTTGGAAATAGAATTCCCTACTGTGTGAAAGCATTATTACCGAGCTTGACAGCTGCAGTCGCTTAAGTGCGGCCAGTATCCAGTATTCTAGAGATAGTGGGTTCGAACCCAGCTGTCGGGAGCCCTGAATGATGTTTTTCCGTGGTTTCCCATTTTCATACCAAGCAAATGCTGGGGCTGTATCTTAATTAAAACCACCCGCTTCCTTCCCACTCCAAGCCCTTTCCTGCCCCATGGTCGCCATAAGACCTGTCTGTGTCGGTGCGACGCAAAACAAGTTGAAGAAAATTGTATGACTGCGCTTCCGTGCTTATGTGCGATTTTATCTTCCGTGCGAATGCCGAAACCCACCTTCCAGATCGCACTCTCAGAAATTTTGAGAATTCGACGAGTGATATCAAGTTCTCTGTTGTCAAATTTAACGATTTGCGTGTCGCAGGAATATCTTTATTATATTATGTCTATTTTCATGTTTATACCAACCTTTATGGATCATTACTAGACTAGAGCCCGGTTTTTCCAATGACTGTTCAGTGTTAATACCGCTGTTAAATAGACTTAAGATACAGTTTAACGAAATGACCATCGATCAAGAATTCTTAACACAAATACATTTTTGATACTTGTGTTAAATTAACATTGCACTAGCACTGTGTTAAATCTTCTAACAGCGATAAAAATGTCAAAATGGCAGCAACTAGTTGACGTAAGTTTGAAAATCGTCTACTAAGTTTGAAAATCGTCTACAATTTGAAGAAGGCAATATATGAATCATGCTAAGAAAGAAATTCTCTTTTAGTGTTGTCAGAAGAAAGCTTTCTACAAAGATAGGTCTCTAATCACCAAATCCATAATGAACACGATATTAGAAAAAATTGAAAAAAGGTTAGAATTTTTCGCAAACTGCAACTTATTAGTGTCCCCAGTGTCCGGATCCATGGCTAAATGGTTAGCGTATAGGCCTTTGGTCACCGAGGTCTCGGGTTCGACTGCCGGCAGGGTCGGAAACTTTAACCATCTATAGTTAATTCCGCTGGCACGGGACTGGGTATATGTGTCGTCTTCATAATCATTTCATCCTCATCATGACGCGCAGATTGCCTACGGGAATCAAATCAAAACACCTGCACCTGGTGAACCGAACATATCCTCGGACACTCCAGGCGCTAAAACCATGCGCCATTTCATTTATTTTCAGTGTCTCTAGTGCAGGAATTGCTTATAGTACTTAAATATTATTCTCTAAGCTCTTTCCGTGAAATTGTAGGCAACTACGCTCATTAGAGCAAGACAAGAGTGTTTAGAATTGTGCGAAGAGTTTCCGCGGCTTTGGCAAGGCATCACGTTACATCACCTGCAGTAAAATAATGTCCGAAAATCATTCAAGATGTAGGATCAATTATGACATTCTCTCGGTGTTGTAGGAGCTTTTTATCGAACTCATGCACGAAAATATTGAATTTTGTGATCTAAACGTCCGTTCTTTTATTTTTCAATCACACCTGCATACTTTCAAATTAAATCTATAAAAACATTTGTCACGTATTCATTATAATAGCGATTCTGTTTCCTCTTCCTGGACATGTTTACGTCTTCGAAGTCTCCACTAAACGTAACCTATAATAATGTCAACCATTTATGACAAAATGCAATTCCAGTATACCCAGCGACCTATATTATACCACATATACTGGCTGGAAGGGCTTATACAGCGCTACTAGCTGAGGAAAGTTGCAATACGTCTGCCATGTTTCCTGTTTCATCTATTAGTTGTCAACAAGGAAAGATGCCTAAGTCGTGTTCTGCAATTAATTGCATGAACAGAGGGAATACAAAATGAAATATACCATTTTATAAGCGAGTATTTGTTCCTTGCTGCCACCAGAGAACATGACAGAGCAGCTTTCAACTTTCTTCAAAGCTGGCAAGTATTCCGCGAGTCTATGGAGTATAACATAGGTCGTTGAATATACCGCACCGCCTCTGTGGTGTAGTGGTTAGTGTGATTAGCTACCACCCCCGGACGCCCGGGTTAGATTCCCGACTCTGCCACGAAATTTGAAAAGTGGTATGGGGGTTGGAACGGGATCCACTCAGCCTCGGGAGGTCAACTGAGTAGAGGTGAGTTCGATTCTCACCTTAGCCACCCTGGAAGTGGTTTTCCGTGGTTTCCAACTTCTCCTCCTGGCAAATGCCGGGATGGTACCTAACTTAAGGCCACTGCCGCTTCCATACCTCTTCCTTGTCTATCCCTTCCAATCTTCCCATCCCTCCACAAGGCCCCTGTTCGGCATATCAGGTGAGGCCGCGTGGGCGAGGTACTGGTCATCCTCCCCAGTTTTATCCCTGACCTAGAGTCTGAAGCTCCAGAGCACTGTCTTTGAGGCGGTAGAAGTGGGATCCATCGTTGAGTCCGAGGAAAAAACCGACCCTGGAGTGTAAACAGGTAAAGAAGAAGACGAAGAAGAAGAAAATACAGCTCTGGGCACTTTGTGTAAAGAAACAAAAGGTTTTTCGCTACCAAGCGCGTCCAGAAATCTCGCGGAAACGTGCTAATTAACAATTGCGTACCCCTTAAGTCGACCCCGCGTACCGCTAGTGGTACTTTGAATACCAATGGAAAAGTTTATGCCGTGGCCTTGATTATGGTACAGCCCCAGAATTTTTGACTGGTGTGAAAATGTGAAACTACGAAAAACCATCTTCATGGCTGCCTACAGTGGCTTTCCAAAGTATACACGTTACTCGCTTTTAAACCTAATACTGCCTAAAATTTCGGATTCTAATACTTAAATTCCCATTTCCATTTAGTTTTGATCGTATCAATATTTAATTGAACAGTGAAATGTAGCTGCCTTATCTTTGATTGACCCTCTGTATCCTATGATCACCACACACATATCTCTTAACGAGTTGATTCATTTCTCCTACATTGAGGAATATCCATTCATTCAACGAATGGGACAAATACCTCTCAAGAGATCCTGCCATACACATCTGAACACTGATTGTTGATTTACGGCGAATGTGGCATCGATTTTGCAGACCATGATATAATCAGATTTTCGAAATGTTATTTCAGCTCGGATTACTCTCTTACCACAAAGTGCTGACCGCATCGAGTGGTTAAAACAGAGCTGCGCATGTGGTATCAAAACAGGGGCAGCCTGCTCATTCGCATACGGGGATCATGCAGAGATTTAACGATTTGCATTCGCTTGTATGTCATTGTCTGACTCCTCTAGCTAGGTACACTGTTAGATGGCTGATCAAGATTGCAGTGTCTCCACTGGACTTCTCTAGTTGGGGCATGACTGCAGTTCTATTTCCGTGTGTAAAACGTTCCTTTTTCATCTTCCGCATGTGATACGGGAACATATTATTAGTCTATCATTGTTACTACTTTCACGACACATCATCCCTATTTCAAAGTTCCTTCAATTTAACTGGGATTTTCAAAGCGGAACGTTATGTCCAAATGTTCCTTTTTCTTTTGTTAGAGATAAATATCATGCATTACGGTATTTTCAACTACCTCCTTCCTGTCATTTATTCTTTTTTGGGGGTTTTCAAGCCCTCTTTTCGGTCCATACAAAGCCTCTATTCTCTCAGAGCTTTTTTCTGACGACATCAAGAGGTTTATAAATTATTCCTTAACGGGGAACTTTCCTTGACGTTTTCTTGTATAATTATGTTGAATTCTCCTATATACCAAATTATTTGCATATTTATTTATTTATTTATTTATTTATTTATTTATTTATTTATTTATTTATTTATTTATTTATTTATTTATTTATTTATTTGCCTCGCTAAACCAACGTTTCCAATAACATGAAACTATTACCTCCACGGTTACAGGTTAATTACAAAGTTTTAATTTAGAAAATAACGATGAAATCTATTTCTGCGGTTGTTTCTCACAATAAGTCTTGGGTTTCCGATGACAATAGAATAGGAAAGTGCTTGGCAAGGAAAATAGCGACAGTAGACTTAATTCAGTTGCAGCCTCGATATTTACCAGATATCGGGCGAGTTGGCCGTGCGGTTACGGGTGCGCAATTTTGTGCTTGCATCCGGGAAATAGTGGGTTATAAACCCATTGTCGGCAGCCCTGAAGATGGTTTTGCGTACCTTAATTAAGGCCATGGCCGTTTCCTTCCCACATCTAACCCTTTCTTATCCCATCGTCGCCATAAGCCCTATCTGTGTCGGTGTGACGTAAAACAAACATACATACATCATCATTATAGACCATTATGCCTTTCAGCGTTCAGTCTGCAAGCCTCTGTGAATTTCCTGAACGTCACCAAAATCCTCTACATGCAACTAGTGCTGTGGCCTCACTTAGTTCTATACCTCTTAACCTTCAATCGTTAGAAACTGAGTCTAACCACCGTCGTCTTGTTCCCCTCTACATCCCTTATCCTCATTAACAGAGTCCATTATTCTCCCAAATAACCTTCCCCCCCCCCACTATCCACCTCACAGGACCGCACCACCGAGGCCGGATTACGCGTACAGCTTCATCCATTGAGTTCATTCCTAACTCAGCCTTTATATTCTCATTCCGAGTACTCTCCTGCAATTGATCCCACCTGTTTGTACCAGCAATTATTCTCGCCACTTTTATGTCTGTTACTTCTAACTTAACCGGGCGAGTTGGCCGTGCGTGTAGAGGCGCGCGGCTGTGAGCTTGCATCCGGGAGATAGTAGGTTCGAATCCCACTATCGGCAGCCCTGAAAATGGTTTTCCGTGGTTTCCCATTTTCACACCAGGCAAATGCTGGGGCTGTACCTTAATTAAGGCCACGGCCGCTTCCCTCCAACTCCTAGGCCTTTCCTATCCCATCGTCGCCATAAGACCTATCTGTGTCGGTGCGACGTAAAGCCCCTAGCAAAAAAAAAAAAACTTCTAACTTATGAATAAGATACCCTGAGTACACACAGCTTTCTCTCCCGTAAAACAAAGTTGGTCTGAAAACAGACCGATTTAAAGATAGTTTCGTCCGGGAGCTGACTTCCTTCTTACAGAATATTGTCGATCGCAACTGGGAGCTCACTGCATTAGCATTACAGCTCCTTGATTCAATCTCACTTACTATGTTACCATCCTGGGAGAACACACATCCTAAATACTATAAGTGATCTACACGTTCCAGCTTTGTATCACCAATCTGACATTCAATTCTGGTGAATTTCTTACCTACTCATATCATTTTAGTCTTCGAAAGGCTAATTTTCATACCATACTCATTGCACCCCTTTTCAAGTTCCAAGATATTAGACTGCAGGCTTTCGGCACTATCTGCCATTAAGACCGAAGTCGTCAGCATAGGCCAGACTGCTTACTACATTTCCACCTAACTGAATCCCTCCCTGACACTTTATACCTTTCAGCAGATGATCAATGTAAACTTCGAACAGCAAAGGTGGAAGATTACAGCCTTGTCTAACCCCTGTAAGAACCCTGAACCGGGAACTCATTCTACCATCAGTTCTCACTGAAGCCCACTTGTCAACGTAAATGCTTTTGATTTATTAATTTACCCTTAATCCCATAGTCCCCCAGTATGGCGAATAACTTTTCCTTCGGTACCCTGTCATATGCTTCCTCTAGATCTACGAAACATAAGCATAACTGTCTATTCTTCTCGCAGCATTTTTCTATTACCTGGTGCATACTGAAAATCTGATACTGATAGCCCCTCTGCGGATTTCATCCAACTTCCTCTCAACCACTGATCCCACCCTGCCTTCCAAGATGCCAGTGAATACTTTGCCTGGTATACTAATCAATGAAATACCTCGATAATTGTTACAATTCTTCCTTTTCCCTTGCTTATAGATAGGTACAATTACTGCTTTCGTCCAATCTGAAGGTACCTCACCAACAATTCATGCTAACCTTATTACTCTATGAAGCCATTTCATCCCTGACTTTCCATTGTATTTCACCATTTCAGGTTTAATTTCATCTATCCCTGCTTCTTTGTGACAATGGAGTTTATTTATCACCTTTTCTACTTCCTCAAGCGTAATTTCACCAACATTATTTTCCTCCTCCCCATGATCTCGTTTGTTTGCGATACCACCAGGAATATTTCCTTTCATGTTGAGAAGATTTTCTGAATATTCCCTTCACCTGTCCAGTGATTCCCTGGGATCTATTATGAGTTCACATGAATTATCCAAAGCAATGTTTATGTCCTTTGCTAAGAGTTTTTATTACTGTCAAGAAAGGATTCCCTGCTGCTTGACATAGCCTTTCCAGGTTGTACCGGGCGGTACACCTCCACGCCGCTAATTCAAAATTTGCGCCTGTTGAAACTCCTCTACTGGATGAAGCCTGAACTTTAACAACCATGTTAATTCTAAAGTTTCTCAGAAGATGTCGCTATTGTAAATTTTGAAGAGTTCTGAACTGTGTCCTTTTCGATTTATATTTGTTTTCTCTGTAGCAAGAAGTGTGAACATTCTCTTCTAGATGGCACCACTTAAGAACTACAATTGTGCACCCTAGTGCAAAGTGAAGGAACTTCTCTTTGAAGAAATTTTGCAGTCATAAGTTTGCTCTTTGTTAAATTTCTTTCTGTCATTGTTTGAGTTGGCAATGTTAATCCGTTCGTTCCGCCAGTTTTGAAATTAGATAATCACGAATTTCTTAAATTAATTTTCGACCAATCGGGGCTTTCTTCCCCAACCTACTCTGTAACTGTGTTCGGTAACCAATAAAATTTTGTGGGCGGGTTGTAATCATTCATGAAACGTCTCGAATCTTCCACGAGGATATATAAACTGCTGATTTTCTGGTCTCGGGGCCATTTCAGTAACATCTTTCCTAGTGTGATTATATAGCAGGGGGCGGGAAGCGCCCCTTTCTTCCGGCGGCAGTTCATCCATCAGGTAATGGCATTTTAATAACTTCTTTGTTTGCTAGCTCAGCAGTTTAACCCTCGGGGCGGGTTCGAAACTTTCCTCATGTAACCTATATTTAAAATGTAAAAGACACTTGGTATAAAGTCTGTCTCTTTAACTACAAATTGGGATAGAGAGTGCCTAACCCTCTCGAAATCCCATTCATTTTGTTTTGAGGTGACAACGTTTTTATAACAGTTTCTCTTCTACTCGTAATGTCATAATATTTTTCAATCGTGTCACCTCCGTAGTATGGGATTAGCCCTTGCATAAGCGCCCTAGTGCCAAATAGGTTTTAAAGAAATGTATTAGGAGTGCAGTTTCGCCTCCTCTCAAGTTGGTATGTTGGGGGCCATGTAATTGTCCTGTTTCTTTATAGAATAGGCCTCAGTAGGTTGGGTATTTTTACCCCTGTTTTCATGTGCTTGGAGGTCAGCTTGAAGGTGGAGTTTGGTGTGGCCTTTGATAGGCTTGAACTTTGAGAGCGGGTTGCTCTTTCGTAAATGGTATTTTCTGTGTGCCTCAAGTAGGCTTTACTGAGTAATAGGGAGCAAGTGCTCCGGGGCATGATTGGGGTTTTCTGCCCCTTTGTCAAACCTTGTATTTGAGTTAAGTGGGGCTAATTGCTCAAGAATTGTGAATCTAGGGCTCGAAGCCCAAAATCCATTAATAAACTGTAATTGTACTTTCTTAACTTGTGGATATACAAATGAGTTCCTGTTATACTTGTTATTTCTTGATCTTGAAAAGAAAATATAACCCTGTAAAATTTTAAATTAACTTTAATCTCGTAAGTTGAGAGCTGTTCATCCCAGCACCTTCTTTCACCTCTGCTGATCCACCAAACCACGGTAACACAGGTAATTAACAAAATCTTCCCAAACTTCTTTTTCGATTCAACAACTACTTGTTTAGCTCTGTTTCTTTCATCTACGTACAATTTCCTGTCAGAATCAGCCCTCGTTTGGATCCATTGATAAGCTTTCTTTTTATGTTTACAAGTTCCTCTCACTTCATCATTCCATCAATATGTTCGCTTTTTCCCATCTTTACACACATTTTTCCCAGGCTTTCCCTTGTTGTTCCTACTCCAGCATCCTTGTATGCCACCCATCCTCTTTCTATATTCTGAACCTGCTTACTGTCCAATGACGGAACTTCTCACTAATCCTATCCATGTACTTTGCCTCATTTCCTCGTGCTGGAGGTTTTCTATCCTTATTCGTTTGCAGACAGATTTCACATTCTCTACCCTAGGCATAGAGATACTTAGTTCACTACAGATCAAATAGTGGTCTGTATCATGGAAATATCCTCGGAAAACCCGTACATTCCTAACAGATTTCCTGAATTCGAAATCGGTTAAGATATAGTCTATTACGGATCTGGTACCCCTAGCCTCCCATGTGTAGCGGTTGAACAGCTTTATGCTAGAAGAATGTATTCGTAACTGCAAAACATATTGTAGCACAGAAGACCGGCAAACGCTTCCCATTCCATTAGCTTCCATATCCTCCCCACATTTACCAATCACCCTTTCGTATCCTTCAGTTCTATTTCCAACTCTCGCATTGAAATCGCTCATTAGCACTGTCCTGTCTTTGCTGTTCACCCTGACCACGATGTTACGCAATGCTTCATAAAACTTGTCAACTTCATTCTCATCTGCACTCTCACATGGTGAATACACTGATACAATTCTCGTCCTAATTCCTTCGACTGCCAATTCTACCCACATCATTCGCTCATTTACGTGCCACACAGAAACTATGTTGCGTGCAATAGTATTCCTGATGAACAGCCCTACCCCACACTCCTTGATGACTCACCCAGTTCTACTTTCTTTCTTCCATAAGCCCCATTCATATTGATAGCTCTCCATCGAATGCAATTTTGTTCGCCAAGTTGTTTCCAAGGATTCCCTCGTCTGTCAAATGGAAGTGGGACTCCATTACTCCCATAGATCCGAGGCTTGCTTAATATGTTCTGAGCTCAGTAAATTCATGAAGCAGGATGCTACCCTACTTACACATAGTCCAAATGATGACCTCTCCTCTAACGGGTTAGGGAGCATGGTGGATTGTATAGTTCTAGCCGCCTGAGCACAAGGTGGGCCTTGACTCAGAATAAGTCCGAGATGCCCACTCCCCTTCCGTTGCAACTGGTATCCCGACTTTCATGACCACTTACTAGGCCATTCAGCCGTTGCCCATGGTTCACGAACTAGGACGTGACTACAGTAACTCAAACCATGAAAAATTGTAAAAAGAAAAAAAAAATACAACATGAAAAAATGGGAATCGATCAAAAACATTTTCAGAGTTGTTGACGGACGGAAAGACAGCTCATCCGTATGCGATCCACACCGCGTAGCCAACTAACAAGTAAATAATAATAATAATAATAATAATAATAATAATAATAATAATAATAATAATAATAATAATAATAATAATAATAATAATAATAATAATAATAATAAATGACTGTTGCTTTATTACAGAACTAGCTGATGTACCCGTGCTTCGCTACGGGATTCTCAGAAAGACTGACTGTGTGGTTTTCCTAACTGAAATCAACATAGGTCATAACAAAAACGTAAGTATGAATATAGCGATTGAAAGCAATGCTATCATATAAAATACTTGATCAAATGGAAAGCCGCACGTTTTATCACTTTTAACGAACAGTGCTGCGGTTAGATTGCGGTGCCAATCTAACAGTCCAAAGTTCCTGAGCTGGAATGACCAGGCCGCAGATTGCCATGAACACTCATCTGTCATTATTCCGCTAAATATGCACACTGTTCATTCCAATCAGTGCCTCAGAGTAGGGATTGAATACCCCCAGTGCTATGCTGATCCAGTGTGTTACGTACCAGTAGTATCAGAAAATTTATAAACCAGGGGAATGGCATGGTAAAGAAGAAAGTTATCTAACTCCCCAGCTACTTCCCATCATTATTCAGGCAGGCTGTTACACTCTGTCCGACTGGGCGAGTTGACCGTGTGGTTAGCGGTGCGCAGCTGTGAACTTGTATCCGAGAGATAGTAGATTCGAACCCCATTGTTGGCAGCGCTGAAGATGGTATTCCGTGGTTTCCCACATTCACACCAGTCAAATGCTGGGCCTGTACCTTAATTAAAGCCTAAGGCACTCCTAGCCCTTTCCTATCCCATCGTCGCCTAAAACCTATCTATGTCGGTGCGACGGAAATCAAATAAAAAATACTCTGTACGCAGCAGTAATCCTATCTACCGGAGATGAGGGGCAACAGAAGACACATAGCACATCACGACAAACAATGGTCAATGTAATGTTATTGTTGATCAATGTTATGAGCTTTCTATATTGTAGGCCTACACATTTAGTTTTCTTCCGACTCTGTGATTTGTAAAATATTTTATACCGTAAACTGTAGTTTCTTATTCTCCGACTTTACATACCGATTTTCATTAAATACTGTTTACCGATTTTCTCGTTACTCGCCGCTGATATGGACTTAGTAACAAAAATCCAAATTCATTAATATCTTGGTGATCATAGCCAGTACGGTAACAATGTATAAGACATGAATAATAGGAAATTTAATACTAACCTTAGTTATCTAGCATTCATCGACTACACTTCTATTAAGAAATATTTGAGAATTACATTTAAGGCCTTCCCTTAAACTACCATTTCACTCAGCGTGAATAAAATAATTTACAGCCTAGACTATAGCGACTTATTTCCTGACTTTGCATACGGTAACATCAAGATAGGACTACTAATAACAACAATATTTGAGAAGTTAAATTTTAGGCCTTCCCCTAAACTACCATTTTTCTCAGCGTGAATACAATTATTGATAGCCTAGATTGTAGCAATTTATTCCCCAACTTTGCATACCCATTTTCTTTAAAATACGACCACTAATAACATCAAGTTGAGAATTCAATTTTAGGCCTTCCCCTAAACTACCATTTCACTCAGCGTGAGTAAAATGATTTATAGCCTAGATTGTAGCGGCTCATCCCCCGACTTCACATACCGATTTTCATTAGACCACTAATAACATAAATAGTTGAGAATTCAATTTTAGGCCTTCCCCTAAACTACCATTTCACTCAGAGTGAGTAAAATGATTTATAGCCTAGATTGTAGAGGCTCATCCCCCGACTTCACATACCGATTTTCATTAAATTCTCTTCAACCGTATTCTCGTGATGCGTGTACAGACAGACAGACAGACAGACAGACAGACAGACAGACAGACAGACAGACAGACAGACAGACAGACAGACAGACAGACAGACAGACAGACAGACAGACAGACAGACAGACAGACAGACAGACAGACAGACAGACAGACAGAAATTACGGAAAAGTAAAAAGTGCATTTTCTTGTTACTATGGACATGACCGATACAGAAATACCATTATTTTCAAATTCTGAGCAATGTACAGACAAAACTCTTATTTTATATATATAGAAGTAAGTATTTCACATATTGGTTGGAAAGAAAATTTTAATGTCAAATTTCATCTGTAATCAAATTCCAGACGCTTGCTGTGTCTGCAACTATTTATCTGTAGTGTGTACAGGGACGTTCAATCAATCAATCAATCAATCAATCAATCAATCAATCAATCAATCAATCAATCAATCAATCAATCAATCAATCAATCAATCAATCAATCAATCAATCAATCAATCAATCAATCACTACTGACCTGCATTTAGGACAGTCGCCCAGGTGGCAGATTCCGTATCTGTTGTTTCCCTAGCCTTTTCTTAAATGATTGCAAAGAAATTGGAAACTTATTGAACATCTCCCTTGGTAAGTTATTCCAATCCCTAACTCCCCTTCCTATAAACGAATATTTTCCCCAATTTGTCCTCTTGAATTTCAACTTTATCTTCATATTGTGATCTTTCCTTCTTTTAACGACACCACTCCAACTTATTTGTCTACTGATGTAATCCCATGCCATCTCTCCCCTGGTAGCTCGGAACATACCACTTAGTCGAGCAGCTCGTCTTTCTCCCAAGTCTTCCCAGCCCAAACTTTGCAACATTTTTGTACCGCTACTCTATTGTCGGAAATGTAATGATTTCTAACTTAAGGTAACTTTCGTAGATTATTCAGAACATCCAGTGTGCAGAACACAGTGAAACATAATTGAATGTGAATTATGTTGTCATGATACTCAAGGTATTGGAAGGGCTTACAGAAACACAAAATATATTTCCTACAGAGATAATGGTATGTTGGTTCGACATCCACGGTACCGGGCGAGTTGGACGTGCACGTAGAGGCGCGCGGCCGTGAGCTTGCATCCGGGAGATAGTGGGTTCGAATCCCACTGTCGGCAGCCATGAAGATGGTTTTCCGTGGTTTCTATTTTCATACCAGGCAAATGCTGGGGCTGTACCTTAATTAAGGCCACGGCCGCTTCCCTCCAACTCCTAGGCCTTCCCTATCTCATCGTCGCCATAAAACCTGTCTGTGTCGGTGCGACGTAAAGCCCCTAGCAAAAAAAAAGCGACATCCACGGTACAGTGACTCTCATACGAGAGCCAAAAAAATTGCAATAATGAAGCCATGATAGTAACCAACTTTCTGTGAGGAGAAGGAACTTGAAGAGGATACAAGTGCAGATTATAAGATTTCGTGAGCAACACCAGTTACAGTATTAAACAGAAATAACACGGTCACATAAGTCTATGAAACTTCTTCTTCATCTTTCATTCTCAGACTCTCCCTGGTGGGGCCGTGTCGTACGTAAGTATTTGGCCCTGTCTTACAATTGGCTGCTCTTTCATACGCCAGTCCCATGGGGAAGAATTCACTACTGCATGTTCCTGTAGCAGTTGTTAGTGTTTGTGTGTGTATACGGTGAGATAATTACAAAGACTGTAACGTGGCTAAAACCTTCGAGGCGTTGGAGAACCGAGCATAGAAACTCTGAATCGAAGGACGCGACGCTGACTAGTCAGTTTCTCGTGAACTTTGTAGTTCCAGGAGCGTTTAGACCGGCCGAGGCTCAATACATCCTTGAGAGAGCTCCGCAGGTAAATTCGATTTTCCCGGCCAGTGTGACCCGCCCTAACTTTGTTATGTCTGGAGAGCGTCCCTCACATTGGCACACAAAAGGCCCTCTCAGGGGGAGCAATTCTTCTGCTCCCCACTTTTAGGAATTTACTTTTTATGTTTCCAGAGTGGCTGAACGCTTCGTATAGAATTCAGTGAAAACAAATAGTTCATTTACTTCTTATATGACTTACGTGGTTTGGTGACTACGTTGCCCATGGCTGAGATTGGCCTTCGTTCTACTTGTTCGTTCCTCCTTAATTCTCTATTGGATCTCTCCTGGTCAACAGCTGTTCCTTTTCGACCTCAATATGGGAGCATCCATTTTCCGAAGTATCTCTGCTTCAGGCGGCAGCGCGCTGGCCTCTCACCATTGGGTTCCATGATTCGAAGCCCGGTCACTCCATGTGAGATTTGCGCTGGACAAAGCGGAGGCGGGACAGAATTTTCTCCAGGTACTCTGGTTTGCCCTGTCATATTTCATTCCAGCAACACTCACCAATACATCATTTCATTTCATCTGTCAAACATTAATCATTGCCTCAGAGGAGTGCTAGAGGATTCGGCAGCCGGAAGCTTCATTCATTCCATTCCTGAACCAGCCGATTGAATGGAAAAGGCTGTAGAGTTTTATTTTCCGCTGACATTCCATTTATTTTGCCGATACATTTAGTCTTCAAAAAATTTGACTTCCTCTATTTTCTGTTTCGATAGGTGAAGGCACATGGAAAAGATGATTTGAAATGAGTGCAGAAATATAATTCAGTTCAAGGTTCTCATTTTCCCAATTTATTCAGCATTAAACAAAGAAACTTTGCACCTACACCAATAAAATTTTCTTGCCCTAAAACCTAAAATATGTAATTACGATTCCATCCATGTTGATGAAAAACTATTTCTTTTTTAAATTTCAGAATATTTATTTTTAATGTTTTATGATGTTGGGTACATTTTTCTCAGAAAGTAGTACACAGAGACTTACTACACATTATGCAACTTATTCTTCTTCTGAATGCTTTCCCCTGAAGCTGGCAATCATTATGGAGAGTGCTCATCAAATCGCAGAATTCTCAGAGTAAGGTATTATATTTATTAGTTGATCATGTAAAATATACCTGATATACAATTTTTATAACAAGTTATTCAACATTTAATATTGGATCTGAAATTTCAATTATTATTATATTATGTAGTTCATATACCGCGAAGACACATGCACTATAGATACACATATCAAATATCATATCAATAAATAGTTCGTGAGGGAAGTGTATCTAGACATCATAATACATTATAAATTCATGTGTGTTAAAGGTTTCCTTATCTAAAATTTAAAAATATTTTTTTATAAACGCAATTGAATTCATCATTATATATACATTTTGCTTTGTGTTAAGAAGATAAAATCTGATGTATTGTCTGTCCCAAATTAACATGTATTTTCGTGTTGAGTTTACATCGCCACCTTTTCGTGAGGCCTTAAGTGGTAATGTTTATTTAGTGGTACTCGCATAAAACAATAATCGACACAATCTCAAACAAATCGGTTGATATTTACCACACTAACACAGTCAAGTGGGGAAAAAGTGGCTACGATTGTAGATATGTCTTACGGCGATGATGGGATAGGACAGAGCTAGGATTGGAAAAGAAGTGACACCAGAATTTGCCTCGTGTGAAAATGAAAAAGAAAAAAAAACTTTCGAGTAGACGACAGTGAAATTCGAACCGAAGATCTTCCGAATTCAAGCACATAGCTTCGTAATCCGATTATTTCTACCACGCAAATATGATAACTGCGTAGATATAAAGTCATTACTAGAGAAACGGCAGATAGAAGAAATCATATTTTGAGTCCAACAGCACTTTCTACTCTTTCAACAAGAAGACAATTTCTTGTTTATCTTTTTTCATGGATTTTGTATGATAAAAGCAAGGGCAGAATATAAACTGTGTTAGTATTCCTAACCCGGCTAACATGGCTGGATAATCGTTGCAGTGTCCCGAGTGCATCCACTAGAAAAACTTGAAAATGCTAACAGTACCTTAATGTCACTCACTTTACGCTCAGTGTAGAATATTGAATGCAATGATCACAGCTGTTATAAATTATTTCTACATTCACAACTACCCTCTTCACCTCTCCTTCTTCTTCTGGAAGTGCCACATCCTCAATGGACGTTGGCGGACAATCTCGTTCAAGCCTCCCTACTAACAGCTGCTCGAAATAAGCCAGCACCGGGCGAGTTGGCCGTGCGGTCAGGGGCACGCGGCTGTGAGCTTGCAACCGGGAGATTGTAGGTTCGAACCCCACTGTCAGCAGCCCTCAAAATCGCTTTCCGTGATTTCCCATTTTCACACCATGCAAATTCTGGGGCTGTACCTTAATTAAGGCCACGGCCGCTTCTTTCCAACTCCTAGGCCTTTCCCATTCCATCGTCGCCATAAGACCTATCTGTGTCGGTGCAACATAAAGCAACTAGTACAAAATAATAATAATAATAAGCCAGCTGATGATGAATTGGACCACTGGCTGAGGTTTACCAACCAAGAAATGCTTCGTTAACCAGGGCCTCTTTTTCCTTTTAATTTTCCCTGAAGTATGAGTTGTTTGAGGTGCTATTTCTCGCTTCGCATAATGTGGCCAAATTATGCTGTCTTCCTTTCATTAATGGTCTTTGTTACTAATTGTTTTCTCATGCGCTGCAAAACCAGACCATTCGTTACGTGATTCGGCCAAGACATTCTGAACATAGGACAATAACACCAGAGGTTTAATGCATTTTTTTTTTTTTTTTTGCTACTTGCTTTACGTCGCACCGACACAGATAGGCCGTATGGCGACGATGGGGCAGGGAAGGGCTAGGAGTGGGAAGGAAGCGGCCGTGGCCTTAATTAAGATACAGCCCCAGCATTTGCCTGGTGTGAAAATGGGAAACCACGGAAAACCATTTTCAGGGCTGCCGACAGTGGGGTTCGAACCTACTATCTCCCGAATACTGGATACTGGCCGCACTTAAGCGACTGCAGCTATCAACTCGGTTAAATGCATTTAACCGTTTAATTATTATGGCTTTGAGCTTCCAAGCACGCCCCCTCCCAACCGTAATACAAAGTGGAGAAGACATAACAATTGAGAACGCGGGTTATAAAATGAAGGTTAAAGTTTAGATTACATAAAACTATCTTCATCTAAAATGCTGCCGTTACTTTCCCAATTCAGATTTTTATTTCTTGATATTGTTCCCATCTCTCATTTAGTGCATAGTCTAAATAATCTACCCTCTGTACTCCGAGTAGTTGTTTACCACTGATATAGTTTGAATTATTATTGTGCCAGTTCTTACTTATGACCATCATTAATGTTCAGGGCTGCCTGAGAAAGCTTCCGAGAGGGAAATGGCGAGATCGGCACACTAACAACAGTGTTTTCTAAGAAGCAAACTCCACAAGTATTGAAGTCATAATCATCAATCACCAACTCCGTTGGACAGGCCATATTGTTAACATACCAGAATGCCGTCTGCCAAAACGAGTCTCTATTCCCAGCTAAATACGACATGGATGACGACCGAAGCTGTGCAAACTTACTCTGAAGACCTGCATAAAGAAATGTCAAATTAAAACTGACAACTGGGAAATTACTTTGCTTGATCGTCCAGTATGGTGCCGTAATGTCTTGGGAGGATCTCTGTAAAAATGGGAACTTCTGAAGAAAAACAACACTACACAGCCAACCTCCCCCGAAACCATATACAGCGTGTTCGGAAAGAACGTGAACCGAGTATATGAGTTTTTTTTTTTTTTTTTTTTTTTTTTTTGCTATTTGCTTTACGTCGCACCGACACAGATAGGTCTTATGGCGACGATGGGACCGGAAACGGCTAGGAGTGGGAAGGAAGCGGCCGTGCCCTTAATTAAGGTACAGCCCCAGCATTTGCCTGGTGTGAAAATTGGAAACCACGGAAAACCATCTTCAGGGCTGCCGACAGTGGGGTTCGAACCTACTGTCTCCCGAATACTGGATACTGGCCGCACTTAAGCGACTGCAGCTATCGAGCTCGGTATATGAGAGTTAGAGAGAAGGTCATACTGATAAGTAATTTGAACAATAGTTGATATCTTGTGTCGTTGTTGTTTTATCAGCTGCTGAAGTTAGACAATCAGATCGCTTCGCGGGCGAATTCAAATGGGCTCTACGAGGCGGTGTTGCTAAATCTACACGTGGCTTATTCGGGCTTGAGAGCCATGCCGAAAAATGGGTATTAAACACTAACACACCATGGGTTTCAGCTAACGCCACCTTAGCGCCCTTGCTATGGGCCGAGCCTATCAGTAGGAAGATCCTTGTTCAAGTCCCTCCCCTGGAGCAGTTTATTTCCTCTATTGGCGTTCTCAAGCTGGTCATAAGCCACATGCAGATTAAGCAACAACGCCTCGCAAAGCCCATCTGAAGTCGCCCGCGAAGCGATCTGATTGGCTAACTTCAGCAGCTGATAAAATTACAACTGAGCGCGATATCTAATTGTTTCTTTTCAATTATGTATCAGTATGACCAACCCTCTAATGATCGTATATCCGGTTCACGCTGTTTCCTACTGCGCCTCTATGATTGGCCTCTACAGTCATCTAAGAAGCCACAAAAACTGAGTCTTGAAGAAGACAATCATAGTCGTCAGCGAGTGATAGCCCGTCATCATCATCATCATCATTTTTGTTCTCGGTATGTTAAGGTGCATTTCATATCTTTCACTAACGATACTCGATCAAATATTCTTTGCAGTCCTTCCGCACAGTCTATAAGTAGCAATGTTTCATCAGTATTCCTCTATTTCTGCAACATTAAAAGATTACACCCTTCATTTCGACGGGGTCAGTCTAATTTGCTTGTAATAAAATCATGGCTTACTGTTACAGTGTAACACAGCCGATGCTATTTCAGCTAACTTCCGGCAGCTGATAGTGGACCAGACGTCCCGTTACGAACTGAAGCAATGCGAGTTGTTGAAGTTCTCTGACTGAAGTCGATGCAGACCACATATGAGAGCACAAGTTCATTGTCTGTACCTCCACGGCTGTTGGCGCGTATTTGAGTTTAATTCCCATGATGTTATCCTTTCAGTCATTACCAGAGGAGCTTGTTGGCTTTCTCCATTCATAGGAGCTGCTCTCTGGAAACACAACATAGGATTATAGCTGGTCTAAAAGCGAGTAACCCACAAAGCTAACATGCACAACTGAAGTGCCACTCTCGTATACATGTCCCAACAATTCGCAATGCATCAACTCTTGGACACATCTATTGTCACGAAGATACAGCCAGTGTCTTTTTCTACCGTTAATTCTATCTTCAGTCTTCGAATAATACACATGCACTCCCCGTTAGATGTATATTTCAGATTTAACTTCTCTACTTCCTGTATAAATGATATTTTTGTGATGCACTGTCAAAATTGAATCGACTCCCTGCATACTTTACACCGTGTGTGTCAATATTCAATATTCAAACTTGTAGGAATGACAGAAGATACAAAAGAAATATACTCTCTGCAGGAGACGAGCTTTTTCTACTATTAAATTAGAGTTCCATATACCAGCCTCTTCAAACGTTAAGTCGATGACGTCAAGAGAATACGCTTGTATTACAGCAGGTCATTTTGGGAACAGTTTTTTAATATTACAGTTAATATTAAATGTTATAATTACATTCCAAATCAGAACAATTAATACCTCAATTATCAGTGTTCCGGCCTTTGCGTCGCTCTCCCCTGGTGTTTCTCTTTCTACATGAGTGCTCAAATGGCAATACCCTCCAGACACAGTGAAAATATGTCACTAGACGTGGAGGAAAGAGAAGACACGAGACAGCTAGCGTACCCCTCAGCGGGTTTCAATGAGGAACACCATGTAACAATCTGTACATTATCTTGCGCACGTTCCCTCAGTTGTTGATATTTCTGTATTTAACGTATAGTAATATAAAGTGTAATGTAGTAATATGAAAATAAACGTTATATTTAATATGTATTTATGAATTATGGGTAATAAAAAATAACTGCTGACATATTTGTATCGATTTATTCCATCATTCGTACAAATTTCAATATTTCATTTTCTTACGGTAGGTGTTATATTTTCTATATCGGTGCAATGATCCAATGTATGATATCGATTGTTCCGTGGTTTATCGTGGATCGCAGAGGTGAAAGAAGGTGCCGGGGTGAATGGGTCTAACTACAATGTCAAGAATAGAATTTAAAACTTAAATTGAAGGTTATATTTTCCAAATGTGAAACTTAACAATTTTACAGGTACAAATAGCAATCAGTAAACAAGTCTAGGAAAGACAAGATTGGTGGTATACACAGATCTTGGGCTTCAAGCCCTCACTTTACTTTTCTTGAGCTCCTAGCTCAAATTTACAAAAGAGCACAAATTTACTCAAGGGCAGAAATCCCCTAATTCATGGAGCACTTGCTCCCTAAATACAATATCAACCCTCCCAGAGGCACTTGAAAAACAGCTAACGTGCTCTCAGTTTCTCAAGCCTACTCAAGGCAACACCAAGAACATCTTACATCCTTTGGCCTTCCATAGCCCAACTTACAAATTGAAACAGGGGTATCTCGCACCCAACCTATAGGGCCCTCGTGTAAAAGGAATAACAGTTAAATAAATGGCCCGAACACAAAATGAAAGGAGGCGAATGCTTCCACTCCTAGATATGAACACTTAAAACGTAAGGGGCACTACGCCGATGAAACAGGGGCTATTCCCAAACTATGGAGGTGACTCGTATAAGAATAAATTAGAACGTTACGGAAAGGAAGAAAACCAGTTACAAAACGTAGTCACCTCAGAACAATATGAAGGGGAGCTCGAGAGGGTACATCACTCTCTATCCCCGAATTACAGTTAAAGATTTTATGAAGTTATTCCATAAGCCGGCAGAAGTTACATTTTTAGGAAAACTAGGTTACATAGTTAATGTTTCGGAACTTTCCCTCAGGTTAAACTGCGGAGCTAGCAAAAAATAAAGATGTTATGTGGCCATTACCTTGTCGATGTACTGCTGCCTAATAAAAGAGGCCTCCCGCCTCCTTCTTTGACACACACACTTAGTAAGCTGACGGTCAATTGGCCAAGAGACGTGAAAATCCGCAGTTTATAAACCCTCGGGGAAGGTTTGAGACCATTCAAGATTAAACTAGCCACACCCTCTCATTTTTATTGGTTAATTTTAAAGTTACACTCAAAATCGATAAAGAAGACTGTGATTGGTAGAAAATTAATTACAGAAATTATTGATTGGTTGTGTTCAAAACTGGCGGGAAGAAAAGATAAATATTGCCAACCCAAAAATAAATGAACATCAATTAGTAAAAAACTTATGAATACAAAACTTCTTTAAATCAAAAGTTCTTTCACTTCGCACCAGAGTGTAAGATCATCGTTTTTAGTAGTGAAATCTGTGGAAGAATGTCCAAACTTCTAGATGGATAGCAAACAAATCAAGTAGAAATACCACCAGTTCAGGAAACTTCACAATAACAAAATTGCATCATATTGTAGTGGTGACATCTTCTGAGCAAATTTCAAAGCTTGCGTGGTTTTAGTTTCACCGTTTCACCAATAGAGGAGTTTTTGTAGGCACTAAATTTAAATGCGCGGCGTTGGGGTGTACCTATAGCACATATTACTTTCTTACGCTTAGTCTTATTTGATATCATCATTTATCGGTATAACGTATTCTCATTATTTATATTGTGATATTACATGTAATGTGTCCGACTCGTTGGCTGAATGGTCAGCGTACTGGCCTTCGGTTCAGAGGGTCCCGGGTTCGATTCCCGGCCGGGTCAGGGATTTTAATCTTCATTGGTTAATTCCAGTGGCTCGGGGGCTGGATGTTTGTGCTGTCCCCAACATCCCTGCAACTCACACACCACACATAACACTATCCTCCACCACAATAACACGCAGTTACCTACACAAGGCAGATGCCGCCCACCCTCATCGGAGGGTCTGTCTTACAAGGGCTGCACCCGGCTAGAAATATCCACACGAAAAAGAAACCATGTAATATAATGCAGCCTCACGTGTAGTAATTATACAGGGAATGTTTTAAAAGCGTGTGTCAGGTGTAGTTTCACTTTGTGTAACTATTGTGGTACTAGCAAACCTTGGCTTAGGTTGATTTTTTAGAAAAATGTTTTCGAGTTGCTTGGCAGGTAAAAGTACTTATCAAGTTACAACTCTGGTCGTGATATTCCTTCGAAGGGGTCATTAGCTGGCCGTCCTTCTTCAAGTGACTAGGGGTCTTGTGTACACAGGTCACATCGAGTGTTCATCCTCTCAAGGCTCATCTCGTTGCATGGCGACATGGAAGCTACATTAGCTGTTGGGCCGTGATCTACTTCGTTATCTGGAACATCACGGGTAACTTACTGTATTTACAGAGGATGAAGACAATGGCAACAATTGTATGAATATGTAATTATAACACATAGAGGGTGCTGAAGATCTACAAGGTGCTTAGCTTCAAAATTATAATTGGGCTTCTAATTGAATGTTGAAATTCAAATCAATATATTGATAAACGAAATGGTCAAACTGTGCTCAACAGCAATTAAAGCAGCCAGTGATTGAAGCTCTAGTTTCACTTCGGTGTATACAATATATCAGATGCGTAACAAATGTTATAGGGGCCCGCCTGCCTAAATAAAAATTCGGGCGCCCTCAAATAAAATGTAAAACCTAGGAATAACTAATGTAAATGTAATTACAGCAAGTAGAATTAATGCAATATATTGTTAACAAAGGGGTTATTCATTACAATATTCTAAGATGATTACAAGATAATGTTTTAATATGTTTTAATAAGTTTTTATTTGTCTGCCTCCGTTGTTTAAGAGCTAAGCTTCTGAATTGCCAACTATACAACACTTAGATATTCGTACACGTCCGCCTCTCTGGTATAGTAGTTAGTATGATTAGCTGCCAACCCCGGAGGCCCGGGTTCGTTTCCCAGCTCTGCCACGAAATTTGAAAAGTGGTACGAGGGCTGGAACGGGGTCCACTCAGCTTCGGGAGGTCAACTCAGTAGAGGTGGGCTCGATTCCCACCTCAGCCATGCTGGAAGTGGTATTCCGTGGTTTCCCCAACTTCTCCTCCAGGCAAATGCTGGGATGGTACATAACTTAAGTCCACGGCCTCTTCCTACCCTCTTCCTTGTCTATCCCTTCCAATCTTCCCATCCTCCCGCAAGGCCCTTGCTCAGCATAGCAGATGAGGCCGCCTGGGCGAGGTACTGGTCATCCTCCCCAGTTGTATCCCCAGAACCAGAGTCTGAAGCTCAAGGACACTGCCCTTGATGCAGTAGAGGTGGGATCCCTCGCTGAGTCCGAGGGAAAAACTGACCCTTGAGTGTAAACAGATAAAGAAGAAGAAGATATTCGTACTTAAAATTGATATCTATTTTCATTAACTACAGAACTATGCTCTCTAACCGATACTGAAGTTACCGTTATAATCATTTATTCCATTACAACCCAGAAAATTATACGAACAAAATTAAATCAAAAACTGTACACCATGTAATTACCTTCGCGCAAAGAGAGCTTGTTCGAAAGAGTTGACTGATTTTCACTACACAAAGTTATTGCTGGTATTATACATTATTGTCGAATAAATATGTGAAATGAGTTAGACGATAAGCAAAGTTTGTGTATAATACGATCTCAGGCACACTACACATCCAGAATGAATAATTTTCTAACTAAGATACGGTATTTTGGTGTCAATTTTCATTGTTGTAATTATATTTGAATAATTTAGTGCAGGTTTTTGTGCGTAGCATATCGTACTGTTGCGAGAGACGACAAGGGCAAGCATTGTTTAGAGCGGTGTTGTGTTACACTCAACACAATTATAATAACAGCTGTTACATGCAAGCACGAAGCAACTCTTCTGCGTACAGATTGTAAAAACGAACTATTTCATCGTGATCCAATCTTCTGGCTCTTTCTGTGCAGATGACATTAGGTTAGATATATCACTATTATTTTTAATTTTTGCGACGTGTCTTCGGGCCCCCTTGAAGGCCCGGGCCGGCCTGCATTCTGGCCCTATCGTTGCGCCCCTAAATTATATGAATGTATATAAAATTTCAAAGCCACTTTGCAGTAAAATGTTTCATGACTTGGATTCTTTTCTTAAAATTTTCTTTTTGACGTGCTGACAGAAATTTGTCTTACGCCGACTATGTTGTAGCAAAGTGCTAAGAGTGGGAAGGAAAGAGATGTGGTCGTATTTAAGATACATCCCCAGCATTTGCCTGGTGTGAAAGTGGGAAACCACAGAAAACCATCTTCAAGGCTGCCGACAGTTGGGTTCAAATCCACTATCTCCTACCTCTTCATTGCCATAAGACTTGTCTATGTCTGTGCTACGTAAAGCAGGTTGAAAAGAAAAATTAAAAAATCATCAAGGGCCTGGAAGTAAACCCCTGCTCAGCTCAGGGCTACAAGTCCTAATGCAGCTGCGTTCATGAGCCTGCTAGCAAACATCACTAGGTGCTTCCTATTGCTGATCATTTAACTAAGAGATTTCACTTGTGTTGAATTTGGTTACTGACAAGGCCAAAATTAATGAGTGAAGTCACTAATTTTTCAACAGGTATTTCACTAATAAGCCTGCCAAGGTTCTAGAGAAAACAAGCCGGTCTCTTGCCCAACGAACCCTTGTTCATTTTCCGACCTGGATTCGAAGGCTGGCTCGAGGTCCACTCAACCTACGTGATAACAGGTGGGGAGCCCTATGAAGGTGATATAAATGTCATCGGACTAGAAAGGCCTTTCCTAAGAAAAGAAATGTGCTCAATTCGAACAGAAATAGGAATTAGAAAGATGTTTTTGAAGTCATTCGTCTGGAGCGTGTCATTGTATGGAAGTTAAATAAGGGCGGTTACTAGCTCAGAAAGAGAATAGAAGCTTTTGAAATGTGGTGTTACAGAAGAATGCTGAAGGTGATATGGGCAGATCGAATCACGAATGAAGAGATACTTAATCGAATTGGTGAGAGGAGGTCGATTTTGATAATTTTGACCAGAAGAACAGACAGAACAATAGGGCGCATCTTAAGACACCCAGGACTTGTGCAGTTAGTTTTTGAGGGAAGTGTACGGGGTAAGAACGGTAGGGGTAGACCAAGGTATGAATATGACAAGCAGATTAGAGCAGATGTAGGATGCAGTAGTAACGTAGAAATGAAAATGATAGCACAGGAGAGGTTGGTGTGGGGAGCTGCATCAAACCAGTCTATGGACTAATAATTGAAATAATAATAATAATAATAATAATAATAATAATAATAATAATAATAATAATAATAATAATAATTTTATTAATCTAACTGTCCGCCTCTGTGGTGTAGTGGTTAACGTGATTAGCTGCCATCCCCGGAGGCCCGGGTTCGATTCCAGGCTCCGCCACGAAATTTGAAATGTGGTATGAGGGCTGGAACGGGGTCCACTCAGCCTCGGGAGGTCAACTGAGTAGAGGTGGGTTCGATTCCCACCTCAGCCATCCTGGAAGTGGTTTTCCGTGGTTTCCCACGTCTCCTCCAGGCGAATGCCGGGATGGTACCTAACATAAGGCCACGGCCGCTTCCTTCCCTCTTCCTTGCCTATCCCTTCCAATCTTCCCATCCCTCCACAAGGCCCCTGTTCAGCATAGCAGGTGAGGCCGCCTGAGCGAGGTACTGGTCATTCTCCTCAGTTGTATCCCCGACCAAGTGTCTGAAGCTCCGGGACACTGCCCTTGAGGTGGTAGAGGTGGGATCCCTCGCTGTGTCCGAGGGAAAAGCCGACCCTGGAGGGTAAACAGATGATGATGATGATGATGATGATGATGATGATGATGATGATGATGATGATTAATCTAACTTATGCTAAACCTTATTAACACACTTAACTGTTACCAGAATGTTGACATTTCGTTTCACAATAATTATTTTAGTATTCGGAATCCATTAAGTCTAAGCAGCTGCAATTAACACACTGAAATGCTACTGGCCTCAGCCATGACCTAGCCTCCTGTCTTGGCAACGAAGAGACTACAACCAATCAACCATGTTTAAGGTCGACATGAATTAATAGCAAGCCATGATGTATGCATAGTAATTCGCTTCATTAAAACTAGAGCAGTTAGTTCGTTAGAGTGACGGACATTGATCTCCTTGTGAATAACGAAGTAGGCTTGGTGTGCGTGCAATCAATTTGCACCAGTTGCCAGCGATGCTCGCAATTATACAGAAGGTCGACGGGACCACTAGTGACGAGTTTCAAGGCCACTGGTATCAACTTGAGCACGTCAAAATGGAAAGTGTTGATTCACGCCAGTACTGAGAACGTGTGTGTAGAGCTTCGTGACAATAGCTGCAAACGATGCCGAAGCGGTTTGACCCTTAATAGGAGGGCTGCATAACAGCCTTTTCCGATGCTAAATATACTTATTCTGCAATCCAAGGAATGTGCAAGAAGCGATATTTCTTGAAATCAAAGAAGGGAATCGGTGCACTGTATTAAAAGGGAAAAGGCCGTTTGGGTTTAATTCCAGAGTAAAATAAACAGGCAAATCCACGACCAGCCACCAACCGCACACAAGAAGTGGTGAAGAAAATGCAGGCCCTTGTCGTACGTGGTAGACCTGCTCCCCAAAGGACTATCGCACGTACGTTGGGGATGTCTGTTTCAACAGTGAACACCATAATGAAGAAGGACCTGCAATTAGAAAAGCGGCATAAGCGCCAAGTTAATAAGCTGTTATCTCTTCACATTTCGGAACGTCCCAATAACGCAGGAAAGCTGTATGATGGCTGTCTGGCAAAGACAGATGGAAGAAACCGGTCAAGAACCTTAGTAATTGTAACAAATCCCGCTCGATTTACTACCGCCCTAGAGACAAAAATGATTATCAAACATTGTGTAAAGAATGCCAGGGAAGTTTTCCAAGGGGTTCCATGATCAACTGTTACAATGGCAAGTTAACCATTCACCATGTCGCTAATAATGTGAAGGTGAACTCTACGTACTATCAACAACAGGTTTAGCACCCATTTACAACACAGATATCCAAGCACGGTATGGGAGGGCGAAAAATCATGTATAGGTACATCAGGATAAAGCATCCAGACACACCTCTCGTTCGACTTGTCTGTTCTTAGAGAGAATGGAGATAGGAACTGGAATCCATACAATTCCTTTTACTGACATACCGGTGAAGGCACCCGATGGGTCATCGACGGACTTCTGTGCATTTGGACTCCTGAAAAGGGCCTTGGGAAATAGACGTCCACGCACAATCAGTGGCCTCTGGAAGGCCTGTCTGGAGGAGTTAAGATAGACATGCTAGCTCTGCGTAAAAGTCTGCTGCAATGGAAATTTCATTGCCGGGCTGTCTTTCCAATTAGCATGATCGTTGGTGGAGAAATGACTTTTCATAAGCTATTTACTCTTCACACATCGTCCTCAGAGATCCGAACGACCTTATGTATGTACTTAAAGAAAGAGGCGAAGCACACGGAGTCGGAGGGTGTTTTGGTCTATATGTACATCATTTTACAGTGCTAAAACTGTTGGGCAACATCAGTTCAAGGAGTTTTCCTTGGAGAAAAAAGCATTCAAGCCCTGCAGGAGAGTATGGGGCACAAGTCTTGGAAGCATCTAACCCTGAACGAGTCCTCAGGCATAGTCACTGGTTGGCTGAGACCGAGTCCAGTGCAGAAGATCTACAACCACATCAGAGATTCGATCTGTGCTGCTCTGTAACGAAACAGTACTAATTCAGGAAGGCTCCCCTCCTTCCTCAAGAAGAACTGAGTAGGTGTTATTTACAGTATGTAAATTGGGGGACATTAAGGGGTAAAAAGATTGAAGGTAAAAAGATTGCACTTGTTATGTCCTAAAATTTTAATAGACTTCGCTCTGTCTAGTGGTGAAATAATTTTTAATATATCTGAAATAGTTTCCGAGATACAACCAAAAATAAGTATAGGTGTCAGCTGATCTGAAGCACTGCGAGACCCGTGTGTCAGCGCCGCATCTCTTTGAATTATTTCGCTCCTTTTGAAAATTGGCGCTATTAAATCTCCTTCAGGCATGCTCCGTATTACATTTCTCTTTGTATATGAGGAACAGGAAGTCACGTGATGCTTTTGTTTACAAATATATCTTGGTTTCCGCGGTGACGGAGCACATGTTATCTTGAGAGAAAATGTTATAATAATTCTCCTGTGATTTAGTACAGTGTTTGCAAGTGGTTGTTCTCAGAACTTTGAAATGGGTAAATGGAAAGCAGTATGTAGGCCTAAGAAAGCGAATTTCCGTGGAGATAGGCATACAACTGCAAAAAATAACATTCGTGATTCACCTAACCTAAATAGTGCCTCAGCTAATAATAATAATAATAATCGTATGGCCTCAGCTACCGTGTGCAGACATTTCAATTTGACGCCATCTGGCTGTCTGCTCGTCAATTTCGACGTTTTGTTTTACTCTAGGCCCCCACTAGATGGCAGGCCGAGTAAACCGAAACTCTCTTGGGCGTCTATGGCTGAGACCTCAGCTAAGAAGCTTCTGAAAGACTGTGGCAATAGCAGTAGTGGTTTAGATGATGTAAATATTATGTTCGAACAGTAGCAAAAGTTTCTTCGGTGTGTATGTGGGGAAAATGTGAAACTCGGTTTACACAAAATAATAGGTTTAGGTTGTAATGTGACCATAGTGTGCAAGAAATGTGGTGTAATTGGTTACTTTGACAGTTGCCATAAATTAGGAAAGAACAACCAGGTTTATTCCATAAACAAGCGTATAATATATGCTAAGAGGGCAAAGTTTATCAGTATTAAGTACATTTTTTGGTCTAATTAATTTACCACCACCTGTAAAGTAGTCTACTTACACACTGGTGTACCAGATAATTCTTCCTGCCAGCAACCAAGTAGCTAAAGTATCTCTAAATAAGGAATCTGAAGAGGAAGCAAGTCTTACAAGCAGTAGGGATATATCTGTAAGCTGTGATGGCACATGGTTAACAAGAGGTCACAGTTCATTACATGGTGTGTGCACTGTTATAGGAGCAAAAACTGGAATAGTGATAGTTATTCAGGTTCTGTCGTCGTCTTGCAAAGGATGTGATCAGTGGAAAGGCAAGACTGATACCCTAGCTTATCAAGAGTGGTTGGGGACACATGAAGAGGTCTGTGACATCAACCACAAAGGAAGTGCAGGAAGCATGGAGGTGGAGGGAATGAAAAGGATTTTAAGTCGAAGTGTAGCCAATCACAGTTTACGGTATGTCAGTTATATTGGGGATGGAAATACCAAGAGCTATAACGCTGTTTCTGATGACCAGCCATATGGGCCAGATATTCATATAGCGAGAAAGGAATGTGTTGGCCATGTCCAGAAAAGGATGGGGTCTCAGTTGACAAAAGTGAAGAAGAATATAAGAGGAAAAAAGCTGAGCGATGGGAAGACACCGGTGGCAAGAACAGGCTGACTGATGCTGTGATAAATACCCTCACTGTCTAATATGGGAATGCCATTAGAGCTAATAGTTTATGTGCAGATAATATGAGAACAGTCATTTGGGACATTTCGTACCACAAGGCTTTCACAGATGATCAGTCACAGCATTAATTTTGTCCAAAAATGTTTTGACTCTTGGTATCTTTACCAGCAGGCTGTGATGCAAGACACTGCAGACAAGTATAAGCATAAAAATAATCTTTCCCCTGCCAATTAAACCAGCTAATTAAACCAGTTTTCAAGAATCTTGTGAAAAGAGAACTGTTAATAAGATGTGTTGGTGGTAAGACACAAAATAATTATGAGTCATTCAACTCTAAAATCTGAAAGATATGTCCCAAAACATTGTTTGCTGGAAGAAACACTGTTCATATTAGTGTTAATAATACTACTATGACTTTTAATGATGGAATGAGGGCTAGAATTAAAGTGTTGTAGCAGTTAGAGCTTGTGGTTGGAACATATTGCTTGCAGTTTCTTCAAGATGAAGATGAGAAACGCATACTTTCTGCAAATAAAATGGTTCTAGAGACTACAAAAGAAGCAAGGAAATTCAAAAAAGAGACTGAAGTTGGAAGAGGAGGCCAAAATGAACCATAAAGAGGGCCCTGTGTATGCAGCAGGGGAGTTTTAGTGCACATCCAACTCTTTGGTATGTTTATCACTCATTTTATCAAGCTTCACTTTTTACACAGCGTTTTCATCATAACTCTCTCAATTTTTAAGATAATCTAATACAATATTACATGACTGTGAACTTTAATCATATGAACAACATACACTAGGATCTTTGGATTAACATGTACCACCAATATTTTTTTTTTTAAATTCGAAAAAGAAAGTCAAGTATTTCCTCATTTTATTTAAATATCAAAAGTAAATGCTATTTCCAGTGCTATGTCTCAGATTCTAGTGTATGTCGTGGACTTGGGTCTTACAAGCAGCACAAAACAAGAAAAATATAAATAATTAAATAATTGGGATAATTATTGTGTAAACGCTGCCTGACTGCACAAATTACACTAGAATGTTTTACAGTGTACTGATGACAAATTGATAATATTTTTAACATTTTAAGAATGTCTTAACGATATATTAGTTGTAAACATTAAATCTGCAAATTTTCAATCTTTTTAATCATAGGGCTGCAGAAATAAAAAAAAATGTATTTCGTTAAATTTACACTACCTCCTCCCTTAAACTGGATGAATTGCAATCCCAAGAATGAAATCTTATCCCAGATTTGTTCAACAGTATGAGGGCCCTATTCACCAGTAGAAATCTCAACTTTCAACTCTGAGTACGCATGTTGCGATGCTATGTTTTCCCTGTCTTTCTGTATGGTTTTTGAAGGCTGAACGCTCAGTCCTTTGCAGGAGAGACGGATTGAAGCTTTGGAAATGTACTTGTACAGAAGAATGCTTCGAATATCCTGGATAGAAACGAGGACCAGTGAGGAAGTCCTCAACTTGTTGAATAAGAACAAAAGTAACTTCTAACAATTGTCAAGGAATGCAAGCTCAGGTACAGGGGCACATCATAAGAGGTGAACGATATGAACTTCTTCAACTCACAATCGAGGGGGAAAATTGAATGAAAACTATCTGTGAGGAGAAAGTCCTGACTGAAATACCTGCGCCTTTTGTATGGACGAACTTCCATCAAAATCTTTCGATTCGCTGTTCCCAGAATTATCATAATCAATATTGGACCGCCAAAGTTCTTAGGGAGAAGGTATCCTAACAAGAAGAAACTGGATGAGGGCGGGCGTGTCGAAGTGCCGAAGCAATCTTGTGAAGCGGTGATAAGAAGCGATTGAGGAGAGATCCAGCCAGTCCCCTGAACACTTACTCACATACCTAGAGCTGAATGAACCCTGCACTCTGGAAGATCTCATGCTCGCCACAGACTGAGGGATAAGAACTGCTAAGGTCGGACACGGGAAGTAAGTAATTTAAATTTAATGCTCAGTTTCAGGTTATTGGCAGTTTTTTGTATTCTTATAATTATATTTCAAGCAATACCTCGTTAGGATGTGTGTCGTGAATGTTTCTCCAAGGTAAGTGATAGTCTCTAATGATAGTCCATCGCTAGCTACATCGCTAGCTATTGGGGTCTTGTCCCTTCAGCTCTTCTAGAGTTATAGCTTTACTCCGTCAGTGGATAGGGTTATTGCCATGAGGTACACATTCCTTCCATATTCACCGTGCTATTTTTCCGAACGTAGTGTGTTACACTTGAGGGAAGCTTCCTGTCTTCATCTGATCTGAAGAGGTCTCCACTCTTTGAAGTAATGCAGCCAAGAGATTATTCTCAAGCCCACGCATTGCCGGCTATCAATTCCCTTTTTTAAATCCACTGAAGGAGGTTATCTTCCTTTCCCTGCAAAGTATATTTTCCAACTAAATCCCTTTATTCTTTACTCTTGTACGTTTAAGAACTCCTTTAATCGATATTAGGTCAGTCCAGGATACGAGCAGCATTCTCTAACGTACCTGAATATCAAACGCCTGTAGTTAGAACATGTATTTCATTTCTGTGGTCCAGTAGTATTTTCCGTAGATAAGGTTCGACTGGATGTATTATATTGCAAAGAAAATAACCACATGGCGAATGGCTATGGACTACCAAGTGACCGCTGTTCAGTCCGGAGGCCTGCAGATTACGAGGTTGCATGTGGTCAGCAAAACGAATCCTCTCAGCTGTTAGTATTGGTTTTCTAGACCGATATGATATAGCCACTGCACCTTAAAATTTAACTGATTGTTATAAAAATGCTCGTATTTTCAATCTGGGTGTAGTTTCTTTGATTTGATACTATTTTTCCATTTTTG
Source organism: Anabrus simplex (assembly GCF_040414725.1). Classification (NCBI taxonomy): domain Eukaryota; kingdom Metazoa; phylum Arthropoda; class Insecta; order Orthoptera; family Tettigoniidae; genus Anabrus; species Anabrus simplex. Next base: position 240,017,377 of record NC_090271.1, read on the forward strand.
GAACTATATTATCCAGATGTTTGTTTAAATGGTTTTACATATTCACAATGATTTTGAAAGACACCGCTGAATTATGTTGGGAATCGTAGCTGAACATCCTTAACTTAGTCTGTAATATACAGTAGATGTTTAAAGAAAAATATTCCAGAATTGAACCCTCTTGTAACCAACCATTACTCAGTTTGTCATATTTACTTACGTTGTCATTTAGATGAACTTGCAAGAATGGTTGGAGAGTTGAATTAATTATGTTACACCATTTTACTACAGCATCATTGTTTTACAGTCCTAAGGCTGATCAGTTGCTATAAAAGAATTTCACATCATCCTTCAATGGCGCTTCATTCATTGAAACATAATTCTGTGCGTGGATGCCAATTAGAATTTGTTTAAGGACGGAATTTTAGGTCTTCCTCGCGGATATTTTTCATCAATAACGCCTTTTGCCACAGTTCTCATTAAAGTGGAATGGCGCATTCTGTGACCACAGCATGCGAGACGACGGTTAATGATCGTGTGAAGGATTGATATCCGTTGTTTTACGGTGACTAGATTCTCGTGTTTGACATCATCTACACTCATATTTATCATCTTACGTCGGCACCACATTTCAAAGGCTTCAAGACGATTCTGTTCATTTTTATTTAGTGTCTACTTTTCCCATGCATACACTGCAACCGACCATAGAAAGGCTTGTAGCATTCTCATACTTAGGGAAATACTGAGTTGACTACTACATAGTAATTTCCTTTTTTATGCATGAAAGCTGCAATAATAATAATAATAATAATAATAATAATAATAATAATAATAATAATAATAATAATAATAATAATAATAATAATAATAATAATAATAATAATAATAAATTGTAGCGGGAGGTACACCTCTACGCCGCGCGTTCAAAATGAGCGCCTAAAAGAACTCCTCTATCTACCAAATGTGAAACCAATAATACAAGTTAGAATTTTACTCTGAAGATGTCAACACTACAATCTGATATAATTTTGTTATTGTGAAGTTTCCTGTACTGTGTGAATTTCTACTTGTTTTGTTTGCCCTTCATCAAGAAGTTTGGATATTCTTCCATAGATGTCACTGCTGAAAAACTATGATCATGCACCCTGGTGCGAAGTGAGTGAACTTTTGATTTAAAGAAGTTTTGTATCCATAATTGTTTTTTACTAATTGATGCTCATTTATTTTTGGGTTGGCAATGTTTATCTTTTCTTTCCGCCAGTTTTGAATACAACCAATCAATAATTTCTGTAATTATTTTTGAACCTAACACAGCCATCTTCTTCGATTTTGAGTGTAACATTTAACTCAACCAATAAATTGAGTGGGTGTGGCTGATTTATTCATGAAAGGTCTCAAACTTTCCCCGAGGGTTTATAAACTTTGGATTTTCACGTCTCTTGGCCAATTGATTGTCAGCTGACTAAGTGTGTGTGTCAAGCAGGAAGTGGGAGGCGCCTTCTTCATCAGGTAGCTGTACACCGACAAGGTAATGGCCACATCTTTATTTCTTGATAGCTCCGCAGTTTGACCTGACGGAAAGGTCCGAACCATTAACTATGTAACCTAGTTTTCCTAAAAATGTAACTTCTGCCGGCATATGGAATAACTTCATAAAATCTTTAACTGTAAATCGGGGATAGAGAGTGATGTACCCTTTCGAGCTCCCCTTCATATTGGTTTGAGGTGACTACGTCTTGTAACTGGTTTTCTTCCTTTCCGTAATGTCTTAATTTATTCTTATACGAGTCACCTCCATAGTTTGGGAATAGCCCGTGTTTCATCGGCCTAGTGCCCTTTAGGTTTGAAGTGTTTGTATCTAGGAGTGCAAGTACACGCCTCCATTCAATTGGTGTTTCGGGCCATATTCTTCACCTGTTCTTTTCCGCAAAGGCCCTGTAGTTCGGGTATTAGATACCTCTGTGTAATTGATTTCTATTTGTAAATAGTGCCTTGTAAGGCCCTAGATGATTAGCGTTTCAGGCTATGTTGCCTTGAGTAGGCTTGGAAAGCTGAGAGCACGTTAGCTCTTTTTCATGTGTTGTAAAAGTGCCTCTGGGAGGCTTAATATTGAAATTTTGGGAGCAAGTGCTCCGGGTATTAGGGGATTTCTGCCCATTTGTAAATTTGTGCTTCGTTGTAAATTTGAGCTAGGAGCTCGAGAATTGTAAAACTAGGGGCTTGTAGCCCGAGAGTATTAAGGTTCTGAAATCTTGGATTTTTCTAAGTCTTGTACCTGAACTGTCATTGTTATCTCACTAAGTGAAAAGTTGTTAAGTTTGTTATTTTTAAAAAATATAACCTTCAATTTCAGTTTTAAATTCTTTCTTGACATTGTAGTTAGACCCATTCATCCCGGCACCTTCTTTCACCTCTTCTGCTCCACGGGTGATTCCGTAACAACAATAATAATAGTAATAATAATAATAATAATCATAATAATAATCTATATAAATAAAATCATAACGACTGTGTGTCTGTAAACTGACAATTTTGGAGAAATTTTCGTTCAGTTATCCATTTAAGGTGTAATAATGACCACCTGTACATATTTTAGCTTTGGTGTCTTTTTGTCGGTTTGTGTTTTTGTCTGAGATCTTATGACTTGGGAACTACTGGATTTAGAATTCTCATGTCATTGGGTAGGTTTTACGGATAAATTCATTTTTAAATCCCTGAATAGACTGCGGGTTTATAGGAGGATCAGAACATTTATTTTACACTCCCACAAAATATACATGACCAACCTTAATATATATTGGTCTATTAAAAGACTGTATATATCAAACGTATACGTTGTTTCCCTTATGTTATGTCGTACACGTATTTATAGTACGACTGTAAATACTGGAGACTAGCAAATGCACTCGTGCATTGCTACGGTATTCTACCTTGTATACGGAGTTCTACGTAGGTTACTGCACACGCAATTGAGTAAAATTATAGTAAATTGCATGCCACTTACCACTGTCCGAGAAACAAAACGGACCCCATACACTGTTTCCGATGTAAGGTGCACGGTAGAAAAATGTTGACTATAATGGCAGGCCACATTTTCTATTGCCATTCACAATAGAGATGGAAAGTTTTCATTATAATGACAGACCCCTTTCATAATGCCAGTCACAACTGAATTAGACAGATCTGATTATAATCCAGAAATGCTGCGCTATTTAAAGTATAAAGAATCGAGATACGACCATACGTCGTAGAACCAAAGTTGTAGATATCTCCAAGTTGAAAAAAGATTGTGATATCTGTTTTGTGATTCGACTTACCGTTTAGTCACAACTACCCCAAAACGAAGGTCTGTGCCGTCATTGAAATTGCCTCCATATTTCGATATGTTTCGGAGACAAAAAGTTGTACATTTTGACAGCATGGATTTTTCCTCGTAGGAAAGTGTGTCCAGGTTTCTGGATTAGCACTGGCATACATACGGAGTAATTAAGGAAGAAAGTACTAAGGTTAAGAAAGCTGAAATTAATGTAAGCAGGATTATAACTGAGGACACCCGGGTAGGACAAATACGTAAATACAATGTATTGTAAAACGAAATCTCTCTCACTAAATTGTGGTGTTATGAGTTACGAATATAAGAAGGCAGTAACAGGGCAGACGTTCAGGCGCAGGAATTATTAGGTATACAGATAAGTAGAGGAAGTATGTTAAACCCAACAGAGGCAAGAAATTAAAGCATGAAACAGAAGTAGAATAGAAATGCTGTAAAAAGTATAGCAAATGCCAGCAAACAACTTACGGTGTGAAATCATGGGCTACACTCCGCGGTACTGTTCAAATATTAACAGCCCCTTTTGAGCTATTCGAAGACGACCTCCAAGGGTATTCCGCGAATATCCCGTAGAATGGCAGCATGACGTCTCTCATGCCTTCTACGCAAGGAAAAACCACGAGTTTACAGGAATGTTAACGAAAATGGCATTATGTTACTTTACTGCTGGCAAGAAACCAGAGACATTGCCATGGTAACCGGTGGGTTCGTCGGTCTGTGGGCCACTCAATTCATGTTCTGAATGAAATCATTCTCTCCCTTATTTGAAGAGTATCTGATATTTTGATCATAACAAAAGTTGTTTAAAATAAAGGGATGTTTCACATGTAGTCCACAGATTTCATAGAAAATCAATAGTATAAGAGAAAATGGAAGAAAACTGTTGTGGTTTCTCTATAAACCCCCATTCTATTCAGTTATTTTTAAATCAGATTTATACGTAAACAAACCTTTCCCTGGATGGGTATACTCTGTATATGAAGTGGTCGAGATCTATCCAGCCGTTTCGCCGTGACGGTGGAACAGACAGACAAGCAGAAAAGAAATCTACAAACCACTAATACGGTTTTGAGTCGGCTAAAGTCGATAAATATCTGAAAAATTTGTAAAACAAACGAAATTAAAGACATCGGACCCCCTACAGCTTTATTTATGTAGATGCTTACGAACATGAGTGTCCAGCCACAGAGCCACCCCAGTGGTCAGAGAAGCAGCAATATGTAGCCAAGAATATTGCACATATTCGGACCAGGAACTGCACCGTAAAATGAACTCTCTAATAGTCCTCATTCTGCCTCTCATTTCTTCACATTTGTATACCTTCCGTATAAAAATATCAGTTTTAAACATTTGAATAAAGGCACGCAATCAATAATAATAATAATATAATAATAATAATAATAATAATAATAATAATAATAATAATAATAATAATAATAATAATAATAATAATAATAATAATAATAATAATAATAATAATAATAACAAGACCGACCAAACGCATCATTACCTTCATTCAGCAGAAGGAAACCAAAGGGGCTTGGTGGATAGAGACTTTGAAGAAGTGGGAATCACACATCCGGGAGCTTGTCCTACTCAAGAAGAAACTTCAAGCGTTGCAGTGTATCCGAGAGGAAGCAAAATTAAAAACTGGAAAGACATGGACGAAGAAGAGGAAGAAACGCCACCGAGAACGCATGCAGAAGTATTGGTCAGACATCAAAGTCAGAAGTAGCCAGTTGAAATGGCGTGGTCCAAGGTTGGCCGATACGACATGAATGAATGAAAGAAAAAATAACAACAATAATAATTAATAATAACATAAAATGTTGTTAAACCTGAGGGCAGGTATGCTGCAGAAACATTGAATATGATTGGAAAAGGAGGACTTGAAGATATCCGAGTAAAAAATGCTAAGAGGAATCTACGTCTATTGAAAAAAGAAAGGAATGTGAGGACTCAAATCAAATTCCATGGTTAAATTGATGAGGAAGAGAAGGATACAGTTCGTTGGACACTTGTTGAGGATGGATAGTAACAGAATAACGAAGAGAATCTTTGAAATTTTCAGTAAGAGGAAGATAGAACTGAAATAGTTTCAAGAAGTGAGGTTGGACTTGACGGAGATGAGGGTCTTGGAAGATTACATCATGCACAGAAATCGATATAGACAACTCGTCAAAACGATCCGTGGTTTCCAGGAGTATGGGAAAACACGAGTGAGGAAAGAGAGATCCTATACAGAAAAACAGAGGGAGGAAGTAGCGGAAATAATGAAAAGATACTGGCAAACAGTGAAGTCAGTGAATGCTAAAAATACACCAAAGTTTGTCAAGCGTGGTCCATTGAAGGCCAAAACGAAGTTACTGATTTTACGTCCCACTAATTACTTGTATGGTTTTCTAAGACGCCGACGTGCCAGAATTTTGTTGCACAGGAGTTCTTTAATGTGCCACTAAATCTACCGACACGAGGCAAACATATTTTAGTATCTTCAAGTACAGCCGGGATCGAAATCTGCCAACTTTAGCTCAGAAGGCCAACGCTCTATCGCCTGAGCTACCCAGTCGGGAGATTTGATACTGTAATTCAGTATCCGTCCGCCTCTTTGTGGTAGTGGTTAATGTGATTAGCTGTCACCCACGGAGATTCGGGTTCGATTCCCGACTCTGCCACGAAATTTGAAAAGTGGTACGAGGGATGGAACGTGGTCCACTCAGACTCGTAAGGTCAGCTGAGTAGGGGGGGGGGGTTCGATTCTCACCTCAAAAATTCTATAAGTGATTTTCCGTGGTTTCCTACTTCTCCTCCAGGAAAATGCTGGGATGGTACCTAACATAAGGCGACGGCCGCTTCCTTCCCCCTTCCTGTCCATCCCTTCCGAACATCCCATCCCACCACAAGGCACCTGTTAAGCATAGCAGATGAGGCCACCTGGGCGAGGTACTTGTCCTCTTACCAAATTGTATCCCTCGGCCCAATGTCTCACGCTCCAGGACACTGCCCTTGAGGTAGTGGAGGTGGGATCCACCGACCCTGGAGGGTGAAATGAAATGGCGTATGGCTTGTAGTGCCGGGAGTGTCCGAGGACATGTTCGGCTCACCAGGTGCAGGCCTTTAGGCGCCTTTAGGCGACCTACGCGTCAGATGAGGATGAAATGATGAACACGACACATACACCCACCACCCGTGCCAGAGAAATTAACCAATGATTATTAAAATTCCCGACCCTGCTGGGTATCGAACCCGGGACCCCTGTGATCAAAGGCCAGGATGCTAACCATTTAGCCATACCGCCGGACACCATGGAGGGTAGACGGACTAGAAAGGAAAGAAAGAAAGAAAGAAAGAAAGAAAGAAAGAAAGAAAGAAAGAAAGAAAGAAAGAAGGAAAGAAAGAAAGAAAGAAAGAAAGAAAGAATTCAATATCGTTTGAATATACTTCGTTGTTCTTGGTCCTCGTAATCATTTGATCTTTGTGTGGCTTACAATCAGATATTATTTCACTGAACTGAAGAGCTGACTCCCACAAAGTTAGTAAACACGGCTGTTAGATATCGAACACATTGCTGCCCGCAAAGCTTTTATCTTTACCGCAGGCTGTGGGCACAGCTTTTGACTGCTGGAGCATGAAGCTACGTATTGTCCATCACAACTCGTCTGGACCATTCCAATTACGAACAGTCAATAGCGGTCATCCCACGTATGCTCATATATTTACACTGGAAATACGTTTAAATTAATAAAACGCAAAAAAATTATATAAACAAAATATTGCATCAGGAACAGCGATCGCGCGTGTTATTTAATTTTGCCAGCCTCAGTTCACACGAGTTCTATATAAACTCTGAAACCAATTGGGGATTTGAAGATTGTAGGCCTAATGTTCTGGTCATCGAAGGAATTGCTCATTTGAAGGAGATATTTCAAGGACAATTCTTTTTTGAAGGCAGGGGTGAAGTTAAATATTCGTGTGTGCAAATATATATATATATTAGTGGTGTAGTGGTTAGTGTGATGATCTGCCACTTCCGGAAGCCCGTGTTCAATTCCAGGCTCTGCCACGAAATTTAAGAAAGTGGTACGAGGGCTGGTAGGGGGTCCACTCAGCCTCTTGACGGGTGCTCGATTCTCTCCTCCGCCATCTTCGAAACGGATTTCCGTGGTTCCTCACTTCTCCTCCAGGCAAATACCGGGATGGTACCTAACATTAAGGCCACAACCGCTACCGTCCCTCTTCCTTGTCTATCCCTTCCAATCTTTCCATCCCCCACGAGGCAGTATAGCAGGTGCGGCGGCCTGGACAAGTTATGATCCTCCTCCAAACTTGTATCCTACCGACCTAAAGTCTCACGCTCCA